>NC_087218.1:19714980-19717480 GCF_015104395.2 Macrobrachium nipponense | reverse complement strand
CGTTTCGCACATGTTCTTTGTGCATCTTCAATCTGTAAGTATAACAAAAAAATCGTTAAAGTTTACAAAAAAAAATTTTAAAATAGCTTAACGGGTTTTATGTTATATTTACAAATTGAAGATGCACAGAGAACAGTGCAAAACGTTTCATGTTAATAAATTAAGGCGTTTTTTGATGGGTTTTGTGGACCCTGCATATATATATATATATATATATATATATATATTATATATATATATATATATAATATATATTAGTGTGTGTTGTATGTATGTATGTATGTGTGTGTAAGTGTGATTGCATTTACACGCAACATGCTCCCATGCATAAAATATGTACCCACGATTGCACAGTCGCCGTTTATTAAAGTCCAGGATAAATAAGTACAACATTTCTCGACTTCTTGCTACTAGAAATGAAATACAAATGCACTCTTTACAAAAAAGAAATAATATTCATCCCACTGATAATGCCCATCCCCATGCAAACGACTCCAGCCATCGGATTCCGAAGCTGACCACAAGCCCAATCGACCACAAGTGATTTATCGATCGTCGCTTCAGATGTCTGAGTAATTCATTAACACCGAGTCATAGACGCCAAGAGTTTTAATTAAAGATAATAGCAAAGAGTAGGTGGCAATACTCCATTGATTACCCCACGCCGCGAGTATTTCATTGTGATAAGCTGCTTGGAGATCGATAAGAGACACCGATCCTTCTTTCAACCACTGAGCCTCTCGTTGGTGAGCATTCGACAACCCTCCTTACTACGTTAATTCAATTGGTATTCGACTGTTCGTAGGATCTCTTCTATATCTCGGTCGAGAGTCGGAACAATCGGTTGTCTCTGAAGGTAATCTTCAAGGTCACTGCTCCCTTCTCGGTATAAATATCATTTATTCGTCAGTCTTGACTAGACTGTTTGACTGACAGATTTAATACTGGAGCTTTGTGTAACAGAAAATTAGGACCTGCTTCTCTTTTAAGATAAACCCATTAATGATACGTTAACGACAATCCACAGAAACCTCAAATCATAATCAGGATACGTAAAAAATACAAAAAACGAACAGGTTACTCTCAAACGTATTTGTTTTCAATAAACGTCCAATTTAATTAAGATAATGATACATGACAAAGGACTCAGATTTATCTTCTTATGTTGTTTATCTTTTTATTGTTTACCTTCAGTGATTGAAGAAAATTACCCGTTTAAACAATTTCCTTTCAGGTCTCCTACTAGATTGTCGCTGGATAATCAAACTTCAGGGGAGATAATAACATTTAAGTAATTTGCCTGGAATTATTATTTGGGGAATTTATTTGATAATGCTCTTGCTAGTTATATTCCCGTCTCTCTCTCTCTCTCTCTCTCTCTCTCTCTCTCTCTCTCTCTCTCTCTCTCTCTCTCTCTCTCTCTCTATATATATATATATATATATATATATATATATATATATATATATATACATACATACATATGTATATATATATATATATATATATATATATATATATATATATATATATATATTATATATATATATATAAGTGCCTGCGTATAGGAGCACATGCCTAGAATTCATATTAAAAAGATACACGTGAAATGTTCATTAGAATCATACAATCACACATTTACGCATATCCATATTACACACATATAACGCACACACACACACACTATATGTATATATATATATATATATATATATGTATATATATATATATATATATACACATATACGTATATATATACATATATATACAAGTGTAAGTGCATTTGCGCTAGCATGAAGGTAGTATATCTTCTTGATGAATCAGTTAGTCACTTTATCACTTTATCTAATTATCATTTATGATAAGAACTGCGTGGCCAACAGCTCATTCGCTTTATTGTCATTCATTAGCTTCCTTATGGCTTTATCGCTCTATCTAGAATTCATTTGCCAAAATGCGAGCAGCAGAGAACCCCACACAGAAATCCGATGGACATGAATGCACGGCGCCTCATGACACTCACAGGAGCCCAGGATTCTCATTCTTTATTAGGAAGAAGAGCGAATCAAAGCCACACTTGCTTATCCTTCTTCTTCTTTTGTCTGTCTACTGAGATCCGATCTCGTCGCTCCTCCTTTTGGCTAAAGTCACAATATATCATCAAATTATCTGCGACTGGCATCTCGGGCATTAGAACTCCAGATAAGAAGTAATTGCTTTTATATTAACTGTTAAGATACGATCGTTTCTTTGAAGGCTGCAATTTGTAGAGCCAGTTCTGGCCTCGTTCATGTTAATACGTTCTGTAGCAAACATTTCCCGGATTTCATTTCTAGTCTCCTGCGAGCGTGCTTTATGCTCGTTAAGTTCTGTCTGTGAGTGTATTTTTGCGCGCAACCCGGGGTTTATGCACTAATGGCCTCATTATCTCCCATGATTAAAGGCTTTCATTTAACGATAAGTAATTAGACTCCGGCTGACTACGGTGAACGCCGAGGTC
>NC_087218.1:19697480-19702480 GCF_015104395.2 Macrobrachium nipponense | reverse complement strand
AAAATCTCTCAATGTGCTCTCGAAGCCAAAAATATTATGAATTTTCTAAAAAAAAAAAAAAAAAAAAAAAAAAATGGAATTGTTTATCAAAACTGCTGGACAGTGGCGCCATTGATCTCTGATCTTGTAACACCATGCTGATAAAAAGTCAGTTAACCAACACCTCGATGTTACTGAACTCATTTGGGAAATTATAAGCATTTCATGCAGGCAGGCATACATGCAACGATGTCTTAAATATTAACCTGGCCTTATGCCGGGTGCAGTCGCTAGTAATTCCTCAATCATCACTCACAATCAAATTATAGGAAAAAATAAGCTCCAACGCCTGAACCAGATTTTTCTATTTGCAATCATCAGGAACCTTTCACTTCTTATCGCACGCTAATCCCATGTGCCAATATGGAGATACATTTCATCTTGCTTTAATCTAAGTAACTGTGGTTACTGTCTGGGGATAACAATCACAAGAAAAATCATTAAAGATAGGATAGAAAATAGAATTTAGGCAAAGACCTAACGCTGGGACCTATAAGGTCATTCAGCACTGAAAGGAAAATTGACTGTAAGGTTTGGAGGGTGTAACAGGAGGAAAACTTCTCAATTGCGATACGAAACAACTGTTAGAGGGGGTGGAAATTCAGACGGAAGAAAGAGAATATGAACGGAAGTACTGCAAAAGAAAAAATAAAAGCGATTGCAGCTAGGGACCAAAGGGACGCTGCAAAGACCCTTAAGTAAGTAATGCCTACAGTGCACCACGTGAGATGCACTGACAGCATTACCCTTCCTACGGAGAAGAAAAACAATTAAAATTCACCTTCCCATCGGCCAATTGACAGGAACCGAATAGGCAAATGTAGGGAAAGTTTATAAATACCAGTCTATGTATAACTTCATATGCATTTAAACCTTATGTTTACCTCCATTTTTATATAAAACGTTTTATAGTGATCGCTGGCATATTGGTTAGTGTCTTGCCATACCACGTCTCCCCAAGGGGATCAGTGTCATGATCAGTTACTGCCGCGGTGTGGGGTCTGTGGTGGGAGGTTGATATTCTTTGAAAGCTTGAATTTGAAGTCAATGGCCCCGTGCGCTTGTTCCGTATGGATACGTTTCTCAAATGAGAAGAATAAATAAATAAAATATAGACCTCCACGTGTATATAAACGCCGGAGATTAACCTCAGCGACACCTCATCTTAAGTTTCCTCTTGTTGTTTTTTATCAAGCTGGCCTTATCCCAGCACGGGCTCTTGCTCATAGAGCAGCTCGTAAATTTCCTCTTTCACTCTAAGAATCAGTAGAGGAACCCTACAATCTGTGAGTGTTTGTGTTATATATATATATATATATATATATATATAGATATAGATAGATATATATATATATATATATTTATATGTATATATATATATACATATATACTATATATATATATATATATATATATATATATATATATATATATACACACACACACACACACACACACATATATATATATATATATATATACAGATAGATAGATATACACACATATATATATTTATATATACACATGTATGTATATATACACAGTTTACTTGAATGTATTAGCATGTTTATAGATTTAGAAATTGACATAAATACTTCTCTGAGGCCAAGTAACAATGATCTTTTAAGTAAACTATGATATTTATAATCTTGCAACGCTGAATCACAAATCGATTATGTTGCAGAGGGACAAAGTATATTACACGAAAAAAAAAAATTCGACACGCCTGTGACGTCTAGGCTTTGGAAAGTCTCTAGAAAGTGAGAATAACCACAACAAACTTCTTGAGACAGTGAGGTTTTCGGGAGATGACATGTACACAGCAGCAGCAGTAGGATTCGACTCCCTAAACCAGTTAATGCCGCTAATCTGAAGAATCGAAAGCACGATATACTGTACAAAACACGCGCATACACACATATTATTATTATTATTGAACTAAGGAACCTCCTTAACGAGGCTATAATAATGACAATTAAAAGCCACAGTAGTGTTAAAAATATATTTTTGTACAATGCTAAAAATGACTAGGAGACTTTCGGATACAGCTCCGTATCCCTCTTCAGTCCTACTGAAGAGGGATACAGAACAGTATCCGAAAGTCTCTCCTAGTCATTTTTTAACCTTGTACAAAAATATATTTGTAACACTACTGTGGCTTTTAATTGTCATTATTATTATTATTATTATTATTATTATTATTATTATTATTATTATTATTATTATTTATTATTATTATTATTATTATTATTATTATTAAGTAGATGAAACCTATTCACATGGAACTAGCACTCAGGTGCCATTGACTTGAAATTCAAGCTTCCAAAGAATGTTGGTTCAACCTCCCAACACCGCAGACCCCACACTGCAGCAGTAACTGATCATGATATGGAGCCAGCGATTTTTCATTGCCGTGGGGGAGGCTAAAACCCGCAACATCTGAGTGGCATTCCACGACACTAATCACTTTACCAGCGGAAACAACCACTCATGTGCCACCTCTACAATTACATACGCACTAGCAAATCTATGCATTAAGGCTATGTACATAAATGTATTACATGACCTGCATAACATACAATGTCCATACTCATATGAGTCAGGTCCTAGGCCTTCAGCTTTTGATCATTTTATAAAAACGGCGATTTTCAAAGAAAATTATTTCACGTTATTAGTACTTTTATAACGTAGATGTTCATTGTGCATCAACCTTCCCTCTAACAAAAAGAGACTATACCTCTCTCGTTCAGATACTGTCCTCATCTCAGGTGGAGACGAAACGTTTTCCCTCGCCGTTTCTACCTAATCAAATCCATGCTGCGTACTGTGCGCGGAAAAACCACAATGTCTAGGAGTAAAATCACCCTATTTTCATACGAGAAAACTTAATGGCGGAATGACGTGATGACTCTTGATGGTTTTTTCGAGTACGAAGATTTTGTGGCCTTGAGCAAAACGCAGATTCGGAGGACGGTGATGTTTCTCACGAGCTATGCGTTACGTCCGATTCGAAGGAGAGTGATGTTTCTCACGAACGTTGCGTTACATCTGTTACGTGGGGGATACTAAACCACTAATGACTCCATTCTCATCAGCTTTACTTCTTCTCGCTGGAACTAAGTATAGATGCTGCTTCTGATTGCCCAATTTGGAGTTAAATGAAATTCTCTAAGAGAGAAATGGTTCACTGGAAAGAAGAGACTCGCGTTCTTTGGGAAACTCACTAATGGAACACGAGTCGGAAAACGGGTATTTTCCGAAGAGGGCTAAAATGACATTTATTAAACCTTCGTATTCTTGTGGAAATAGTCTAATCTATTTGATAGTTTCTGTTAAGAAATGTATAAATATACAAGTAAAAACCACATACTTCACAAAAAAGCATTAACACATAAAATTACTCTCTCTCTCTCTCTCTCTCTCTCTCTCTCTCAAGTAAAAACACATACTTCACAAAAAAGCATTAAAACACATCCACTCTCTCTCTCTCTCTCTCTCTCTCTCTCTCTGACGCATATATATATATATATATATATATATATAATATTATATATATAATATATATATATATACATATACATATATATATATATATATATATATATATATACATACATATATATATATATATATATATATATATATATATATATATATATATGTGTGTGTGTGTGTGTGTGTGTGTGTGTGTGTGTGTGAAGAGGCAAAGTCAGGCATATGTAAGCAATAATTTGAATTTTTAAAAATAAAGATTATATGTTCGTATAGCGAGAGTTTGAATTCGCCTGAGATTAAATTATTGACTTTCAGCTAGCAACAGGGAAGGCAGGCGATGATAATCAATGAAGGTAGGTCACGCTATAACATAGGAGTTCTCTCCTTTTAGTTGAATGGGGTCATTTTGACACCCATATGTGTGTGTGTGTGTGTGTTTACCTAAAGACGAGAACATACCGAATCGACGCTGAAGATGCCCACTCAGGTCAAGGTACCACACCACCACATTGCATGAACCAGAAACAACCTGCTCGCCTCCCGAATGCCTACCCGTCCTTTCTAAAAATTGCTCGGTTGTTGTCTCCCAGGCTATTACGTCATTATGAAAGTTAATGGAGCATCGTCAAAACCCTCACGGCGATTAACTTTCATGGTCCAATTCGCCGATGATCTCGGCGAGTGATAATTCTATGGAATTATGATCTCTTGTTTCAATTCAGGGACAATAAAAGGAAAATGTTCTCGCTCTGTTGACTTATTCTATTATGTCAACAACGAAGAACCTGCAATAATGCGTCGTAAAGCTATTCACATTCTGTTTTACGTTACAGGTTATATCATTCTTGGATAAAGTTCCTAATCCTTTTTAATGTCATCGAATACTTTATCTAATCTATACCTTTTAAAGCTACGAAAGAGTGTTTTATGCTCGAGATGGAGCGACGATATGAGGGCCTGGTGATGTGAAATAGCAAATTTAAAATGATACAAAAAAAAAAGGACGACTGAGCGGTCGAAATCAGAAATCTGGTGTGTGCGGCAATGGGTCACAATATGGCCATAGATCAAAGAAGAAAGTACATACAAGACATTAGAAACACAATGACCTCGGTTCCCTTAGCACTGACTACGTCACCTTCGATCCTGCAGGTTCCTAGATAACTAGATAAGATTTCGTATTATGTATCACAAAGTGATGTATTTTGAACAGCTACAAATCCAATTGCTCACATACATGCTTACATGTGTCTATATACAGATAGATAGATACACGAACACAACACACAAATAATATATGTATGTTGATTGCACATGTACATGGCTATTTAAACTAAACACAAAGTAGAATAAACCTCTAATGAATGAAAGTAATCATTAACTCTTAAAAGTGTCTTCGAAAATACTCTAAAAGCTAAAAAAAAAAAAAAAAAAAAAAAAAAAAAAAAGTGCAATACGTTCGATGA
>NC_087218.1:19684980-19692480 GCF_015104395.2 Macrobrachium nipponense | reverse complement strand
GAGGTATTCAGTCGTTTAAACGTGTTATGAGGGTTCAGGTGTCTGGCTTTTTGGGGAGGTATATTTGATGCATGGTAACCAGATATTGGCACTTGTAACTATATATTTATATATATATATAATTAATATATTATATAATATTATATATCTATATATATTATATATATATATATATAATAATATATTACATAGCTTTGTTATTTATTCTCTAGACTAATTGGATTCTTTTACTGAACAAGTTACATATTTCCACTGCATGGATCATGTTTACAAAGTCCTACCGTGATATTCGTACTCTTAAAAGATCTTCTATTTCCTCCCAACATTTGATGAGAATGGTCCAACTTTTTAGAACGGTCCAACCAGTAGCTTTAATTCTATCTCCAACGTTACAAAAAAAAAACTGCAGTAACACTCTAAGTATCCTGTACATTTTCTAATAATGACCAATCCTCATTTTCAATAACTTCACAGTTTGACTAAATGCTATATCATTCTAACTGGATTCATAACCATTTGTTTTATTTATAAGCATATGTATATGTATATGTATATATATGATATGTATATGTATATGTATATGTATGTAGTCAGTAGGCAAGGCCACAGAAAACTCTCATTCTTCAAGGAACAGGCTGAAACGCCCAATTATTTTGAGGGAAGAAAATAATCACAACGCAATGAAATATAAAAATCGCCTTGAGACATCGCAGATCTGTCCCACCCCGTAGATTTTATTCCATTCCTTGGGGTCAGAGTATCTTTTCTCCAGCGTTGGTGGTCTGCCACTATATCTCCTCTCTGATAACACGGTTCTTTTACGGTGACAACTTCATTGCTCACGCGCGCGTGTGCGAAAGGTTACATACATACATACAGTACAGTACGTATGTGAGAGGAACTGAAATTCTATAGAAATAACATTGACATTCATTACTTAAAAACTACAGAATTGTATTTTATGTATTTAATTATATAAACATACGCGTATAAATACCGTGGTACCGTGTTTTATGATAAGGAAACAAATATATAAAGCGTTGTACATAAAGATGCCGTCTCTCTCTCTCTCTCTCTCTCTCTCTCTCTCTCTCTCTCTCTCTCTCTCTCTCTCTCTCTCTCTCTCTCAGAACAAATATCCCCTTGTTTGTCTTCGCAATGTGTCGAAGAAAGATGTTTGCGTTCAATAAATACAAAACTGTTTGCATGTCACTGCAAAGAGTAATGACGTCAGATTGACCGTAAACATTTTGTTGTTTCATCCGAGTTCTTTGTTTGTCCTTCCTTGCCTTCGGTGTTTCTCTTTGTTTATTTTGAGTGAACAACTGAAAGGCGGGAGGAAAGATCTTTTTGAATGGGGTATTCCTCGCAAATTCATCTCCAGGAATCACATAGGTTTTTCCCTGAAATGTACTTCAGTGTGACATCTGGGATAGATTTCAAAAGACTATTTGGGGCTAGTCTGTTTTCCTCTCCCTTTTTTTCAAAACTTGAAATGGCATGAAAATAATAGGTTTGTCTGTTCAGCAACCAAAATGTTGCATTTTTCCTTAGCGTTACCGTGTCTCATCTTAGCATTGCGTTTGTTAAAAAATATCTGTCACTTATGATGAACTAATAACTACGAACATATCTTTTTCAAAATCACCAAAGAGTAAGTTTTACAAAATCAATCTCACGGCGCCACCAATAAGCCACCAATGAAAAGAACTGCTATATAATAATAAATACCCAATTGAGACATCGATAGCACTATCGAGGAGCTAATGAGGCACTAATCAAAGAAAACGGTCTTTCAAATGATAAGGCCAAACCCCCTGTTGATCTGTCAACTGCAATCGATGCAGTGGTGCCAGATATCGCGGTCCTCACGATAACAGGAAGTCACTCTTGATTCTGGATTGCGCCCTACGGTGGCTGTCACTTATTATGTGTTGTTGTTGTTGTTGTTGTTGTTGGCGATTATGCTGGCTTTATGCCAGCACGGGCTCTTGCTCATAGAGCAGTCCGTAGGATCATTATGTGGATTGACTCTTCTGAATACTTCAACCTTTGAAAAGGAGATATGAAGAATAGTATTATAGCATTTTTTCCTCTTCTATCAAGGATAAATTTCTCCGTCTCCTCTAGCTCCTTGTGGTAGTGCCTCTCAAACGAAAATATACGGGAATCTTCTACGACATTACAATCACGTATATATTTCCTTGGTTTCCTTCTTAATAACCCATTTGCTTGTTCGATGTTTTTCAGTATAATGGCTAGCTAATCTTACTGACAATGACTTGTGCGATATTCATCAACCGAAAGGCTTTCATCTCTGGAGGATAAATAACAAAGCAATGTAGCAGATGTATAGATATACATACATACACACACACACACACACACATATATATATATATATAGCTTTTATTTTTCAACGCAAGGTGCATTCCACCAACACAAAGTAATAGCGTGAAAGTAGTTGTGTGTTTTTTTTGTTTTGTGTGTGTGTTTAAACAAGTCCTTTTTCAGTCTAAATTAGCCGACACTCGAAGGAGAGCAAGAAGTTCGTGAAGTCTTTGGAAATTTCAGTGCCTATTCAACCTTAATCACAACTTTACCGTCAGTATGTTACACTAACATTGTGAAACCCGGGATTTCGCGAAATTCCTGAAAAGTTCAGGGGATTAGTGAAATCGCCAATTCACTTAGGGATCAAATGTCCGTAAGTGAAATGGTGACTTAACGAATCCCTTGAACACTTCAGGGATTTCCTGAAATCCCTTGTTTCACAGTCTAACTGTAACATATAAACGTGTATAAATACTCACTCACTACACAAGCGCATAGACCATCAGCTTATTGGTGTAAGTCTGAACGTCAGCACAAAACTGTTCACGTACTCTAAAGTCTGAACGTAGGCAAAAAAACTGACCATGAACGTTAGCAAAATAGGCTGGAAATGTTCTATTAAGTCTTAAAGTCAGCTTAAAAAAAAAAAGGTTAGCAATGTACTCTTAAGTCTTTACGTCAGCAAAAAAAAAAATGAGTCATATACTCTTATGTCTGAACGCCAGCAAAAACCAAAAAAACTGGTAATGTTCTCAAGTCGCAAAGAACTGGTCATGTACTCTTAAGTCTGAGGTAAGCAAAGAAAATAAATAAATGAATAAAAATATGGTCACGTATTCTAGGTCTGAACAGCAGCATAAAGAAAATGGAAAAACATCTGTCTCATGATATCTAGAAATACCACCACACGACGACCAAGCAATCTGCCTGGTTTTATAAGACTCCATAAACAAAACGACCGCAAAACTAATTTCATTCGTCAATCTGACAGTTGTCCGTCATTTTGCAAAATCCAATAAAAAAAACTCCTTCCCGGTTGCTTTTACAAAACTTCGTAAAAAAAAAAAAAAAAAAAAAAAAAAAAAAAAACAAGGGCATTTACCTGACTGCCTGTGACAATCACCGAATCAAACGGCGCACCTGTGCATGCAATGGTTTCGTTAATAAAAAGACCTTTTTTGCGCGTGCGCAGATTTTCCAAACGACGTGTAATAGCGATGTCCGGATCGTAAGAATCCCGGATAGATGATGAACGCCTTGGGGTCTGTCTCTCCACGAAAAAAGTTCCATTCGGATTATTCGTTGTTATACATTTTCTTAGGTCTCTAGACTTGCTTGTTGCCTAACGGATTTTTAGTTTCTTCATAGACCGTTGTATCTTGCAAATTAGGTATCACAGGTAGTTAAATATTATTCTATTTCAATTATTCGTTGTTATACATTTTCTTAGGTTTCTAGGTATCACAGATAGTTAAATATTTAAATATTATTGATATTTCAATTATTAGTTGTCATTCATTTTCTTAGGTCTCTAGACTTGCTTATTGCCTAATGGATTTCTAATTTCATCATAGACCATTGTATCTTGCAAATTAGGTATCACAGATAGTTAAATATTATTCATATTTTAATTATTCGTTGTTATATATTTTCTTAGGTCTCTAGACTTGCTTGTTGCCTAACGGATTTATAGTTTTATCATCGACCGTTGTATCTTTTAAATTAAGTACCAAGGGTAGTTAAAATATTATTGATATTTTTAAGTAATTCGAAAGACCATAGTCTCCAAGGGGGGGGGGAGGGGGGGGGGATGATCTACTAAAGTAGAGCGATATTAATGTTTATATTCAAATATTATAATTTTAGATTAATATCTTTCCGGCGTTAATATTTTACCGAGAGAGGAGTAAATGATGAACATTTCCCGAGTTCAGCAACCTTATTCATTTCCTGTTAAATGATACATGTTAGACACAACCAAGACACATCGGAACCATATGTAGTGGCATATGTACTTATCGACAGTGCATTTATTCTTTACCTAGAAATATCTTCTATGTCCTTAATATTTTTACCTAATATCTTTTGCAAATCTACAAGGTCTTCGGTGGTTCAAATTTATTCATTACAGATATGTGTGCGCAAGTAGATTACAGAGAGAGAGAGAGAGAGAGAGAGGAGAGAGAGAGAGAGAGAGAGAGACCATAAATTTACTAATATTAAAACAGTAATAATATTACTGAAGAGAGAGAGAGAGAGAGAGAGAGAGAGTCCAAACTGTTTTAAACCAGACATACTTCTTCTTATACCGTTTGGAAATCTGCACCCAAAGTAGTTTACAACTTGAAGCTTTAAGGAGTAAGGAAATCGGAAATTGTCCCCGACAAATTATATATATATATATATATATATATATATATATATATATATATATATATATATATATATATATATATATATAAAATAATACGAATAATGATAATACACCTGAAGTCCGAATTATTAGCAAGACTTCTGGACACACAAAAACTGGAACTTGTCATAGCACCAAACATTCACCGTTTCGGTTAATGTTCTCTTTTTCGCATTTTCCCAGTGCTTCGTTCTCCCAGTTAAACATTTGAATTCCCCCTTTTCACCGGGCCGCTGGTATGGTGGCTGGTGTCGTGACATGCCACTCAAATGCCATGGGTTCGCGCCTCCCCAGGGCGATGGAAAATCACTGGCTCTGTATCATGATCAGATCCTGCTGCAGTGTGGGGTCTGCGGTGGGAGGCTGAAACCAACATTCTTTGGAAGCTTGAATATCAAGTCAATAGCCCCTGCGTGCTTGTTGTATTTGTCTATGTGGCTGGTATTTTTGTGTCGTGACAGCACTCAGATGGCCTGCGTGCTTGTTGTATTTGAATAGGTTTCGTCTACCGAAATAATGATAATGAGTTCACATTGCTCACAAAATCGCCCCTTCTCTCAGTAACTACGAAGATTTGTAATGAATTCAAGCAGAGGAACAAGTACAGGAAGAGATGTCCAGCAACTGGTAACAATAAAACCTCTCCGCTATAACAATATTGACCCGATCAGATCAGAATGCCTATCAAAAATTAACAATCAACAACTGAATCTACAATTTGTTGTCATTTTTAATATAAATTATAGATTTGCTCTGTCACATAGATCATTTTTTTAGAAATACATGGAAAGAGAGAATTTAAGATTAAAGCCTAATAATCATCTTAATTACTGAGGCCACTGGGAAAGTTCAGAATGAAGCGGCAGAGTGATAACTACTTTCGTGTATTAACACATCTTCGGGGGCACAGAGATGTGTTAAAAATACACGAAAGTAATTTCCACACTGTCGTCTCATTTTGGACTTTCCTAGTGGCCTCAACTTATAAATTTCTTTTACGAGTTACGTATGAGAATGAAACAAACATATTTATAAAGACAATAAATGATCGATTGATCACGCGTTATCTGGTGTCGCATCTACCAGGGTCACTGACACCAAGAAACGATAAAATATGACATTTGGAAGCCGGTCAGTGAAAATATATCCAAAAATCTCATGATTTTCCCATTCATATCTTTCATCGTTTGATAGTTAAGCAGAATCAGCTCATAATTACAATGATTTATAGGAACACTCATGGACAGCTGGCGTTTTTGCGAGAGTAATTTATTTTTCGAACACAAATTACCTAGTAATTATCTAAGACACATACACGGAGATGTTCGGTGCATCAGCAAAGTTATCTTTTATTTTTATTTTTTGCATTTTTGGAAACTACACTTATTTTCTTTTTAACCGTACGCGAAAAAAAGTTAAAAAAAAAAATAAATAAATAAAAGAGGCTCGTCAATTTCCAAACAAGAAAAATTCTCGGTTTCTCATTCGTCCAGGATTAAAAAACCCAGACGAGCAAGAGCCTCTAGAAGGACATTTTTGTCATTCAGTGCTTAAACTGGTTTACCCCCAAACCTGAACGCGACTGGATTCAGTCTCCCATCATCATCTTCTCCCTCTTCTTCTTCTTCTTCTTCTTGCCTCAAGCAGGAAGCTATATAATTTCCATTCATCATGATTAGTTTTAATGACGGGTTCTCTGGTTACGCCGCGTTCCTCCAGCGAATTCGTATTTACGTGCATCATCTTGCTTCTTGATAACCCGCGGTGGGGTTAACTTATAATATGGACCACCCCTATATTTGCTTTATATCTGCCTTTTCGAATGGCTGATTAGCAGGGAGTAACGTCGTATAGGGCTTCATCAGCATGGCGATTGTTACATAAATATCGGTTAGAGTCACGCTAAGTTATGATCGAGTGACGCTAAAGTTCTGGTTAGGTTTATCTTTATCATAAAGAAGACTTTGAAATGAGTTGATGAGTTTATCATCTTTGCCATATTCGGTATAAGATGTAAAGTCCAGTCTCGGGGCTAAGGTTAAATGCTGGTGTTCCTCGAGGAGGTCAGATCTGGTTCCTCCCTCTCATCTGTAATCCTGTAATGCGGAATCCTAAGGGGTGGCCTTTCCTTCAAGGTGGGTGATCCTTGAATAAGACAGTAGGAGTATGGGCGGTAGTATAGAAGGCTCAAAATGTTATGAAAATATCCACGGCAATTCGCATTCGAAGTCATTTGGCATTTTATCAAAATAGGAACCCTGCGATCAAAACATGACAACGATAGCAACAGCAATATCATTATCATAATTGTTAATATTCTTATTCAGTAGATGAAACGTTTTCATAGGGAACAAGTCTACAAGTATCCTAAGAATACGGTGTTCACCAGGAAGAAGTAAAAGGAAGTAAAGGGAAATACAGAAAGAAGAGATCCAGCTTATTAAAAAAGAAAATAATAATAATAATAATAATAATAATAATAATAATAATAATAATAATAATAATAATAATAATAACTGACAAAGACATCATTCTTCTTTCTGTCCTAGTTCAAATACTGACTAATATTCGAATTATTCTGGTATATTTATACATGACATTGTCAATTACACGCCACCCATGCAGTCATGTCTCAAAGCGGTGCAGAGCAAATGCAATAACGCGTTATTTATTTCTTCATTTACACAGAAAATAGCCAGAAAGTGTGTATATATTATATATGTTATATTATATATATATATATATATATTAAT
>NC_087218.1:19644980-19679980 GCF_015104395.2 Macrobrachium nipponense | reverse complement strand
GGAAGCTATGACAAATCAGCTGCTTTTGAGTACTAACCTGTAACTAACCGCGATGACGTAAGCCAAAAGCTATGAGCAATCAGTAATAAGCAATTTCCAAGCTATAACGGATGGATTAAGAATAACTTACAAGCCACAACCAATATGTTTCCCATAAAAATCTTTCTCTTGGCATATCAGGTCACTGCACCATGGAAGACAAAAGGATTTTAAAAAGACTTTTTTAAGAGACGAAAATCAAATTACCATTTGAAAAGGAGGCATTCCTGAAGGGTCATGACCTTTCTTTGTATTCTTTATAAGGTGTCAAAACTGGTTAGTGCACAGGCATTTCCTTCAGAGTGCACTTGAGAGAGGAGAGAGAGAGAGAGAGAGAGAGAGAGAGAGAGAGAGAGAGAGAGAGAGAAGTCAATAATGAATATACTCTGTCAATCATAGATGTTCATATATATTTAGGACTATCAGAAATATCTGTTTTACAAAATTAGATTTCAGCCGACCAGGTTCTGGTAAAGAATATCTAGCAATTATAATAAACACCTTCGGATGGAAAAATGTATATTAACTAAAAACAAAAAAAGTCAAAGGTTTATACAAAAAAAATAATTAAAGCTCATGAGTATTAAAAAATAAGGTTTTTTACATCAAAACTATGACAGTTAATGCGCTGTCATTATTTAATCGCATAATCAGCTTCTATAACTAATTCTTATTAGTTCATATTATCCATCTTCAGTTTCCTTATTTTTATATTAACATTGACAAAATGCAGTAATGACAGTATTACTTGGTACCGTCACTAGGTTTGATATTATGTTTGGTTTATCTCATACTCTTACAATAGGAGAGGAGTATTGAGTTGTCAATTTCCTCACAACAGATATTTGTCGTTTTCATTATATTGCGAGATGGTTATATTTTTCTGCAAAAGAAAACTATTAAGAAAGCTATTTGTCTGTCTGGCCGCACTTTTTCTGTCCGCCCTCAGATCTTAAAAACCACTAAAGCTAGGGGGGTGCAAATTGATAGGTTGATCATCCTCCCTCCAATTATCAAACTTACTAAATTGCAGCCATCTAGCCTCAGTAGTTTTATTTTCTTTACGGATAAAATCGTGGGTCTGGTTCCGCTATAGGTGCCAACAACAATGGCCACCACTGAGGCGTGACTTAAAGTTTCATTCAGCATTATACGCTGTACAGAAAACTCGATGGCATTTTTTACTTCTTTATTGTTCACTTCACAGCAACACAATTTCCCAGTCACATCAGCTGGGAATCTTGACTTGTGCCCCTTCAAAAAATTTATTAATGTAATCCCATTCACAGACTTGTCAAAGTAATCCACTTGTTAATAACGACTAATGAGGAAGATTGAGTATTCCCCGATGAAGTTACTCATTATCATCACAAGACCAACTTCTTCATCAATATTCCAACGGACGAAGGGCCATTTCATAAGTGTAGACTAATGCTTGCCATGACCCGATGAAAAGATGAAAAGTCCAATTTATTTGGCTTTCTCGACGCTACACTGATAAACAAAGTACTCTCGAAAATCTAATTTATATAAAAACAAATATTGGTGTTAGAACAGTATACACACGCACACACACACATTTATATAGTATGTGTGTATGTGTGTTTGAGTGATTGGGACATTGTTTTGTTGTGATATAAACAATAAAATTTATCTCGCAATGTAATGATTATATATATATATATATATATATATATATATATATATATATATATATATATATATATATATATATTATATATGTGTGTGTGTGTGTGTGTGTGTTTGTATATATATATATATATATATATATATATATATATATATATATATATATATATATATAAGATATATAGTATATATTATATGATATATATATATATATATATATATATATATATATATAATATATATATATATATATATAATATATACACATATATATATATATCTATATATAAGATATTATATATATATATATATTCATGTATATATATATATATATATATATATATATATATATATAATATATATATATATTATACTTTGTGTGCGAGCTTGTGCGTTTGGGTAAAACCAGCATCATTCTATTATGCAAAGCGAAGACTCAGTGTATGTCTCCGTCTGTTTTTTTTTCCTTTTTTTTTTTTTATAAACATTACCTCAGACTTGCGGGTAACTCGCCGAGTGTTATGCCCCGCTGCGCGTGGACAGATGCTACAGTGAATAGACTGATGCTTCGTAGTTTACTCTTAAATTTTTCTTATCAATGCACACATGGGGGCAATTTCTCATTTTGACTCCGTGCAAATCAGCATAATTTTTTTTTTATGTAAGTATTATGTGTTTAGCAATTCACCGCGCATATAATTTTACGACAACTCTGACAGACACACACACACACAAGCGTATACATATTAATGTCACGGAAACTGAAGCCGTTCCTTGTTTAAGAACATAATGAAAGAATATAAATATAAACACAAATTTTATTCAAAATTCATAAAATATGTGCACGCTTTATATTCTGTATCTGTAGCTATTTTCTGTAAATAAAAAATTTTAAATTACTTTTTTCCTTAAATTTCCTCATTCTCGATTTAGTTATGATTTCAATGTAGGGTCAATATTCGATGTAAACCTTATGGCAAATTTTTCACACTACCCTTTCTCTTCCCATTTGCATTCTAATAGCAGCAATTTTGGTCGTTCTTTCATTGGCGATATGCATATGTGTGTATATCAAATAAATAAATATATATACATATATATATATATATATATGTATATATATATAATATATATATATATATATATATATATATATATATATATATATATATATATATATATATATATATATATATATATATATATATATATATATATATATATATATATAAAACAATAAATGTCTACGAATCATACATTCAAAGGTATTCACGTCTCATTAAACATATTAACCTCATTACGTCTTTCCTCTCGTGCTGGAAGCTGAGTTTCATGTGGAAACTTCTGATGGAGGAGACTGCAAAACCTGCATTCGGACAATATCAAATATGTGCCACATATGCAACCAATGATCAGTCGTAATTGTAAGTTATTATCCTCAGATCATTGTAATTATAGGTAACTGTGGGCAGCACGAATGTAATTAATAGGCACTAAGGAACGAAATGACTAGCGTCATGCACTATTGGTTGTCTTGCACCCGTTATAATTTCATCGACAATTGTTCTCAATGATTGTCTTTACATTTGGTTGCAGTATCCGCGCTAGTTTGCATCTTATATATGTATATGTGAATATATATATATATATATATATATATATATATATATATATATATATCTAATGGTGTGTGTGTGTGTGTGTGTGTGTGTGTGTGTGTGTGTATCCCGGGATTCATTTTGTAATGACATGTAGAGCAATTTTGAATAGTATTATCGTTTCATCTTTAAGAGAGGAGAATTACGGGCTGCAGGCCAGCTGATTCTAACAATGAACAAGTAAAAAATACGCCAAAGTTTCTTCGGCGCAATCGAGTTTTCTGTACAGCGTATAACGCCGTATGTACCGTGGTCCATGAAACTTTAATCCACGACCCGGTGGTGGCCTGTCCTAGACAATGCCAGACGCACGATCATGTGTAACTTTAACCGAAAATAAAATCAAAACTACTGAGGCTACTGGCCTGCAATTTGGTTTGTTTGATGATTCGAAGGTGGACGTTCGACATTCCAATTTGCAGCCCTCTAGCCTCAGTAGTTTTTAAGACCTGCGGGCAGACAGAAAAATGCGGACAGACAGAAATAAACCTGAAGTATCTTTTTACAGAAAACTAAAACAATACAATATGACGGCTGATTTTCTGTAAGGGTGTACTGTGCTCTATCCTTTTGGTTTACAGTCAAAAGCAAAATCATAATTTCTCTGGTGTCTTCAAAGTTTACCGGCGACTGATGATTTAAATGACTTTTAATTCTTTAGTTCTTACACCTAATTCAGTCTTAGATTGCCGTAAACTTTACCAAAAGTTAATTCATTGTACTATTATTGAAAAAAAAAATTGAGGGCATATACCTTATATGACTGATTCAGGTAAACGTCGCTATCCTGAGGAAGCACGAATAGCCATTATAACATTTTCATAATTTATATCTAGTAACTCACGTCTATTAATATCGTGTGGTGTAAGTGTGTAGTAAATAACAACTCTTGTCGTCGAACCAGAACAAAGAATTGCCTATTTAATGAGGAAGGACTTGATAATCATTGAGCAATTTACGTTTCCTTTACCGTGTCCTGGCAAACTATTGGTTAACAGTGCGCCCGATGTCATGTATGTGTATGCGAAAGTTATTGGTACATACAGGTAGCATTGATTACAGTTAAATTTTAGTTTCAAAGGACGGTTTAATTTAAAGTTATACAAGAAAGGAAGAAGGATATGACAAAATGGAATAAGGTATATTAACAGACGACGGCCAAAAGCATTATTGACCGGTATATTGACTGTGAACGATATTGAAGCATTCAGCGCGTTCGTCGTTGTAGGTTAAAGGAGCATAGCGGTCTATTTGATAGAAAATATGAACAAATAAGACTGGACTGCTAGTACTTTCTCAATGATCAGTTGCTTTCGGACAATTAAATCAAATCAGCTCTCTCTCTCTCTCTCTCTCTCTCTCTCTCTCTCTCTCTCTCTCTCTCTCTCTCAAAAGATGTAAACAATATATAATAAAAGACGTGTATGAAAAACTAAAAAAAAAAAAAAAAATAAGCTAAAACGCCAACCATCTATGATTAATGAAAATGCATCAAAGTTTAACTGGGCTGTCCTTTAGTTTTGAATAAAAGATGAATAAAATCTATGAAAAATATGACTTCCCTTTATGTATACTATTTGATTTCTAACTTGAAAACTAAAAGGCTTTGTTTACTCTAACAACAGACAAAAAAAATCAACAGAATAAATTAGAATTAAATAAACAGGATAAAATGAAAACGTGATAATAAACAATCTCAAACACATATAGAAATATAAAAGATATCAAGAACGATTTGAGAATTCCGATCATTTAAATGCAAAGAGCCAATGGGAGCAAAGCAACGCGAACATTAATTCTGCCAAAACTGCCAATGAAAAAAAAAGTCATGCAGAGAAAGATCCACTAAATAAAACAACTATCTCGACGTGTTGGGATGAAGAGTCTACACAAAGAAAATATTAATAATAACAAAAATAATCGAGGAGATGAAGAGACATAAATTACTGAGGCCCCTAGAATATGCAAGAGCTGTCAGGCACAAAGCTCGGGCGTTACTCAAGCATAAAATTGGACTCATGGCAAAAACACGATTCATTATTCAAAACAAGTTACCTTAAGTTATGAGCTGCGCTTGCGGTAAAATGATTCAGTTCCACTGAATAAACAGACTTGTAACAAATGACGGGTAACAAATACAACAAGTACAATCATTCAATAGCGGCCTTCAGAAGAACTGGCTAGAATTAAGGGAAAAAAGGGGCTCGCAAGTTATGCTTTTTTTTTTCTTGCGCTCGCACGAATGAGTAACATTTGGAATTCTGTTCAAAAATGGGATCTTGCACGGCGAATAATATTTGCGAAACAATGAGCGTCTGTTTAAGATATTAAGGAGGGTGTGTGTGTATATAAAAGTAAACATATATTTATATATGTGCATGTGTACTTAATATGGATGTATATATGCATTATGTAGTGTAGTCTCTTTGAATGTATTTATGTGCATTTAGCCTTACGTTGAGATTCAGCCATTATAATTCATTTAAAACATATATTAATACTGTAATCTACTCTGTTTATAACATCATACAAGAGTTTCATATGCCAATAAGAGGGAGAAGGGATTAAATTTCCTCCAAGCACATACACACACAAATATAGGTGCATATATATGTGTGTACACATCATATATATATATATATATAAATATATATATATATCTATATAGATATATATATAATATATATATATATATACATATATATACAATATATATTATATATATATAAATAATTTAATATATAATATATAATATACATATATTATATATATATATATATATATATATTATATATTAATATAATATATAATATATATATATATATAGATATATAAATATTTAATATTATATTTATATATATATGTATATATATATATATATAACATATATTAATATATATTATATATATATTATAGATATTATATATATATAATAATATATAGTTTAAATTATAATACAACTAATAAATAAATATATAATATATATATTATATATAATATATATTAATATATATATAAATTTATATATAATATGTAAATATTATAGGTGGCCGGACAGTTTGCCTACGGACGGTTTGCCTAACGGACATTATGCCTACTGGGACATTTGCCTATGTCCAATATTCCACGGACATTTTGCCTATGGACATTAACTACTGGACATTATGCCTACGGACAATATTGGCTACTGGACATTATGCTATTAGACATTATGCCTACGGACAATGCCTATGGACATATGGCTACCGGACATGCCACTGACATTATTGACCTATGGATATGCTACCGGACCTACTATGGACATTATGCCTACCGGACATTATGCCTACTCTGGGACATTATGCCATATAGACAATATGCCACGGACATTATGCCTACTGGACATTATGCCTACCGGACATTATGCCTACTGGACATTATGCCTATGGATAATATGCCTACCGGACATTTTGCCAACAGACACTATGCCTACCGGACATTTTGCCTACTGGACATTATGCCTACTGGACATTATGCCTACCAGACATTATGCCTACTGGAAATTATGCCTACCGGACATTATGCCTACTGGACATTATGCCTATGGACAATATGCCTACCAGACATTTTGCCTACAGGACATTATGCCTACCGGACACTATGCCTACCGGACATTATGCCTACTGGATATTATGCCTATGGACAATATGCGTACCAGACATTTTGCCTACCGGACATTATGCCTACCGGACATTATGCCTACCGGACATTATGCCTACCGGACATTATGCCTATGGACAATATGCCTACCGGACATTATGCCTACTAGAAATTATGCCTACCGGACATTTTGCCTACCGTCATTATGCCTACCGGACATTATGCCTACTGGACATTATGCCTATGGACAATATGCCTACCGGACATTTTGCCTACGGACATTATGCCTACCGGACATTATGCCTACTGGACATTATGCCTATGGACAATATGCCTACCGGTCATTTTGCCTACTGGACATTATGCCTACCGGACATTATGCTTTCTGGACATTATGCCTATGGACAATATGCCTACCGGACATTATGCCTACTGGACGTTATGAATACCGGACATTATGCCTACCGGACATAATGTAGCTACTGGACAGTATCCTATGAATAATTTGCTACCGGACATTTTGCCTACGACCTTATGCTAACGGACATTATTCCTTACCTGAACATTTGCCTACGGACATTATGCCTACCGGACATAATACCTACTGGACATTATGCCTACTGGACATTATGCCTATGACCAATATGCTACCAGACATTTTTGTCCATACAAGACATTATGCCTACCGACACTATGCCTTACCCGACATTATGGCCTACTGACTCATTATTGCCTTCGAGGACAAATATGCGTACCGCGGACATTTTGCCTTACCGGACATTATTATTGCCTACCGCTGGAACACTATGACCTACCGCGACGATTAATGGTACCGGACAACTATGCCCTATGAGGACAATATGCCACCAGACATTATGCCTACTAGACATTATGCCTACCGGGACATTTTGCCTACCATCATTTATGGCCTACCGACCATTATTGCCTTTACCGGACATTATGCCTATTGGGACAATTATGCCTTAGCCGGACATTTTGCCTACGAGCCATTATGCCTTACCGACATTATGCCCCTGGACATTATGCCTGATGGACAATATTGCCCTACCGGGTCATTTTGCCTTATGGACATTTATGCCTTACCGGGAACATTATGCCTTTCCTGGACATTATGCCTATGACAATATTGCCTACGGACATTATGCCTACTGCCGACGTTCATGAATACCGGACATTATGACCTACGCGACATTATGCCTACGGGGACATTATGCCTACCGGACATTATGCCTACTGGACATTATGCCTATGAATAATATGCCTACCGGACATTTTGCCTACAGACATTATGCCTAACGGACATTATGCCTACCGGACATTTTGCCTACGGACATTTATGCTACCGACATAATACCTATATGGGACATTATGCCTACTGGACATTATGCCTATGGACAATATGCCTACCGGAAATTTTGCCTACAGACATTATGCCTACTGGATATTATGCCTACCGGACATTATGCCTACTGGAAATTATGCCTATGGACAATATGCCTACCGGACATTTTGCCTACTGGACATTATGCCTACCAGACATTATGAATACTGGACATCATGCCTACCAGATATTATGCCTACTGGACATTATGCCTATGGACAATATGCCTACCATAACATTTTGCCTATGGACAGTATTAGTTAGGACGGACCATATGCCCTACTGGACATTCCTGCCTCCTGAAAAACAATATGCCTACCTCTGGACATTATGCCTATGGACAATATGCCTACCAGACATTTTGCCTACGGACATTATGCCTACTGGACATTATGCCTACCGGACATTTTGCCTACGGACATTATGCCTACCGGACATAATGCCTACTGGATATTATGCATACCGGACAGTATGCCTACTGACCATTTATACTGCCTACCGGACATTATGCCTACTGGACATTATGCCTATGGACAATATGACTACCAGACATTTTGCTACGGACAGTATGCCTACTGGACATTATGCCTACTGGACATTATGCCTATGGACAATATGCCTACCGGACATTTTGCCTACGGACAATATGCCTACCGGACATTATGCCTATGGACAATATGCCTACCGGACATTTTGCCTACAGACAGTATGCCCACCGGACATTATGTCTACTGGACATTATCAATATGGACAATATGCCTACCGGACATTTTGCCTACGGACAGTATGACTACCGGACATTATGCCTACTGGACAATATGCCTACCGGACATTATGCCTACTGGACATTATGAATACCGGACATTATGCCTACTAGACATTATGCCTACCGGACATTTTGCCTACTGACATTATGCCTACCGGACATTATGCCTACCGGACATTTTGCCTACGGACATTATGCTTACTGGACATTATACCTAACGGACATTATGCCTATGGACAATATGCCTACCAAAAATTTTGCCTACGGACATTATGCCTACCGGACATTATGCCTACTGGATATTATGCCTACCGGACATTATGCCTACTGGACATTATGCCTATGGACACTATGCCTACAGACATTACGCTTACCGGACATTATGCGTACTGGATATTATGCCTACCGGACATTATGCCTACTGGACATTATGCCTATGAACAATATGCCTACCGGACATTTTGCCTACGGACAGTATGCCTACCGGACATTATACCTACTGGACATTATGCCTATGGACAATATGGCTACCGGACATTTTGCCTACGGACAGTATGCCTACCGGACATTATGCCTACTGGACATTTTCCCTATGGACAATATGCCTACCGGACATTTTGCCTACGGACAGTATGCCTACCGGGCATTATGCCTACTGGATATTAGGCCTACCAGACATTATGCCTACTGGACATTATGCCTATGGACAATATGCCTACCGGACATTTTGCCTGCGGACATAATGTCCGGTAGGGATTTGTCCAGTAGGCATAATCCGGTAGGCATATTGTCCATAGGCATAATGTCCAGTAGGCAAAATGTCCGGTAGGCATATTGTCCATAGGCATAATGTCCAGTAGGCATAATGTCCGGTAGGCATACTGTCCGTAGGCAAAATGTCCGGTAGGCATATTGTCCATAGGCATAATGTCCAGTAGGCATAATGTCCGGTAGGCATAATATCCGTTGGCAAAATGTCCAGTAGGCATACTGTCTGTAGGCAAAATGTCTGGTAGGCATATTGTCCATAGGCATAATGTCCAGTAGGCATAATGTCCGGTAGGCATACTGTCCGTAGGCATAATATCCAGTAGGCATAAAGTCCGGTAGGCATACTGGCCGTAGGCAAAATGTCCGGTAGGCATAGTGTCCATAGGCATAATATCTGGTAGGCATAATGTCCAGTAGGCATAATGTCCAGTAGGCATAATATCCAGTAGGCAAAATGTCCGGTAGGCATATTGTCCATAGGCATAATGTCCAGTAGGCATAATGTCTGGTAGGCATACTGTCAGTAGGCAAAATGTCCGGTAGGCATATTGTCCATAGGCATAATGTGCAGTAGGCATAAGGTCCGGTAAGCATACTGTCCGTGGGCAAAATGTCCGGTAGGCATACTGTCCGTAGGCAAAATGTCCGGTAGGCATACTGTCCGTAGGCAAAATGTCCGGTAGGCAAACTGTCCATAGGCAAACTGTCCGTAAGGCAAAAATGTCCGGTATGCAAAACTGTCCCGTAGGCCAAAATGCCAGTAGGCCCAAACTGTCCATAGGCAAAATTTGTTCCGTTGATGCAAACTGTCCGTAGGCAAAATGGTCCTGTAAGGCAAACTGTCCGGATGCAACTGTCCGTAGCCAAAATTTCCTGGTAGGCAAACTGTCCGTAGGCAAACTGTCCGTAGGCAAAATGTCCAGTAGGCAAACTGTCCATAGGCAAAATGTCCGGTAGGCAAACTGTCCGTATGGCAAAAGGGGTGTGGTCCAGGTAAGGCAAACTGTCCGTAGCAAACTGTCCGTAGGCAAACTGTCCGGAGGCAAAATTCCGTAGGCAAAAACTGTCCCGTAGGCAAAATTTCCGGTAGGCAAACCATTGTCCGTAGGCAAAACAAAAACTGTCCGTAGGCAAACTTGTCAGGGTAGGCCAAAAATGTCAGTATCAAAACGGTCATATCAAAATGTCCGGTATCAAACTGTCGTATCAAAAATGTCGGTAGGCAAACTGTCGTAGGGCAAAACTGTCCGTAGGCAAACATGTCCGAGTAGGCAAAACTTGTCCATAAAGGCCATACTGTCCGTAGGCAAAATGTCCAGTAGGCAACTGTCCATAGGCAAAATATCCGGTAGGGCAAACTGGTCCGTGGCAAAACTGGTCTGGGTTAGGCCAAACTGTCTGGGTACGATATATATATAATATACCTATATATATATATATATAATATATATATTATATATTTGTATATATATATTAATATAGTGCCAAAACTGTCCGTAGGCAAACTGTCTGGGGACCATATGTATATATAATTTGAATTTTTTTAATATATATATATATATATAAAATATAATCTAATATATATAATATATAATATATATATGCAAACTGGTCCGTAGGCCAAATCTGTCTAGGGTAACATATGTATATTCTTCTATATCTATTATATAATATATTAATATATATATATAATAGCATATATATATATATATATATATACACATATGAACATAAAATAATTACCTTTACTGTATGTGCGTTTTATAATTGTAAAATTACGTCTGTTTTTTCCTTGTGATAATAAGGTAGACAGTTAACAGAGTTTGATTTGCCGTTAGAAGCCACACTTGTGCTCCTTAAAAATCATTTCAAAACATTTTCGTAAATCCTCCTCATAGCACGTTTTCCAAAACATAACTGGTTGAAGCATTTTTTTGCCAGTTTTACTCGAGGCTTCCTTATGCTTAGTTAATCACTAGACCATAACTAAAACGCTTTGCGTTGCCTATCTTTGATGGATTTTGGCCACAAAAAGAACATAATTACCTTGGAACAAAGTCACTCTTCACAGATCCCTCTCCAATATTCTAAATATGATAATGTCATAATTTTCGAGGATTACGTTTTACTCCTAGTGTAAATACAGATCGACGCAAAGAACAATAATAATAATAATAATAATAATAATAATAATAATAATAATAATAATAATCTATTCTCGCCCAAGCCGGAAGAAAACATTAAAAATGAAAAGGAAAAATAAGCTGAAAGGAGGCAATTTATCCGCCTCTCACACTATGAAAGTATAGTCGCCTGGAAAAACAGAGGAATGAAACGAATTCGAAAGCCTTCCCAGTAAAACAATAAGAATACCCACTGAACCCTCCAATTCTAGGGATTTTTTTTTAACACCCCCTTTCAATACAGTTCTTTTACGTGATTCTTACATACTAAACCACACTCTTGGATTAAATGAAATTACCTGCTGTCACTGACATCCATATCTCAAGTTACAGTTTATGGCCGAAAATCTTTTCTGCATCATGTAAAGTAATGCAATGTTTCGTTCGGTTCCACAGAGTAATAAATTTTGCTAAACGTAAAGAAAGCTCAGTGCCTTTTTTATGGATTATTTTTTTTTTTTTTTTTGTACGGTGTTTTTACGTTGCAAGGAACCAGTGGTTATTCAGCAACGGGACCAACGGCTTTATGTGACTTCCGAACCACGGCGAGAGTGGACTTCTATCACCAAAAATACACATCTCTGACCCCTCACTGGAATGCCCGAGAATCGAACTCGCGGTCACCAAGGTGGCAGGCCAAGACCATACCGATCACGCCACTGAAGCGTTTTTTTTTTTTTACGGAGAACAGGACTAATTTTTCTTATGCGTGCAATCTTCATTTTTGCTCTATTTAGATTTTACGAATAGCTGTTGATATGGTGTCTCTACTGCTCGTTAAAACTGATAAATTTAAAGTACCCGTTTTTCCTTCCATTTAAATCTATCCACAGGGGAAGTGCACTTCTATGGTTATATACATATATATATATATATATATATATATATATATCTATATTATATATATATATATATCTTCTCTTTTTTTTCATTATGATTCCATTGGTAAACTCAGGTATGTTTCTGAACTGTTACCGTTTTTAGTAGCAGTGCTCGTATCTATTATGGCTGCTGCTACTGTTGGTACATTTAAAAAAAAAAAAAGTTAAAACAAAATACATGGAAAAAAATGAAACCGAGCAGCTTTCCTCCAATCTTGGAACCACACGAATTCATGTCCAGGGAAAAATGCAAATCGATTCCATGAATTTGCGTTGGAACTTAAAAATGAATTCTACTTCCATTTCGTTTGTAATTTTCACGTATTTACTGGGTTTTTCTGTTCGCATGCGGACATGCTATTGTTGGACTGACTGCTTATTTGAACTGGTGAGCATTAAGAATAATAATAAAAAAAATTATTTGTTGTCAGGCTTTGATTGCTGACTGTCTTTTTCTTCATAGATGTCCCTTACGTACCACCACCGAGTAGTACTTGCCATATGCTATGCAGAAAGTAACCGCTTTCAAGTTTAATTCAAAATAGGGTTTCCTTAACATATAATCTGCGCAGCTTTATTACACGCCCCGTTTGCACCGCATGCGCAAATAATAGTAGTTTTCCAACATTCCAGCTGCGAGATAGGATTAGAAGATTTCTGCTTGTAAATTTCACAGCAGCAATTTCGAAAATTATTAGAAAAAAAAAAACATTATATAACTGGTCATCGTACAGTTCCCCACGCGCAAAAACAAATATTACAAAGCAATCACTATACTAACATGGAGAAATAAAAAAAACGAGCTTTTCTTCATTTTCTCTACATCATGAAGAAACAATTACAATTCTAAAAGAGATTCTTTTAAGGAAGGGGGAGGGGGTGGGAGAAGGAAAATCGCTTTGCCTATCTTACCCCCTCCACCCCCCTCCCCCTCCCCTCACCAACTCCATCCTGAGGCCTTTCCCCCCCGGCCTTCCCTCGCGAGCAAACTAGTTTGAAGAAAGGAGGCCGATGAACTACCTTGCAAGGAATTGAAAATGCAATTAATGTATGTCACTTCTTCGTCAAATTCTAACGGACGGCAAACAATGCCTTTTCGGACAGAAGGGGAAACTCCGCATCGACCTTATGACGAGAGACCGCAGAGGCGAAGATGCGACATATGGTCATAGGAGACTGTAGTAACATACTACTGGTCGGGTTGGCTGGCTGGCTGGCGCGCCTCTCGCCGGCTGGCGATTTTCCACTCTTCTTCATACACTACTATACTTTATGTATATTAACATCTCGAAGTGCAACGGAAGGTGAGTCAATTCGGAAGTAGGTAGTACCACCTGCAGGAGTAAATCACACATGATAGTTCGCGCCTCATAATCGCTTAACCCACGAAAAATCACTCGGGGGGGGGATTTTATTTTACGCTCGGACTGGAGGCGGAAGGGGGGTTAGTCTACCCCGTCGAATGGGTTAAAGGCCTGGGTCGAGTTCCTTGAGAGAGAGAGAGAGAGAGAGAGAGAGAGAAGATAATCGTGATAAATCAAGAGAGCAAGAAGGTCAACCGTGAGGGGGGTAAAACATTTATAAATGCAACGATTCTTCGCGTCGTGCAACTGAGATACCTGGGCCTAAAATCGGCCTCATCATCTTCAGAGGTTCCCTTTCCGTAGGCACCCTCCCTCCCGCCCGGTGGCGGCGTGCTCGTTACGGACGTGCATGATTTATGCGGACCCTTCCTTCTTTGCATATTCATATTTTGACTGGTTCTCGGAAGCTATTGGAAAATGAGGGAGATTCCGCGCTAATGAGTGAACCGGGTGGGGACTTTCTCCCGTCGCTCCCTCAGATGTTGCTCTCGCTTTATGGAGTCTAGGTGTTGTTGAGTTGTCGCTGTTGTTGTCGATTTTACTACAGCCGTCAAACAAGAAAACTGTCCGTTGTTCTCATTTTCCTATTTCTAATTTACTATACTATTACTGTTGCTATTGTCCTTCCTTATCAGGATTGATATTTATTAATATGTATATTAGGTGCTCTCATTGTTGTTGTTGTCGATTTCACCACAGCTATCAAAGAAGACTGTCTGTCGTTTCTCTTTCCCAATTTTTAATTCACTTTTATTGTTACTATTGGTGTGCATGATCGTATTTCTTAAATGTTGAGTACTCTAAGAATTTATATCTTATTTATTCCTTCGTACTGATTTGCAGATGTTCCGCAGAAGAATCCGAATTTATGACGCTATTATTTTGTCAACAAAAAATAAATACTTAAACGCTTAAACAAATAGATATTAAACCAACAAAAACTATTTCTTTGGAGGACGCACTGAAAGATCTTTATCAACCAGAACGTATAACATCAAAAGCTATAAATTTAATATATTTCATATTGCTAAAGAAATTTCATTTAATCCAATTTATAATTCATAGAGTTCACAATAATACACCTATAATTTTGAAAGATATGATTTTAAAAGCTTGTTAAGCCGGAAGGTCTGTATTCAAAGGAGTTTATAAAGCCGGAATATTTGAATCTAACTAAAGATTTAAAGTTTTAGAATTAATAAAACCAAAAGATATGATCTAATAATTTACAAACCTTCGCAGTTTTATTCGGTTTACAAATCCGAAAATTCGAATTTAACAAATTTTATAAACCCTGAAAATTTTAATCCAACAGAATTTAAAAACAAATCTTAAATTTAACAGAATTTATCAGAATTTATAAACCCGAAAAATTGAATTAACATAATTTATAAACCGGAATCTTTAATTTAACAGAATCTATAAACTCAAAAATTTGAATTTTCGAACATTTATAATTTAATATAACTAATTAGCCAGAAAATTTATTTTTAACAGAATTTATTAACCCGAATATTTTATTTTAACAGAATTTAAAACGCCGAAAATTTTAACTTTAAAGAAGTTATAATCTCCAAAATTGGAATTTATAAGAATCTATAAACAGGAAAATATGAATTTAACAGAATTTGCAAACCGAAAATTTGCATTCAACAGAATTTTTAAGTACGAAAATTTGAATTTAACAGAATTTATAAGCATTAAAATTTGAATTTAACATAATTTAAAAACAAGAAATTGTGAATTTAACAGAATTAATAAACAGGAAATTTTGAATTTAACCGAATTTATAAACACGAAAATTTTAATTTAACCACATTTATAAAAATAAAATTTTAAGAGAACTTACAAACCAAAAAATTTAATTCAACAGAACTATAAACTCGAAAATTTCAATTTAACAACATTTATAAAACCGAAAATTTGAGTTACTTATAAACCCGAAAATCTGAATTTAACAGAATTTATAAACCCGAAAAGGTGAATTTAACAGAACTATAATAAGCCCGAAAATCTGAATTTAACATAATTTATAAACCCGGAAATTTAAATTTAACAGAATTCATATATCAGATCATCTTAATTTTAACAAATTTATAAACCCAAAATTTGAATTTAACAGAATTTATAAAACAGAACATTTGAATTTAACAGAATTTATAAAATAGAAAAATTGAATTTAACAGAATTTATAAAACCGACAAACTATTATTCAACATAATTATAAGTAAGAAAATTTGGAATTAACAGAATTTATGAGACCGAAAAAGTGAATTTAACAGAATTTATAAACCGTAAAATTTACATTTAACACAATTTACAAACCCCTGAAATTTTAATTTAACAGAATTTATAAAACAAAAATTTGAATTTACCAGAATTTACAAAACCGAACATTTAAAATTAAAGGAACTTATAAACCCAAAAATTTAATTTAACTGAATTTATAAACCCGAAAATCTGAATTTAACAAAACTTATAAACCGAAAAAATGAATCTAACAGAACTTTTACGTCCGAATATTTTAATTCAACCGAATTTCTAAACCCAAAATTCGAACTTAACAAAATTAATAAAGCTGAAAATCTTAAGCTAACTAAATTTATAAAACTGAAAATTTTAATTTAACAATATTCATAAACCAGAAAAATCGAATTTAACAGAATTTATAAACTGCCAAAATTTGAATTTAACAGAATTTATAAATCAGAAAATTTAAATTTAACAGAATTTATGAACAGGAAAATTTTAATCTAATAGAATTCATAAGCCCGAAAATTTATAAACTGCCAAAATTTGAATTTAACAGAATTTATAAATCAGAAAATTTAAATTTAACAGAATTTATGAACAGGAAAATTTTAGTCTAATAGAATTTATAAGCCCGAAAATTTACGGAATTTATAAAACCGAAAATTTAAACAAAAAAGAATTTATAAACCCGAAAATTGGAATTTAACAGAATTTATAAACCCGAAAACTTGAATTTAACAGAGTTTATAAACCCGAATGTCTGAATTTAACACAATTCATAACCCGAAAATTTGAATTTAACAGAATTTATAAACCTGAAAATCTGAATTTAACAGAAGTTACAAAACCTAAAATTTTGATTTAACAGAACTTACGAACCGAAACATTGGATTCAAAAGAATTTACATATTCGAAAATTTGAATTTAACAAAATTACTAAATCGACAAACATTGAATTTACCACTTCTACAGTGAAACATTATCTTCTTCCGTCGGAAGCAACTGTATCACGTTTACCTTTTCCTACTGAAGTCATGCACAATTACCTACAAATGCTCGAATATTTCGGGCTGTTGGCTTTCTTCATAACTTCCATTCCGTTCCTGCTTTGGTTAAAGAGTACCTCACGGAACCAAAAAAACTACTGAAAAAGAGATAAAAAAAAAAACTGTACAGAAAAAAGATGAAAAAAAATCGGTAACAATTTTCTCACCAAAGAAATGGTAAATCATTATGAAGGTCGTGTTTAAAACGCTATCTACCTGTCATGAACAGCAGTTTCTTTCTGATACTGGGGTTATATATATATATATATATATATATATATATATATATATATATATATATAATATATATATATATATATATATATATATATGTCATATCACATTACCGTGATTCATATACGTACATCGAGCTACAAATGTCCTTTAATATCTAATTTGCTCTGCCTCGGAATTTATATATTTTCATATATGTTTATCCGAAGGGGAATTTTTAAGTCGATAAGAGATTTGTCGGCTCACGGGCGCGAACCATCAAAACCAACAAATCCAGGTGCGGTCTAAAGCTTCACTGTGCGTCCTGGATTTGTTGGTTTCGATGGTTCACGCCCGTGAGCCGACAAATCTCTTATCGACTAAAAAAATTCCCCTTGGTTAATAATATATGAATATATATTAATTCCGAGGTAGAGCAAATTAGATATTAAAGGACATTTGTAGCTCGATGTATATATATATAATATATATATATATATATATATATATATATATATATATATATATATATATATACATATTACCCCAGTATCAGAAAGAAACTGCTGTTCATGACAGGTAGATAGCATTACAAACCCGACTTTCATAATGATTTTACCATTTCTTTGGTGAGAAAATTATTAACTATTTTTTTTATCTTTTTTCAGTACAGTTTCTTGTATTATATATATATATATATATATATATAATACTATATATATATATATATATATATATATATATATATATATATATATATATATATATATATATAACCAGATGCTACCCGTTAGATTTTAAAACTAATGTAAAAGGCGATATCCTCGTTATGAAAAAAGGGAATCAAAAGCATATTATATATGTTAGCTTCTAAAATGAGTTTAAATGACTTTATCCTTCAGAAAAATAGACGATTAAACTTGAATCTCATATGAAAATTTGTTGTTTAATCGTTTCCCAATTAAAGAAATTGTTGACTACAAGGAGATCCTATCTCTTAGCCTTTACAACTGGTATACAAATAATAATTTCATACACTGAAACAATGAAGATTACAAACAGATCTTCACGTCGGTCTTCGAAAATTTGTGTAAATAATCCTTCCTCAATTAAAAGAATGGCGGATTAAGATCGTGTCTCTAAGATAAAGGCAAAAAAAATGTATCTTAGAAATAATTCCTCCCAGGAAAGAAATGGTCGATTATATCACATATTTAAAAGATTAGCACATTCGGAATCACAATTCCCATTTCATTAGAAAACTTGAGCGACGAGGTTTCGTGCAGGTGCAACAGACGAAAACCAGACACTCCGATTTCCAGAAAGTAAAGTGGCCCAGTGAAACCGGAGTTTCCGAGAAAAGGGCTATTTCTTACGCGCTGCCTAATTATTCAGCGCAAAGCAATTGAAGTTGTTTGGTGAGCGATGCGGGAGCGTTTGTGCGCGCGCGTGTGTGTGTGTGTGCGTGTGTGTGTGTGTTTGTTTGTGTGCGCGCGAGTCGGCTCGATTTGGAGGAAAGTAAATGAGACGCGTGGTCCATCTTGACTTAAACTTTTCCTATTTGCCTCGAATGTTCTTTAAAAAAAAAATCGTGGTAATTTTTTTTACGAGTAAACTAAAAATAAATTTCGGAAAGCGACTCAGGAGAAAGCTCCTTGGACATTCACTCTCTAATTTTTCTTTCTTTTTTCTTCTGTGCACTTAGGCGTTGAGTTTCTATGCAAACGTCTCTTTGGAATACAATGATTTATGGATAGTAGTTGCTGGTTGCAAGTAACATCGGCATCCAACATTTGCGTTGACAGAGAATTAAGATTAAAATCAATTTAACTTTACAACCGACCGATTTAATTTTCTTAAAAGATGATAGAGAGAGAGAGAGAGAGAGAGAGAGAGAGAGAGAGAGAGAGAGACCTTACCTTACAGACCTTACAGTTCGTTCGGGTTGCCCCAGGTCCCTCAGTGTGAGGCACCTCTAATGTCTACCAGAGAGTTGCTAGTACATCTTCCGGTATATTTTGCATCTTCCAATCTTGGATGGTCTGGGATGCAGTTTAGATATTTGTCGAGCTTATTCTTAAACACATCTACGCTCACTCCTGATATATTCCTCAGATGAGCTGGCAACGCATTGAATAGACGCTGCATTATCGATGCTGGTGCGTAGTGGATTAATGTCCTGTGTGCTTTCCTTATTTTTCCTGGTATTGTTTTGGGCACTATTAATCTACCTCTGCTTGCTCTTTCTGATATTTTTAGTTCCATGATATTTTCTGTTATTCCTTCTATCTGTTTCCATGCCTGAATTATCATGTAGCGTTCTCTTCTCCTTTCTAGACTATATAATTTTAATGATTGTAGTCTTTCCCAGTAGTCAAGGTCCTTAACTTCTTCTATTCTAGCTGTAAAGGACCTTTGTACACTCTCTATTTGTGCAATATCCTTTTGATAGTGTGGGTACCATATCATATTGCAATATTCAAGTGGACTACGAACATATGTTTTATAAAGCATAATCATGTGTTCAGCTTTTCTTGTTTTGAAGTGCCGTAACAACATTCCCATTTTTGCTTTACATTTTGCCAAAAGAATTGCTATTTGATCATTGCATAACATGTTTCCTATTCATCATCACACCAAGGTCTTTAACTGCTTCCTTATTTGTGATTGTCTATTTATTAGGTCCCCTATATGCATATAGCTTTCCTTCTCTGTCTCCATAATTTATTGATTCAAATTTATCAGAGTTAAATACCATCTATTTTTCCTCTGCCCAATCATATACTTTGTTAAGGTCTCTTTGTAGAGCGTTCCTATCTTCATCACAAGTAATTTCTCTACTTATTCTTGTGTCATCAGCGAAACTACTCACTACCGAATCCTTAACATTACTGTCTATGTCTTCAATCATAATAACAAACAGTATTGCAGCTAACACCGTACCTTGTGGCACACCGGATATTACCTTGGTTTCATCCGATTTCTCATCGTTTGCAATAACTATCTGTTTTCTGTTGTGTAAAAATTCTTTTAACCATCTTCCTATTTTATCTACGATATTGTGTTTTCTAATTTTCTTTGCTAATATATTATGGTCTACTTTGTCAAAAGCTTTTGCAAAGTCTAGATAAACCACATCTGTTTCATTTCCGCTTTTCATATTTTTGAATATGTTCTCACGGTGGACTAACAGTTGGGTTTGTGTACTTTTTCCGGGTACGAAAAAAACCCCTGTGTTGTTCCTATATTAAACAAATTAAATTGTTTTTTATAAATGTTTCATAATATTTTTCTTCATTACCCTTTCATACACTTTCATAATATGTGATGTTAGACTCACAGGCCTATAATTACTTGCCTCAAGTCTTGATCCACTTTTGAAAGTAGGGGTGATATATGCTAATTTGTGCTTCATCATAAATCTTGCCTGTATCTACACTTTGTCTTAATAATATTGCAAGTGGCTTTGCGATAGAATGAACTACTTTCTTTAACAAAATAGCAGGGATTCCATCAGGCCCTGCAGCAGCTCCATTTTTAATTTCATTAATTGCCTGCACAATATCAGCTTCATTAATTTCTATGTCAGCTAGATATTCACTATTATTTTCGTCCCTTACTTCTATACCATTATCTTCATTATCTATTCTAGGGGTGAATTCTCTCTTATATCGTTCTGCCAGTATGTTGCAAATTTCCTTTTTTTCATTCGTTAATCTCCCTTCAATTCTCAGAGGGCCTATTTCTATTCTTCTTTTATTCATCTTCTTCGCATATGAGTATAATAGTTTGGGGTTTTGCTTGATATTTAATAGGGTCTTCCAATTCCCGTTTTTCATTTCTTTTGATTGTATAATCTTTTGTTCTGCATTTTCTATCTTACTTTTTAGTTCTATAACTTTCCATGCATTTTTTTCTTTTGCAAGACCTTTTTTCCACTTTCTGATTTTCTGGAACAAGATCCTTCTGTCTCTTGGTATGCATGAAGTGATGTTTACTTTTCTTCTTCGGTATATATTTATAACCACTATTTTCTCTAATATTTTATATAATATCTCCGTATTTACCCTTATGTCATCGCCTTACGGAAAAATGCTTATCCCGAATCTTTGTTTAATTCTTCATTTATTTCTGACCATTTTATATTTTTACTGTAGAAGTTGTATTTTCCATATCCTTCCCTCACTTTTTAATTTCTTGCTTATCTCTGTTTCACTTGCTTTGAATGAACTGTTAATTCTATGACATTTGGATGGTGAAATACCGCATTATAAACTATTATTTCTTTAACATAATTCACCTCGTTCACAAATACTAGGTCTAAAGTATTTTCCTTTCTTGTTGGCAGGTGATTTATTTGTTGAATGTTGTATTCTAGTAGCATATCTAATAGCTTTTCGAATTGCCTCTTATCTTCTGCACTACTATTACTCTCTTTTTTATATGTATAAGTACATCCACAATCTCCTATTCGTTCTTTCCATTCTACGAAAGGAAAGTTGAAGTCACCAGATAAGAGAATAGTCCAGTCCTTGTGATTTCTACATATATCATCCAATTTTTCAATTATTAAGTCAAACTCTTTAGTATTAGGAGGTCTATATATTACTATGTTCATTAATTTTTCAGATTCAAATTCTACCGCTATTAGTTCACATTCTGAGTTACTATATTTCTCATATATTTTTCCGTGTTTTTTGTCTTTCCCATATATTGCGGTTCCCCCTTGATTCCTATTTTTCTATCTGATCTATAAGTTTGGAACCCTTTTATTTGATCATCATTCCCAGTCTCTTGGGAATACCAGTTTCACTTATATTCATTATATCTATTTCTTTTCAATTTGGGTTAGTTCTTCTAAGTACTCTATTTTTCTTTTTGAGTTACTCGTAACTAAGCCCTGCGCATTCATCACTATGATGGTTTGCGTGTTTTCTTCCTTCATTTAACTATTGGTAGTAATAAGGATTTTACCCCATGTCTCTTTCCTGTTCTAGTATGTTGTTCTTTTTTTCATTTCCAGAAATTTCTGACATTAAAAAATCCAACTTTTCCATAATATTTGATCTCCCTTCATCGTAATTATTCATTTTTGTGTCTGAATCTGCAATTTTCTCCGTTCTGCAATATCCTCTTGCATAATAAATACAGTTATTATCCCTTGAGTAGAATTTTGGAGCTGATGCATTGAAATTTTTTGCTGACATCTCTGCATATCTCATTGGTGGTGGTTTGCTTTTCTCTTTTACCTGATATTCTGATTTCTCTCTTTATTTGTTTCTTTCTTATTTTGGATTTTATTACTTGGTTGGTTATTTATTTGATTATGATTCATGGCTACAGGGTGCATATATTTGCATTTTTTGTCGAACTTACATCCTTTTCTTCTTTTAGGTTTTTGCATATTTTTGGATGCAGATCTCTGCAATCATCCCCATATCCATCTAGGTATGCACATTAACATATATTTCATAGTTGTGACATACCTTAGGATGTTTGTAGTAACATCTTTCTCCAAATCTGCAATTCCCTCTTTTCAAAAGGTTGCAGATTTTGTCTTTCTTGTCTATTTTTCCTCTTTCCCGTCATTGTGTAGATCTGGGTAGAGCCTCTTCGGGATTTGCTTTTCTGTTGCCATATCGTAATTTATTTCTTCGTAGGTATTCTGCTTTATTGCCTCATATGTAGTATCAATGAGTATCTCTGCATCCATACTTTTATCTTGTTCTTTGTTTCCTTTATTTTTTTCTGTCATTTCATTTTTGTTTACTTCTCTTCCGTTTTCCTCTTCTTCTTCTTCTTCTTCTTCTCCTCTTCCTCTTCTTCTTCATCCTCAACTATTTGTACATTCAATCTTGATTTAATAACATTGTCTATCCATGATAGACATGTTGAACAAAAAACAAATTCTTGTATCTTTTCTCATATCTTGTATTACCTCAGCACACTGTGGATGGGTCGGAATGTTGCATGCAGCACATTTTCTGATTAGATTTTTGTTTGGGATTGACTATGCTATACAAAACCTTACACAGTTTGCATGCTTTTGGCATTCTTTTCCTAATGCGTCAATTAGGATATTCACAAGATTCACCTTATTCATTTTCTTTGTCGGAATATGTTGGTTTATGTATATTTTCTTTATGAGTCTCTTGACCACTTGGATTTTATTTGGAACTTCTTCAATTATTTTCAAGATGTTTTCATTAGATTTTTTTCCAGTTTGAAGGATTATATCCTTCTAATATATCTATGAATGCTTTTGTATCTTTTTGGTTAGGACTGTTGCTGATTTCATAGATGAGAAATGCCAGTTCCCTTCCTGCTACCTCATCGTATTGCGAATCTGCTAAACACGCTAAATTACGCCATCTCTTCCCGCAGTTGGAACTTACTGCCATCTTGTTCTGATTTACAGTATTACACTTGATAAACTAACTTAGAAGACGCTTTATCCTACTATTTTCACACTAATCTTATCACCGATAGTTCACGAACACTTCTAGATATTTCTCAAATTCTAGTCGTATGTTAAACTTGTGATATCTGTTGATTAATCTGATTTCACGCGGGAACGTCTCATCAAGCAAGATGGCTACTACGAGAGAGGACAACACAATATACGAATTCAGATAAGCATACTACTGTAAACAATGCAATGTATTGATATGATTTTGGATTTCTAAGAACTATGATATTATCTAAACAAATGTGTTCAGTATGTTGGAAACGATCATCTTTTTTTTCGTAAAGAACAATTATTATTTAATGAACCAGAAGGAGGCTGCCGTTCAAGTCAACTACTGTTATCTTATGCAGTCCGAAATGGTTAATTTATTGAGAAATATTCTCCTGAGTCCCTCATTCTTTGGCCTTGGGTTCTTCCACACGAATGTTCGGTAGAGCAACGGCGTCTTAGCTACTTTTCAGCTTACTCGGGGAGTAAGCCTACAAACTACTTTGTTGTTCTTGTTCTTGTTGGGGGGGGTTAGGAAAGGTCTATGGAAGAGCATAAAAAGGTCTGAAATAGGTGTTTCAAGTTGAGCTGAAGATACAGGAATTTTAGGATAAGCTATTCTTTATTTATCATTAGAATATTAGAATGAAAATGTAACAAGGCGCGACTCGACCTCCAGCTTACTCGGACGAGTGCAAGATTTCCCCCTCATGCATAAGTTGTAAACATTATATTCCTAACTTTTAAAGTGAATTAAAACGTGCTAAAATCTACAGTCAAACAGAACCTTTTTCACCAAAGAAAATTAAAATATATATGCTATATTTTATTAGAAACAATTTTTCTATACTGTTTAAAATGCACCTTATTTATTTTTACATGTTCATTCTAATAAATCAATCATAAATATCCTACCCTAAAATTCTTATCATACTATAATGGGCGTAATGTATGTATGTCTGTCTGTCTGTCTGTCTGTCTATCATTCAATCACGGCCAAACGGCTGGTCAGATGGGCATGAAACTTGGCAGGGTTATGGTGGGGACCCCTAAGATGGTTTGTAATGGGGTTTCATCCAACCTACCCCCCTCCTTTGTAGGGGGTGGGGGTAAGAAGGGATTCCTTGAAACGGAGTTGCTTCTGGCCGTGAAAAGAGGCTGGTTATTACCGTAGACTTAGTTACTTTACGATTTTTCATACATTATTTCTGTACAACTTCCCCGGAGAAAGTCGCGAATATTTCAGCTCGGACACAATAGAAGATGAAAATCATCATCAATATCCGCGAGATTTTTTGAATAACTTAAATCCATCGGGACTGCCAGTGCACAAAATAGCGTTGAAGTACTGCCCGGTAATGTTGCTTCAGAATTTCGATCCTGCCAATGGACATAATAAAAAGGAAACTGACAAGTTCCTACTTTCTACTCTTTTTTAGAAGACACAGGATCATAAGAGCATTTATCAGCAGCCATAACGCACTGACATACAAGTTGCGTCTTTACAGTAACATAATGAAAAGAAAGGTACTTTATTATTCGTATCACCGTGCAAACTAATTGACAAACAAACGAACCAATCAAGATCCCTGTTCCGTTAAATGAAAGTCACCGACGAGAGAGAGAGAGAGAGAGAGAGAGAGAGAGAGAGCCATTTAATGACATTAATGCACTAATTATAATTTTATATTGCTATCGAAAAAGGAGAGAGAGAAAGAGAGAGGAGATAATTTGTGATTTGAGAGCTAAGTAATCCGATAATCCCATCACCGTCTTCGTTACTTGACTTACATTGAGAGAGAGAGAGAGAGAGAGGGAGAGGAGGAGAAGAGAGACGAGAGAGGAGAGAGAGAGGAGAGAGTCATTAAAAGAGGGTAAACAATAATAAATACGAACTTCTTTACGTTCATTGATCGTCCCTTCACTTACTTTAAGAGAGAGAGAGAGAGAGAGAGAGAGAGAGAGAGAGAGAGAGAGAGAGAGAGAATATCATTAAAAGAGGGAAACAACAATGAATAAGAATTTCTCTGCGTTCAGTGATCGTCCCTTGAATTACATTACGAGAGAGAGAGAGAGAGAGAGAGAGAGAGAGACTATTCGTGTAATCGCCTTTATTTTAATATTGCTGAACAAATAGTACATATAAATTTCTCACTTCTGCACCCATATTTTATCACCCATCATAGATGGGTAAGTTTGCTAGTATCTTTAACTACATGAAACACCTTTTTCAGACCTTTTTAGGTTCTTCCATAGACTTTTCATGTACATGTTAAACAATAAAATAATTATTTCCAATAAAATATTATGTATTTATCTTAATTTTCGTTGGTGAAACAAGATTTTGCTTGACCGTAGATTTTAGCACGTTTTATGTTAAAATTTAGGAACATAATGTTTACAAATTATGCATGAGGGACAAACCTTGCAAACGTCCCGAATAAGCTGGAGGTCGGATCCCGCTTGTTTTCTTCAACAAAAGCGTTCTCTTAGACCTCCTCCTTAATAAGAAAAGAGTCCCTTTGGACTTTATTTTTAATAAACATTTCTTTTATTTTTTTTTTCCTCCTTATCCTCAGCAAAAGCGTAACTTTCTAATAACTTTGTTTAAACAAGTGTCCTTCTCAATTTCCTTTTTGCTTTAAAAAAAATCTGTTTTAGGCATTATTCTTAATAAAAGCATCTGCTTTTTACCTCCTTTCCTTCAGTATAAACAGTACACATTTATACTTCCTCATATTTAATAAAAGCTCAATTTTATTTCCTCGTTAAAAGAAGAGTTTGCTTTTTTCCTGTAGAAAATATTTCAACAAATTCATGACTGTCTTATCCCATTTTCAAGAAAAGCATCCTATTAACGTACTGAGTTTTAACAAGGACATTTTGAAGCTTTTTTAACAAAGGCTGCCGTTTTATCTTCCATGTTCATCATCTCTCCTATTTTAACCCGAGCCTTCTGTCCTACCACTTTATCTCTTTTCTAACAAAATGGTAACTTTATTATTTGACAATCAGACTTTTTTATATTCCCATGCAAACAAACTTGACTATAAAAACTGATGACGTCACAGCATTATAAAACATAGGAAATTTTTTTTTACTTCAGAGTCGAAAAGTTGCGTGCTTATGAAAAGCATGGACGAAAAATACTTTACAAAGGTAAATAATGTGTATACCAAGTAATTTTCTATTCGAAATTTTATAAATCCCAAAGATATAAAATCAATAATGAAGAAATCGCAATTACATTTCCCAACAACGTCAATGGAAAAGTCCTTCAGGTGCGAGACGGAACAAAATGAATGAGGAAAGCGAATGCAAATCTTCCAGCGCTGAGACGTCACATTTCCGTTCGTAACTGTCACATCCCGTCCAGAAACGACGTGTGTGTGTGTGTGTGAGACAATCATTGCGTCACGCGGTGTGGTATCATCGGCTAATTTATCGCATCTTTTGATGTACTCACGTCACGCACGCGTCGAGTACACTTCCATGGATCTATCACTTCCGAAAATCGCTCCTTAACAGACAGACTCTGGTAGCACTTTGTCAAAGGGCCATATCACGCGTCCTGTTCCGCCTTTTTCACACTCGGCGCCTGCTCTGTCAACCCCGCGAAGGAAGCCTTTGTTAAAGTGTTCAGCCTCGATTTGTCACGCAACTTGTCTAACTGATATTTTGGTGCTACTTGATCAACTCGCTAACACAACTGTTTATGTATTGTGTGCGTAATGGGCGAGCACACCGACGCATACAAACACACAATTACAAAAACCCACACTCTCACACACAAACACAAACACATACACACACATACACACGCACATCTTACTACAACTGATCACGGCAAAATGAACTTTGGTTAAAAAGTAGACGTTCCCGCAAAGGTTTATACACCTATGCACACACCCATATGTATGTGTGTACGTATGTCTACACTTTACACACACACACACACACACATATATATACATGTATGTGCATATAGACATACATACACACATACATACGGGTGTGCGCATAGGTGTATAAACCTTTGCGTGAACGTCTACTTTTTAACCAAAGTTCATTCTGCCGTGATCCGTTGTAGTAAGATGCTGACTCAGATGCAATGGCTTCGGTCTGTGATTTTCGTGTCATGAAACGATATTTCCACAGTGAAATTATGTGTCTCTTCCCCTGACTTTATGGGAGTTTAAAACGGATAGTTCAACGCAGCATAGCAGCATTCAAACATATATATATATATATATATATATATATATATATATATATATATATATATATATATATATATATATTTAAAATATTTCAGTAATGTATATCCCTGTATTTATTTTTGTGTACGTAGCAACAATAAACATTCCTCGGTAATGAACTTACTTAGGATTGCTGCAGCATCGTCACTATATGCAATATTTAATTGGCAGAATGAAGGTGTATAGGTTTGAGGTTCCAGATGAATGTTGTTTGTCGGGTCCAACTAGACCTGCCTATACATATACAGTTCATTACATAAACACACACATTTATACTTACATATTTATCTTATGTAATGTATGTATGTATGTATGTATAGTAGTGTAATGTATGGTATGAACTGGTATATGTATAGGCAGGTCTAGTTGGACCCGACAAACAACATTCATCTGGAACCTCAAACCTATACACCTTCATTCTGCCAATTAAATATTGCATATAGTGACGATGCTGCAGCAATCCTAAGTAAGTTCATTACCGAGGAATGTTTATTGTTGCTACGTACACAAAATAAATACAGGGATATACATTACTGAAATATTTTAAAAGTACCATTAATAATAATGATTGAACTTCTCTCTCTCTCTCTCTCTCTCTCTCTCTCTCTCTCTCTGATATCTAACCAACAAAAGATGCTTTTTTAATTATGATTTATTTATAACGCATTTGGATTTACTGTGCTCAGTCGTCGTTGCCTAAATATCTCTCTCTCTCCTCTCTCTCTCTCTCTCTCTCTCTCTCTCTCTCTCTGTGATATCTACCCACAAAATATGTTTTTTTTAATTATACTTTATTGATAAAGCATTTGGTTTTATTGTGCTCAGTCGTCGTTGCCTAAATCTCTCTCTCTCTCTCTCTCTCTCTCTCTCTGATATCTAACCAACAAAATATGTTTTTTTTTTAATTATGCTTTATTTATAAAGCATTTGGTTCCACTGTGCTCAGTCTTCGTTGCCTAAATATCTTCTGTTAGACGATTAACACAAAACTGAAAGCACTGAGAGAGAGAAAACCCCTCATCTCTTCGCCTAATGACCTGCACAGCGATACCACCATCAGTCCTTTCATTAAGAAGAGTATATGAGCCAGCGGATAATGAATGTTATTAGATTCGTGACTGAACATGCGTGTTGACAATAGCTCCCAAACAGAGAAATTAACTGAACGATATGTAAGGCCGTCCGCCATTGGTCGTAATTGGCGGCCATAAACAAAATGAGCAGACGTTCGTCGACTTAATATTCATCTCGAATGAAAATCATCCAGGAAATGCTGTCATTAAACGTTGCTCTCGGTCAGCCTTATTTAATAACACCACAATGCGCCTTAGTTTTAACTCGGGATCCTCAAAGATTTGGTTCACGTTTATTCACTCATTGTTACTCTTAACTTCACAATTCAGAAGAAAGATTTTGTGTTCTTTCCCGTCTTTTGATAAGTGAACGTAATCAAATTAGTTTTTGTTAAAGGACGGCGTCACTCGCCTTCAGTTAGAATACGTGAATATGAAGTGTCAGATGATCGCCTACTTTGAAAGAGACGATTTGCGAATTCTGAGTGGGAGTCTTTACACTCATGTGTGCTTTGTGAGTACACTTTCTGCGATGAGTTTTTATCAAAACTATTTCATTTACAAAAACAACGCGGTTTTTAAAAAGGATGTGCCATTTGCCGGAAGTCCATGAAGAAAAATGAAATTATGACGAAACGCTTCGTTCAGAACTTCCTTTGAGAGTAATTTCCGCACTGAAAGAAACGGTATTTAAAAGTACATACTCGTCCCTCATCCTTTTCCTCTAAGGTGTTTTAAGAATGATTGTTGCACCATTTGTGCGTTTCTCATGAGAAAAAAATTATTCATGAATACCCACCCGATGTGTATTTTTTCATCAAATACTCAAAAATGTTAACTGACAACTATATGTGAATTATTTTCCACCTATTCATTAATTCATCTACTTATTCGTTCACTTAGGTTTATTCACTTATCTGTTTTCGAGGACTTGCTGGCATTCTTGTAACCTATTTCAGAAAGCCTTGGGTTAGCTCTTTAGACTAAAAAATAAAAATCCCATACATGTTCTCTAGGATATATCAACGATCATTTTTCCCAATAAGGAAACGTTTGGGCAGATTTTCGTCTATTCAATGCTTTTCATTTCTAAGACCATGGCAAGGAAAAGTTTGAAATGACCCTTAAAATACTGAACATTCCTCTCTTTCTTCATCGAACAAGTAATCAGAATATTGAACCGAATACCAAATTTAGGCCAAAGGCCAAGCACTGGGACCTATGAGGTCCTTTAGCGCTGAAACAGAAATTGACAGTACAAGGTTTGAAAGGTTGAACAGGAGGACAACCTAGCAGTTGCACTATGAATGAAATGTTAGGAGAGACTGGAAAGTAAGATGGAAGAAAGGGGATAAGAAATGAGGTACGGAAAAACAAAAACGAAAGGGGTTGCAGCCAGGGGAGGGGCCGAAGGCATGCTGCAAAGAACTTTAAGTACTACCAACAGTGCACCATATGAGATGCACTGTCGACAATCCTACCCCAGAATACAGCATATTTATCTATATTCTGGAACGCGCGTTTTATTGTGCGACAAATACCACTTCTTAATGATTCCTGCTGAATCGTTCAATCATTGCCTTGACATATATGTAGAACCAGTGAAATAAGGCAACAAACTGACTAAGCCAAAAATAAAATGCTCCAGCATGCTTCCCTCAATACAAACAGCCATTAAAGAAACGGACATTTTCTTATCACAGCCAAACATTCAATTACGTAGTATTTCCGAGTCCTGTGGCTGAGAGGTCACTTGCGCAGTGCAATTAGAACCAGGGAGCGCTAGCCAGTGGTCTCCTAACAAGTAACGATCGCTTGTTGTGGAAAGAATAATCAAGACTAATGATCGCTTCAGGAAGAAGGAAATATGTAACACGGACTACTTGAATGCAATTCCGTTTCCCCCGTCTTAGGTGGTGAATGACTGGTATTCTTTAGAGAATGAATTAAATTTATTCATCAAAGGAGTATTGTTCTTTTACATAACATAGGCACTTGCACTGTATTCCCAAAGTAAATAGACACTAAAGCTGTATATTTTAACGTAAACGCAGGCACTAAATTTGTAATTTTTGTGAAAATTTACCGACTAAGGCCGTATCGTTTACATGAACGTAGGCATTAAAGCAGTAGCTTTGACTTAATCGCAGACGCTCACGCTATAGTTTTAACTTAATCGCAGACACTTAAGCTGTATTTTTAACCCAGTTGTAGACACTAGTGTGTACAGTCGTAATTTTGTGGAATTAATACCTTTTACAAGGGGGGGACCGATCAACAGTAATTACGTGTGGAAAACATTCCCGGTGGCAACAACAGCCAATAACATCACTCAAATATCGTCGAGTTGTCTCATTACAAATGTGAACTACGCCCTTCCATGCCACTGGAAGGAAGTCGGTGTTACGACGAGCAGGTGTCTGAGGCCGGTTCCCCATTTGTAGATCCCTGTACATTCGACCTTAACGGCACTGGTGAGCGGCGCTGATGTAAATACGCTGTTATTTCTCTTTTAAAGTCTTTCAGCGCGCACCGCAAAAGCCTTCGCGTCGCCAGGAGGCGAAACGATTTTATTTTCACACCATTTTCTTGCTGGCTAGAAATTTTTCCTCTGGTGTAGACCCTCTGGAAATGTATGGCGACGGTCTGTGGCCGGTGCTGCATATAGTATAGAAAGCCTAATATATTTATAAAGAACTACCACATGCTACTACATTCAATGTTCATTCCTCGTTACACTTTCGCGCAGGTTTTCCCGTTTTCCCCAACGCTCATGCGCTGATTGAACAAACCTCCAACAGTCCCCAAAGACACGACTGCCTGTCCTCGGCTGCTCATTATGTGCCAGTGCTATTATGGACCTTCAAGAAGACACCGACGAAAGCACTATGGTCAAGCGACCGTAATCGATGGTCTCCAGTCATAACATGGCTTCAGCCTTGCCTAAGTGCCGTTTTGCATTTCGCTGTAATCATAGATGTCGCTCTCGTGGGAACAAGAACAACTACCTCGTCAGGCACACTTTCATCTGCTTTGTTCGGAAGCGTCAATTTTGGACTGAAACTTGTCCATTAGAAAAGATATATTGCAGGTCATTTCCGTAATACTGAGAAATGCGTTTATTTATTAGGCGGGGGTGAAAAATGTTGTGTATTACACATATAAACCCATTTATATATCTATATACGTAGGAATATGTGTGTGTGCGTGTGTGGGGCGTGTGAGTGACAGTAAACAGTGTGTACATGAATTCTTATTCAGGCATGCATATAACAGATTCCTGCTTATGCAATTTAAGGAAGTAGTTAATGACAGCTCATCATATAAATTATAATTATTTATCCAGGCAAGATATGAACATATGATGTAAGCATTACCTAACACGACATGATTCCATAAGACAGATCCTTCTGGACGTCAAATATTCTCTCTCTCTCTCTCTCTCTCTCTCTCTCTCTCTCTCTCTCTCTCTAGATGGATTTAAGGACATCAAGTTGGGAAAATGAACATTGTTTTGATTTACAATCTTTTGAAAGAATAAAATGTAGCATAGTTACACAGAAATAAATACTTACATACATACATGCGTGCGCACACTCATACATGCATACATACATACACACATATATATATATAATATATATATATATATATACTATATATATATATATATATATATATATATATGTGTGTGTGTGTGTGTGTGTGTGTGTGGTGTGTGTGTGTAAAGATTATATAATTTTATGTTTATGACTTACTATATTCCTTATTTTTCTATTTCTTTCTCTTCGTTGTTCTTTTTTCTCATTATCTCTATTCCCTCCCCTTCCCAACAGCCCCGACTGAACTCATAGTCAAAACACGGATATTTCAGTATTAAAAAATAATTTCATCCTTCGATGCCAAACTCATTCGCTAACTAATTACGTCCAGGCATTAGTGGCATGTAGAAAATTTGACATTAACGGCGAGCCTCACTATTAGGTAAGGAAATGATAAAACTTGCGAGTATGGGGGTTTCAAACTGAAAAATAGTTGTTACTACGTAATTTTACACTTAATCTAGTGATCAATATTTTACCCAAAATCAATCAATCAATGGGGGTTTATATGTAAAATATTCTATATAATAAAAAAATATATATACTGATAAAATCTGATATGGGTAACTACAGAAAAATATTAACATTGAAATACATCGATTACTTGTAAAAGGCACACACGCTCATATTTTTTCAATTCTGGTAAACTGAAGTCAACTTTGATGAAATTTTGCATGTAATACTGTTAAAACTGTAAAATATTGTATATTTGCTCTAATGATAGTAAAAAAAAAGTATATAACTCTCCTTAATAAAGAGTAAAACCGTCAGGATTCGCGTGACAGGAGACGCCGTCGATCGCCTTCCGAAAATAGACTCGAGTCCTCTCCACCAGCACTGAGGACTCTCTCCCTCCTCCAAATATCGTCGTCTTATGTTTTGCCGATGTTTTCGCAAGATACGATTCAGCCCTCGTGTGTGTTTACCTCCTCCCCATCGCCATACGTCCATCATGACGAGAGGATTACCAACGAGGAGAAGAAAATAAAAGAAAATAAAGAAAATTCTTCATCCCTGGACATGACCAACGCATTTTTTTTCTCTTTTTTTTTAGATCTCTTGTGCCCATAATCTTGGTCGAGCGGCATTAAAGGGCTACTCCACTACCAACCATGAAGCGTATTTTGACGGGTATTCTCAACCTGGAAATAACCTTACAAACACGTCGGAATTATAAGTTTCGTGTTGTTAGTAAACAGTAATAAGATTATCATTAATTCGGCTTTATGCTTAGCTATGCTTCGTCGACGAATGGGCATCTCTTGTGAAGAGAGGAATGAGAAATTGTTATGGGCATTATTTTTGTCTTTGTCGTTCACAGAACTGCAACAAACACAATGGTTCTATCATTAAATAACGGGCTGCATTCTATTCTTTATATGGAACGGTCGTGAAATACTTTTTTCAGAACAGCCTTTTTTCTGGTTAATTGCCACTAGTGTTATTCTCTATTGTTCCTGCTAAAAATAAGGGAAAAAGCAGCGCAATATAGGAAAACACTTATGAAAATAAAAATAATAAAAATATTGGAAAAGACATGAAAATGAAATGTGAATAAAGTTGACTATAAGAAAACAGTTCAGTAGGGCGCAAGTAAGAAACAACGAGGGGAAAGGCCATAGCGCTTTCAAAGTATAGTAGATTTTTAAAATAATGATATATATATATATATATATTATATATATATGTGTGTGGTGTGTGTGTGTGTGTGTGTGTGTGTGTAGTATTATATATATATATATAT
>NC_087218.1:19632480-19634980 GCF_015104395.2 Macrobrachium nipponense | reverse complement strand
TTGGTTTAACCTCGATGACATGTTGTCAGTTTTTTTTGAAATCTTGATTTTTTTTATGGAAAAATGCTGAACTGGAACACGAAAACAATTATCAAAAACTATCATAAACGGGATGTGATGAATATTCAAAGTTAGGAAATGGCTCATTCAAAAAGAAATATTGCAAAGTTCCTTCCAACAGATATATTTCCAGCTTCTCGTGTTTGTGAAAGGGATGGCCACGGAGGCTGAATAAGCTGTGGCATATTTCAGACTTAGAACGAGTAACACGGGAAACAGATAAAAACAGAAGAGCAAAAGAATAACATATTAAAGATAACCCCTTGTTCTTCCCTCTAAGGGTAGTGACAATAGGTTGTGTAACCGAGTATGTCATATACGAAAATCCAACGGTAACGAATAAAAACAAGTTAAAACTTCGGAACTTTCGAGTTTTCTGTACTGTGTATACTGCCACGGCCCATGAAACATTCAGCCGCAGCCCAAGAAACTTTCAGTCAAAGGTCGGTGGTGGCATGTGTTGTTGCACCTATAGCGATGCCAGACGCACGGACATATCTAACTTTAACCTTAAATAAAAATAAAAACTACTGTGGCTAGAGGGCTGCAATTTCGTTATGCTTGATCATTGGAGGGTGGATGATCTATATAGTAATTTGTAGCGCTCTTGCCTCAGTAGTTTTTAAGATCTGAGGTCGGAGAGAAAGTGCGGACCGACACACAAATAGCCATCTTGATAGTTTTCTTTGATAGAACATTGGAAAATCAGTGCTAAAGGCCAGTAAATCTGAAAGAGAGGAGGTAAAATCATAAAATAAATTATTTACTGGAATAATGTCTTTCTACCGTGAAGGTCACTGCTCAATACCGTATTAATTACCCTTGAATAAATGGGGTTAAAAAAAAGGGGACAGTCACTGGAAAAACCTTAAATTTGGCGCCCTTTCAGTATTTATAAAAACCAACATTACGCCTCTGATATGCGCACAAGTCCTAATATCTGTATGCAATTACACACATCAACATTAAAACAATTAATAAACGTTTCAAGTTCTCGGGTAGTTTGGGGCGCTCATTATCCACCCTTCTAACCACAGCCCCCAACCCCCTTCCAAATGATTAAGTCGAGGCTTAGTCACTAAAGTAAATATGATGATATTTATGAAAGCTTAGCTATTTCAGACGTAAAGACACATATTTATCTTCACATATATATATATATATATATATATAGTATATATATATCACAAACAAATACACACACATATAAATAGATACAGAAAGCAAAAGAAAGAAATATATGCATACATATATATATATATATAATATATATATATAGATTAATATATATGAAACATATATATAGTAATTATAATTTTATTATTTATATATATTCTATATACATAAACATACATACATAAATAGAAGAGAGATGAACGGAGAGAGAGAAGTTTTTGGAGAGGAGTAGGAGAGAGAGGAGAGAGGAGTCAGTATAAAATGTGCGCACGCACACTGATAGAAAGAATAATCATCCACCGAGTATTATCCAGGATCCCGAGATCTCCTCTAATCATACCGCAACCAACAAGATCTTTTACTTTATCCGGGTAATTTAATTATGCAAATCGCCGCATTTGCATTTCGGGGCCGCCGAATAAAAGGGCTGCGAAAAAACCGACCGTTGACCCTTGATCGCCACCATTCCTATGACCACAGTCGTTGCGACGCCACTTATAGAGGTTTGATAACTCGTAGCTCATTCTTATGCAAGTTAAAAAAAAAATATATATATATATATATCATATATATATATATATATATATATATATATATATATATATATATTATATATTCTATGATCCTCTGGTTAAATCTTGCGGTTATATGATTTTATCGCAGGTCACAACTCATACAGCAGCTCCTGTTTATACATAAGCCGATTGCACCTAAGGTGTAAGACCTACTTAGGACACAGCATGAAATTGACCTTTACACGTCATCAAAAAAAAAAAATTAATTTGTGGCATGTAAACACGAAACATTAAGGACGGATTGTTTTTTTTTAAGATAACCATTGAGATGGCTTTGTCTGTCCGTCCGCACTTTTTCTTAAAAACTACTGAGACTAGAGGGCTGCAATTTGGTATGTTGATCATCCACTCTTCAATCACCAAACATTCTAAATTGCAGCCCTCTAACCTCAGTGGTTTTCTTTTTATTTTATTAAAGGTTAAAGTTAGCCATGATCGTGCGTCTGGCATCGCAACAACACAGGCGACCACGGCCGGCTGAGCGTTTCATGGGACGTGGCTAAGTTTCATACAGCATAATACGCTGTACAGAAAAACTCGATTACGCCGAAGCAACTTCGGAGAATATTTTTACTAGTTTCTAAATGTGACTAAATCCCGAAGAGAAACGACCGAAATGAAGGAAAACTGTCATAAATGTATATCTGTGGATATACCTGTATAATATAAAAATATATATGTATATATTA
>NC_087218.1:19619980-19627480 GCF_015104395.2 Macrobrachium nipponense | reverse complement strand
AGGAATCTCGCAACAGTACTTCAACCTCGGAGAGTTCAACTACAACCCAGAAAACAGTGACCCGGGGTCTCTCCTCCCTTCTAGTCTCGATGGAAATAACTCAGCATCCATGTTGCCAAACACGGTGGGGTCTCTCGCCCAGACGCGAGACCTCTTGCAAAGCTGCATCGACGGCAGCAGCGATGGTTATCACAGCTCGACCCCAGATGACCTGACCTCAGAATGCTCCCCGAATTCAGAGCTTCCACCCCGAATGCAACCAGGTGACCGCGACCCTAACAAGGATTTAGTGTCGGAGGCATATCCAAATTTAGAGTATTACCAGGCTGCATACCCAGCAACCACTGACTTAAGCAGTTTAACGGCGGCTTATTCGTATGCAGGTACCAGTGCCACTTCCGTCAACAACTGGACCGGCTCCCATTGCAACAATCCCGACGGTGACAAGGGACACCAGCAGGAACACTTTATACCGCCGGAGAATCCGCCATCTTTGGTCACGCACTATAAACCCCTGAGAATTCGTCGGAGGCCTCCGAAGGTAGTTGGAAACGAGGTCCTTCGCAAAAGGCGGCTGGCTGCCAACGCCCGGGAGAGAAGGAGAATGAACGGCCTCAACGACGCCTTCGAGAAACTCCGGGAGGTGGTCCCGGCACTCGGAAACGACAGGAAGCTCTCGAAGTTCGAAACGTTGCAAATGGCGCAGACCTACATCACGGCCCTTGCGGAACTTCTCAGAAGAGCTGACGCGGAAAGTGCTGCTGCCGCTGCTGCGGCTGCGGCTGCGACGTCGCCCAGAGAACTTGATCGCAGGTAGGGGAAACTGTCGCAAAAATACATTCATGCCGATTATTCTTATCAAGTAGCTCTCCCAAACAGCAGGCCACGGATCTCATATTCTCACGAGTTTAGCAATTAGCTCATTTCATTTCTTTGTCCAAATGTCAATAGCTTCAATAATCACTGTACTGATTTATATTTGATTTAGATCATTTATGTATTTGCTCAATTTCAAATGAGTGTTTGGCAAGAGGTGTATTTTTGTGTAAGTTTTCCCTAAGACAATGTTTTTTTTTTTTTCTTTCTAAAAAAATCAGTTATTGTTCTTGTTATGATCCCTTTGTTAAATGCTTGTTATTAGTCAGTATTATTTCTGCACAAAAATACCTCTGATTTACAAATTTCATACAAATCTATATAAAGCAATATATAGCATTTTATCTATTTATATGTATATATTTGTTAATTTAATTTTATCGCTATATTTATTGATAGTATGTAAAACTATTAACAACGTGTACAGTAGTACATCTAAGTGATTATTAAAAGGATATCATGTATTCTTTTGACAATGTGATATAAGGCTGTCATTTATTTCAGTGAAATATTTATGTACATAAAATTCTAATGCAAATTTTTATATAAGAAAGCGTTGTCTTGTTAATTCTTAACAATTTATATTATAAGATTCAAATCTTATTACCTAGGGTTTCAATTCATCCTTTTCATTCCGAATAAGAGCTAGCTTATAAAATGGATAAAAAAACAAGAAGTCATTATCAATTGGATGCCAAAGTGTGATTTTGATCGCAAAATACTGTATATAACTACATGCTCTGATACTTAATGAGAGGTATTTCCACGCCTTTAATAAAACTAAAATCCATAATATCGAAATTGTTGTAAAATAAAAATACTTATGTACAAATGATAGCGTCCAGACATAAACCTTACATATACCTAGAAACCATGAAATAAAAAAATTCGAAATCCTTACGTTAACATTTGACTAACATGAATTACTGAATGCAAAAATTCATCTTTAAAGTAGGAACTCAGAGCATTGCAGTTGTAATTTCAATGAATATAATTATACATAACGAGCCACTAACTGTTTTAAACCTTGATTTGATGAACTGGGTATTTAATGGGAGTTCATTGCATTCAAAGTTTTTGGAATGAGCAAACTGAACTGCAAGGAATAATAACCAACTTTGGAATTCAAAGTTTTTGGAATGAGCAAACTGATCTGCAAGGAATAATAATAATTCAAGGTTTTTGGAATGAGCAAACTGAACTGCAAGGAATAATAATAATTCAAAGTTTTTGGAATGAGCAAACTGAACTGCAAGGAATAATAATCAACTTTGGAATATATGAAAAAATTATTTAATATAAGAAGATAGATAACGGCTTGGGAGAAGAAACATTTTAAAAGATTAATAGATCGACAGCTGTTTTGAAAGTGTATTTCTGTTGTTTGCTGTAGTATCTATACTATGAGTCCACTTTTTAAAATACCCTTCCTAGACGGTCTGAAAATGGAACTTGATAGAAGCCATGTCATGGGATTTTCTGCTATAGTACGTACAGTATATGGACGTAGTCTGTTGGCAAACTGAAGAATGGAGACTGGTTTGGCGAGGATTTCAAGAACATGGCCTGGTCTGATTGAGATCTCAAAACACATATTAATCTGAAGATTCACTAATGTGAAAAGACTGGTTTGGTTCAAAAAAAAATCCCTGGCGTAATTAAAAACCTACGGAGAGGGGTTGATTTGATGCAGTTGTGAAGAAACCGACTAGTGTTTTGAAGAACAGAGGAATAGGGACTGTTGAGAACACAGAAGAGTTGGTATGATCAACAGTAATGTTGTTGTAGTCCATAACAGAATTTAACATCAATGTTTGTATTGGCATTCGAATTTTCGATGCGTCTTCATTGTTCCGTTCATACGCAAATCAGAGTTTATCCTGTCAGTTCATGATTTGATTGATATGAAGGGAAGAAAACGAAAGAATGTTTGCTTGTATCAGCTGAAGAGGCCGGTTGATTGTAAGTTATCTGGCTTCCAAACTACCCAGATAACTTACGATCAATCAACCTCTCCAGATGAAGTATGTACTTACAAAATTTGAATGAACCCTTATGATAACATATACTGAGGATAATAATATTCAAGTGACTTACGATAACTGAATAGATCTCAATGGCGAATACTCAGTCCAAGTCCAGTAGATCTTGTGGGGATGAATATTCAGTGCGACTCATAACAAAGTGAAAAGGCCGAATAGATAAGGTTGTTTCTCACATTATATCTTCTGGCCAAATGAAACGATAGAAAAAAAAAAACCCTTAAAAAACATTTTCATTATAACAATGACGAAAATAACATAAAACAGCATCACTGTTGTCTATTTTCATTTCGCTCTTTTCATCTTAAAGAATAAGTGAATTGACCCATAACGAGATTGCTGAGAGTTCTTCAAATAAGACAAACTGGCAGCTTCTTTTCCAGACTGTTGTCAGTGAGTGGAATATTCCAGTGTCGTTTTAAGAAAATGCTGACATGTTTCATTCAGGCACTGATATTGCTTAAGCAATCAACAATTAAATTGTTTTGCACACTATTCATGTATCTGAGAGTGTGGTGATGTATTTTTCTGCATAAATTTGGTATGTGTCTAATACTTGGTAAGCTAAATTTTACAGCTATTAAGTGCATTTGTGTATGTTTAACACTAATGAAACCATTTCGGCTCATTCACATAGTAAGCATGTAATAGGACACCAAATCAAGCCATCTTATTTCACAAACTATGAGCTCCTCATGACAGCAAGTGACCGTGATGAAATTAGGCCACCTTTCAACCAACATTTCCAAAAATTAACAACTTCGCCCATTTTTTATGAAATGAATGTATGAAACTCTAGTCGAAATAACAGACGTCACGGCATCTGATCTTCATATAGTAAAAAGGTTAAGATTTTACCTTAACTAAACTAAATTAATGCAAATTTGGTGTTGCGGACCACATCGTTATAACTAAGATCCTACAGAAACACGTCAGAACTCCAAAACTCTCATAAATCTTCCATTATTAACGATTAATTCATAAAATTTTATATGAAAATGTGTTAAGCCGGTACTATATTATTGCTCACAATCATTCATATGAATTCCTAAAAATCCTCTCCTTTGTGCATTTTCACACCATCAAAATAATTACGAAGACTAATCCATAAAAAAATCTAGGATATTGAACATTAAGCATGTTAATGTATTGCTTGTGGAAAAAGGCAAAGAAGATTTTTAAAAATTTTATGGATATAAAAATGTTAGACAGAGATACGGATTAAGGCGAAATTTACAATGGTTTGTAAAAAAGAATATGGAAATATCACGAATCTAAAACCGGGTTTAATTACATATGCATCATGAAAAATATATATTCATCCAAAGACAAATAAATTTAATAGCCAAAACAAAATCTTTTCTAAAGCTAAAAATATATTAGACACCATGAAAAATAATACAGTCATAATCATTTCTAAAAGGGCTTGGAAAAAAAAGGCCAATAAAAAGGAAAACTTCAATTTTCTTAAAACAATTACATAAAACAAAGGGCCAAACATTGTAAAACAACAAATAACAACCACAAACAATATTAATAAAAAAAGGAAAAAGTTACGAGACTTTGAAATAACATATGGAGAAACCATTCTCTCTCTCTCTCTATTTTTTTTTCTTTTTTTTTTCCTCCACTCCGGAAAGCAGTAGAAAACGGAGTGAAAGCGTCCCATGACATCTAAAAGACCGCTTCTCCGCTGAGCAATAAACGTAATAACTTATGCACAAAGTCCATGCTTAAGGAACGTCGCTCTAAGACACTATAACCCACTTGGATATCACTGGATATCATTTCCTCTCTCTAGAAGCAAAGGGCGTCTTGATGGCTGTCATCGGGAAGGACATATATTTCGGAATGCATGTTGGCTAGCGTGATTATCTTTTCTTATTTCAGCTTTTTTCCTACTCTTATTTCTCGTGATGCAAATTTTGTTAGGATGTGGATGTAACCACGTACCGGCGGTCTCCTGAAGGGTCAGTTGCGTTCACAACATGCATCTGATTTACGACTGACTTTTGATCCTTGATTTAGCTCATTTTTTCTCTTTAGACGAAAGGCTGACAAAGTATTATAGTCTTCCTTTTCCTTATGAAGACAAATTGACATATCCTGTTTCCTCTTTCACGCACTTTTTCTTCTTCAAGTTTTTATAAACATGAAGAGACTTCCTGTTATCTTTTTTTTTCGCTCGATGAAAAAAGCAAGAACTACCTGATTTCTTTCCTTACCCGGTTTTTACTTTTTTATTTTACGAAATGAAGAGCTTACGTATATTTCATTTTTATTTTGAAGGTGCAGAGGTAACCTATACTTATTTTCTTATACATATTCCATATTTAATACCTTTTCATTTACTGAAGACAAACAACTTATCTATAATTCAACTTTTCTCTTTTCATTTTGGAGAACGAAATACTGCCCTTTTTATTTTTCCTCATATATATATATATATATAGATATATATATATATATATATATATATATATATATATATATATATATAGTGCGTGTGTATGTCTGCTAAACGAATTCTTAAGCTCTACCATTACTGCGATGCTGATGGGTTTATTGTTTAAAAAGACAATCATTTGTCTACAACAAGAAAGAATACATAGAGAAGAGAGACTACTAGATAAAAAGGAAAGGAAGGTCCTATACCATATGTGTGTATATATATATATATATATATATATATATATATATATATATATATATATATATATATATATATATAAAACTACCTTTTTTCCTCTTGACGACAAATGACTGCCTTTTTAAACAGCAACCCAAACAGCATCTTAGTAATGATAATACTTTTAAGAATTCATGTCGCAGAAAATAAAAATGTACATACATGAACGAATACAAAAATAAATGTTTTTCTTACTGACGGACTAGCAATGGAAAGACTTTAAATCATCAAGTTGCAGGTTTTGTGAGAGAAAAAAAAGACTACTAACTTGTCATTGGTAATTCAAGATTTACATCTGGAATTACGTCAATGCAAATGGCAATGTTCTCGGCCATAAAGTGTTACAACCGATACTTTCTGTGGGAATAACTGGTGTTGCAGTGAAATAGAAACTAGTTCCTCGCTGCGCTATCTTTTTGACTCGATAATAACACCTTCCGGAAAAACAATGACGCTTACATCCTGGGTCAAGTTAGTTATGACACGTGATAAATATGTTCTCATATATGTATGTATGTATCACCTCATTCATGACCCATATCATTGTTCCTATACAATTATTTCTTATTATCCTTTCAGTCTTTTCCTGAAAACAGTGTATTAACGACTGCGACTGAAAGCAGCACAGCAGAACCAAACAAGATCTGAAATCAAATTTAATGAAGAAAATTTCATATTCATCTTTATTCTGAATCTCTAGCTCTCCCTGCCTTACTCTATTCACAGTCTCTATTATACGTTTAAATTTCAAAATTTGTCTTCTTATCTGCTTCAATTTCGAGGAGGAAACTGAAAGCTACTTTTTCAAGAGATAAGCATTGCATAACTGGTAAATCATCTTATAATAATCTCTCACTATTAACTAGCTGCGTCACTCTTCACAGAGCGGAAAGTGGTATCTTTACTGCTATTAAATCTAAGAAAACTAGTGGTACCTGGGTTGATTCCTGAAGAACATCTGCCTTTTTGTATAATTTCATTAATTTGTTTTAAAGTCACTATGCACGTGTAGTGCAATGCTGATGCTCTTGCTCACCCATGATTCGGAGTTCCCAATATCTGAAGTACACTGCTTGTTATATGATCTCTTCCAACATGGAACAGACCTGCCTTTATATAACTGGACAAGGAATTTCTAACATTGAATAAATGAAAAGCCAGATGTTGGCAATTTTGGTCTTCTATGTACATACATACATACATACATACATACATACATACATACATACATACATACATATTGATAAATTATCTATTTATATTACTATATATATATATATATTTAATTGCATATAAAATACTACATATATTCGTATATATATATATATTTATATATATACATATATATATATATATATATATATATATATATATATATATATATATATAGTAACATAGTATAAATACATTATATTATATACATAATTTAAAATGCAACCATTAACTAATAGAGAGATATGGGAGCAGGGGGCTCGGGAGATTTACAATAATTACGCACTTCTCATCTCTAGATATTCAGAAGTCTTATACAAATTCCTCCAGAGATGTCAACATTATCAGTGCTGAACAAATAACGTTCATTTAATGCGCTCCGGTAAATATCAGTGTTAAGATCGCTATTTTTTTAGCATCGAAATCTCCAGTTACTATGAGACTCCCTGCATCGCCCTTTCAGGGTCCCATCAGGAAATCGCTCGTAACAATTCGAATTCACAAGTAAAACCTTACAGTGTAAATTAGATTGCTTAAGTAAAAAACTATTTTATTCTCTCTCGTAGAATTTAACGATGACAACAACAATAATATTAATTTGTTGTGCATCAGTATACTGTGTCCGGAAATGATAAATGAATATCCACGATAATGTTTAGAAGTAGATACTTAATTTTGAAA
>NC_087218.1:19597480-19614980 GCF_015104395.2 Macrobrachium nipponense | reverse complement strand
CTTTGGCTCAGAGAGCCAGTTCACACTAAGCATGTAAAATTTTACCCGGTGAAATTTTTCATGATATGAGGAAGTTCACTATCTCATGAATTATTGGTTGAGTATTGAGAAGTTCTTTGAACAGGATTCAGTGAACCCTTCTTAAAAGCGGAGCATTTCATGATTAAAACACCACGACTGCAGAGAAAGCCATCGAAAGTAATATCCTTCGAAAGTAAAGGACTTTGACTTTTAGAAATACAAAAGATAAACTACTAAAACACCGATTGAAAGCGAACGAAATATCAAACACAAATGATGGGAAGCCCGGACATTGATGAACACGATTAAAAGATCTATTTTGTCATAATATATCTTCACCTCTTTACATTTATTCACTTCACTCTTAACCTGGCATTCTGTTAGCCTAAATATCAATTATGGCAAACGGTAATGTTTGCTGTCTTATCAGGCATATCGTACTTCAAAGTATATACATCACTGGTAGTATGAAGTAGGTATCGATATGTAAAGCCGAATAACAATTGCATTTGTGTTAAATAATTTGGTTACATCAAAGTCAAAGTCGTTACTAAGGTTTTGCCAAACAAAGTAAATTACAATAGGACAGCATTAATTATTAGCTAGATAAAGGATACCAACTGATAAGAAAAAAGAAAAAAGAATAGCAATGTATGAAATCTATACAAAAAACGAAAACAAAGCATCCCAGAAATGCTTATAAGGACATTAACGATAACTTCCTCAGATGAGCGAAGATACACGGCCGCACTGACCTTCCGTACTTATTTCAGGTGTTTATAGCTAATGGGACCTTACATCACCTTCCTCTGCCAGTGACATACCTAATAACTCATCTGAATCCTTGGCCTTCCAAGCGGTTGTTATATTATTAGGTTGGTAAATGAGATGCGCTTGAGTTCTCGGCACTAAGCCGTTTCGGCCCCCCATATCTTGTGGCTAAGCCGATGAATGGATATCTTTATTCGCATCACCCTGTTTGAGTGTTTGTGTTTGAGTTTTTACTACAACAGTTGGCTAAGAGCTACAACAACATTTGGTTACTTCGTTTGACTTGTATTGACATACCTGTCGCTGTCGTTAATTAAATCACGAATAATAAATTGTCCCTCTCGATCGCTCAATCGATCTAAATGCCCCTCGTAGTTCATTGGCGGAGGTAAACAACGTTGGCTCTGGTCAGTGACTGGAGGGTTAACAACTTAAAAAAGGCTGACGCCGATGGGCAATAAGCTCCTGGGATAATGTTAAACTTTTAAAACCTCAAAGTTAATCTCAACAAAGAGTCTGTGTTCATTTTATTTTTTATTTCTACAAGAAACAAAAATCAGAGGATCTTTCTTAAACCTTCTTTTGTTGAATTCTGACAAACCCTAAATAAATTAGCCTTACCGAGCTTGAATTTTGACTCAGGCACCGAGGTGACACTGCGATGAACAGAGTAACCTGTGCCAAAAATCAATAAATTGTGCCTTCTTTTTATTTTGCTAATAAATAAAAGAATTTATTTTTAAGAGCTACGCACAGATTGTGACATATATTGTCCAATAAGACATGTCTACGACAACTGCGTCTCCATATCTTTATCCTTAAAAGAACTAATGGCAAACTGAATTTTAAAAATCTTTACTTGCTTAAAAAGGAACTCCTTCAAATAATTATGAACAAAAAAGCTAATTTCCAAAAGAATAAAAAGGCAAAGTAAAAAAATAACTAACAATCATCTTACAATTCTAACCGAAGATAGATAGACAGCCAGACAGATAGATAGACAGATGGACAGACACAGGTAAATGTTTTTATAAGACGGCAATGAACCATACGCTTTTAGTGACACACCCTATACCTTACTAATAAGAGTAAATATTGACAAAGAATACTTCTGTAACTAATTTTTTTTTTTTTTTTTTTTTTTTTGTGCGCTGTTCTTACTCAGAACGGAGTGCCCACATAAGACAAACAAAAACAAGGAGCGAGAGGAAGAGTACAGTAAAGTAAAATTGAGAAGGAAATAAAATAGCCAAGTAAAGGTGTCTAGTGTGAAAAATCAACGAACTATTCTGAAGAATAAGATCTAAGACCTAAGCATTTCTTTACTGATGAAATGTGAAACAAACATCTGCACTTAGGGAGGACATGAGGAGAGCGTCTCTGGAAATCGTCTTCTGGGCCAGTTTTGATCTGCTTTGTCCCTCGATGCTTCCATTTTACATCAGAACTACCTAGAAATGTGTAATCCAACATATGGCGGAGAGTACAAAGTACAGCGTTGAAGTCCTTAAATCCACATGCTAAAAGCTTATTTTGCCATAACTTATACTAACAGGTTCCTATGATTAGTTTCTAAAAGTCATTTCACTCGGACTTTTCAGATGTCTGATATATAACCTCAAAAGTTGTTTTCTATAACAAAAATCTAAAAACTTAAATTGTCTTCTGAAATATGCGTGTCAAACGTTGCATGGTTTCTGAAAAAAATAAGTCAGTTTTTAAATCCAACGCCTGAAACAGTACAGGACTCATGAACAAATGTCTCAAGGGTCAATTGGTTTCTAATAAAAGCTTCTACGTGACAATCTGGTTTTTGAAAGACACTCCCTAAACATTAGTTAGTTTCTGACATTCTCGAAGTCATCATAATTATGTTTGTGGATATTCTGAAATAGCCTCGTGTTTCAATACGATATTACTTGAATAGCGTATTAGAACTGAAAGAAAAGATTCACCTAAATACTCTGAAAGACAGTAAAAGAAATATCTAGAAGACGGCACAGTAATGCTTCTTCTCACTAAAACCATGGGCGTTAGCAGCTGACGGTATCAATAAGCGAAGTGCGATCAATCAAACATTATTTCATAACGACTTTCACGCAGGTGACTTAATTGGTCGAGGTGTTGAAATCCGGGTGATTTCATCAGCTCCCCTCGGTAAATGCCAGAGACAGGAAAATTTATTGTTATTGCTGTTAAATTTCGATCGGCCTGTGAGAGCTAGGGCTTTGCTCTTCTGAGCAGTCCATAGAAAAAAAAATTATTGTTCATGTTACTGTTAAGCTGGCCTTGAGCCAGAAAGGGCTCTCGTTCTCTCAAGTACCTAGTGTGAAACGGATTTCTAGGGAGGTAGTTAATCCGATTCTGTCACTTTCCATTTTATTACGTAGCGTCGACCAAGTTTGCGTCATGTGTTCGGACGTTGCAATAGTTGTTAGGAAAACTCTATTTATTCCCTTCGTTTTAAAGTCAATAGTTTTATTATAGTGAGAATGATAGGAAGGGTTTAACTGATGGGCTTTTATCATATGCATATATATATTATATATATATCTATATATATATATTTTATATATATATATATATTATATATATATATATATATATATACATACACACACTTGAGTGTATGAAAACAAAACTAATTTAAGTTACTGCCGAATATGTTCATCCAGTCCTCTGAGCTCTCCATGTATTTCACAGAATGCTTAATATTGTTTTTTTTTTAATCACTTCATGGAGATAAACCAGCATATATAAGCAAAGCTAAATCCACTGTGAAGCTCGAAGTAGATCATTGAATGTAAGTAACATTTACAATATTTTGAAGAGTCGATAAGGAAAAATGCATTTTGTCACTAGGTATAGTTTTGACAGAGCAAAGAAAGGTTTTGCATATCGCAATGCGCTTTCGTAGCAATTCTTTATAACTAAGATACTTGAAAAATTTATTTGAAGATTAAGACCACCTTTTATAGGAAGGTGACATTACTGATCGAAGTCAGACGTCGTTTCCTGCAACCCATAGCTTTCATATGGTGCCGTCAATCATACCTGCACGCAGAGTATGATAATTAGGAACCGCAATATAGCAAATTCCTGACCATTTACGTCATGTCGCTTACCATTATGAAATTACGATCACTGAGGATGTGGCTGAAGGCGCGCGACATTCATCAGGTGAGAGGTCTGTTACAAAGGCTCAGGTCATTTTAATTTTATGGAATTTCTTTCTCTGTTTATCATCAGGTGGTTTATTGGTTCCTTTCATCATTATTTTACTGTGATTCTTTTCCCTTTGATGTTTCTACTCTATCCACATTTGGGGATTTTGAGTTAATGGACTTTTCGGTTTGTCCAATATAAATGCAAACTATTATTATTATTGTATTTAGGAAGCAGACTCTCTCTCTCTCTCTCTCTCTCTCTCTCTCTCTCTCTCTCTCTCTCTCTCTCTTAAAGCGAGCTTTCGTCTGGAGCTGCCAGACATCCTCGGGCTGGGAAGCTTCCCAGCCCGACGATGTCTGGCAGCTCCAGACGAAAGCTCGCTTTAAGAGAGAGAGAGAGAGAGAGAGACGAGAGAGAGAAGAGAGGAGAGAGAGTGGACGAGAGAATCGTTAATGACTTTGATGACTATGGTATCATAGTTTTATCTGTAAAATTCAAATATATACACCTATTTTGACCCTTGTATTTGACCATGACCTCTATAGGCGCGCTACTAGCCTGTTTAAGTAGCACGGAAAAAGCCGCTATTCGCAAAATAGAGAAGAATCTCTACAAGTGTAACGCTGCTGAAGTAGCCATTACTTTTAATAAAGTATTATTATTATTATTATTTTATTATTATTATTATTATTATTATTATTATATTACTTACTACTAATACTACTACTACTATACTAATACTACTACTACTACTACTACTACTACTACTACTACATGTATAATAATAATAATAATAATAATAATAATAATAATAATAACATTCAAAAACGACAGTTTTTCCCTACTACTACTGCTGCTACTACTAATACTATAAATAATAATATAATAATAATAATTAATAAACGTAGTACATCTAAAAACGATACTTTTTGTCCAAACTGAAATTCTGGGACGTAAGTTTGTGCCTTAAATAAATCAGTCTGTCCTGACAAATTAATGACAGCCCACCTACCAGATTTATTTTTTACCTATTTATTTTTCTTTACCATTAATGCTTTCATCTTCGTCCTTACTTTAGGACGTCACTTGGGGTTCATTTAACAACACATTTCCTGATGGATTCCGACATCTGTGATTCCGAAGTAAAGCATAATTCACTTGAAACTTCAAAAAGCATCAATTTCAAACAACGAAAATTCTGCTCCTTTAGTAATGACAGTTTCCTTTATCCACCCCCTTGACACAACCATTGATTTCAGTTGACAAAAAACGCAATTTTTCTTAAATGAATCTTTCAACTTCTAGCAACATAGTCTCGACAATTATAACCTGGATTTCAGTACGAGAAACGACGGAAATTACGGTTCTTCTGTGAAATTCTTCTATAACTGTAAAAATGACTATATATATATATATATATATATATATATATATATATATATATATATATATATATATATATATATATATATATAATATATATATATATATATATATATATATATATATATATATATATATATATATATATACATAAAAGTCGTTTCTTTAAACCTTAGTATTTTTTACCCAGGCTCACTCAAAAATCAAAACGCGAATGTTAATCGTTTGAAAAACGAAAGAAACCTAATATGAAAAAAAACTATAATGTTGAAAATGGCGAATACAAGAGTACAAAGATATAGCATTGGAAATTTTTTTGAAAAAACTGTAATTAGAAAAATGAAAAAAGAATCGTCGTTCCTCCTGTTTTATAAAAGAAATTCATCCGGTAAAAAAATGATAACCGTAAACTACACGAATGAAAACTAAAAGAGATCTGCCTGGAAAATGTCCAAGAGCACTATAATTCAGACGTAAAGGAAATGTAAGTGAATAATTGATGCTATATATCAATAACCGGGTGGATAGACGACTAAACGAAATATTCATTTGAGCTGAAGAGGAGTATAAACATTAAATCAGATGATGCCTAAGATGAAGAGAGTAGGTAGCTATTATTATACGGTTTAATTATGGATGGTAGTATATATATATATATATATATATATATATATATATATATATATATATTATTTGCCTTCATTTGTACATTATATATATATATAGATATATATATACTATATATATATATATATATAAAATACAAATGAAGAAAAGTATAATATATGTATAACTATAATTAAATCGTATAATAAGAGCTACCCACTCTCTTTATCTTAGTCATCATCTTATTTAATGTTTATACTCCTCTTCAGCTCAGATGAATATTTCGTTTAGTCTTTCTAGCCACCTTGTTATTGATATAATTATAGCTTCAATTATTCACCTACATTTCCTTTACGTCTGATTGATAAGTTCTCTTAGACATTTTTCAGACACTGAAAGCAGGTTTATACACAGGTTGATAAATAGATCAATGCCGACGTTTATAACTTTACTAAATTTAAGTTTCGTCGTTCGAGGCCTCTTGTGGTGAACGTTATAAATTCGTAGTGTCATGAGGTGGACATGATTATGCATCAATGCAATGGCCCATTTTCACTTTTTCCTCTTTTATTCTTTTTTCCTGTAGTTTACGCTATCATTATTTAACGGATGAATTTCTTTTATAAAATTCTTACTACACGTCTAAATGATAAACACGCGCACGCCCCCTTCTTTTGTCCACTAGTATCCCGGGAGCTTAGGAGAAAGCCTAACGGATATAAAAATGGAGAAGGAGAAAGATCCGAACTCGACCGCAAAAGCCACACTCACACATACACATACGTACTCGTCTACACTCACATTTGCATACACATTGCTACACAAACTAAGCCGCGCCAGCGCACACAATGCGCACCGAAACAAAGGCACGCTACTGCGTAAAATGACGCATAACTAAATAGGAACACATTTACGAAAATAGACAACCTCCCTGAGAACGCCGGTTAGGCTTCACAGTTTTCTATAGCCGGAAGTTGCATTCGGATCTGGATTTCAACGAGAACTCAAGAGGTGCGACTGACTCAAGAGATCACATGAAAGTCCTTTTCTTGAGGGAGCAACGAAGCCTAGGAAAAATAAATAAATATATAAATAAATAATAAATAAATAAATAAATAAATAAATATATAATATATAAACATACATATGTACATACATACATTTGTATACATATATATATATATATATATATATATATATATATATATATATATATATATATATATATATATATGTATTTGTATATTAGTATATATATATATATATATATATTATTATTTATTTATATATTCATTTATTTATTTATTATATATACATATATATGTATGTATGTGTATATATATGTATGTATGTATGTATGTATGTATGTATGTATGTATGTATGTATGTATATATATATATATATATATATATATATATATATATATATATATATCTATATATATATATATATATATATAAAACACTCGTATGAAAAGCAACTTAGACCTGCCTTCTCCCTGATTTCCTGATTTCCTTGGCGATGGCTTAATTCTTCCCCAAGTGAATACTGAACCATGGAAAAAGCATAACATGTTTCTCCATAGTCATTACATTTCATCACATTCATGACCAACCTTCGGAAATAATGACACCGGTAAATAAGGTATAAATAAACATGATTCCAGATGATCTTACAAAACAAATAAATACAAAATGCAATCGAGTTTTCTTCGTCTCGGCATAGTGCTGTATGAGCCGCCGCCCATACAATTTGAACCACGGCCCGGTGGTGACTTGTCCCTATACTGTTGCTAGAAGCACGATTATGAGTAACTTTAACCTTAAATATAATAAAACCTACTAAGGCTACAGGGTAGCAATTTCCATGTTTGATGATTGGAGGATGGATGATCAACATACAAAATTTGCAGCCCTCTAGGCTCAGTAGTTTTTTTTTTTTTAATCTGAGGCAGACAGAAAAATTAAGTACGGACAGAAAAAAGGCGGACAGACATAAGTGCGGACGGACAGACAAAGCCGGCACCATAGATTTCTCTGACAGAAAACTAAAAAGCGCAGTGATGATTTTCTTATTCTCACAAATTCTGTTTTTGTAAAGTCACCGTAGACGTGTGGGACCTCTGTCGGAGACGTAAAATAGAAGCCACGCTGGTCTTGGTCTTCGTCTCGGAGGTACCTCGAGAACGAGAGAGTTTTAGCTTGCGTGCGCGCGCGCTCCCGCAAATGAAGTGCCTTGCGTTTCCCGTGTCAACTCATTAATGCAAATTATTCAGTAGGATTTTGTTATGGTTTTGGCAACCGCGTTCAACGACTTGGTCATATCCGTGTAATCTCCACCACAAAAACCGACGCTCTCTCTCTCTCTCTCTCTCTCTCTCTCTTACACACAGAAATAACATAACCACACTTCAAAGCCCGATGGGGAAATTAGCTTTTCCACGGTTAGAGACAACTAAACTACAACCTAATACAATAGAATTAAATGTATATATGACACGATATCCTTTTACAGAAAATGTAATCAATGCGTAAGAGCTAAACTATCCGGATCATTTTTGTTTCCTTCTATGATACTTCAAAATCAAGCCCTAACATTTCCTGTTTGGTTGTATCTATCGAAGAATAACAGAGAATGAAAATAAAGAAACATCGTCAGCTATACATATAATATCTAGTATATATATATATATATATATATATATATATATATATATATATATATATATATATATCTGATATATGTATATATATATATATATATATATATATAGATATATATATATATATATAGTATGTATATATAATATATATATATATATATATATATCACTGGCTATATAGATTCATACATATGCTGAAAATCAGTATGTATATATATATAATATATATATATATATATATATATATATATATATATATATATATATATATATATATAACTTCTCGATTCCTGTTTATTTTATGTAATTTTCGTCCTGCTAACTTAACGCCATCACCGTCAGTTTCTCTTAATGTCGACAGTGAAAAAGGAACTCGCTTGCTTTCCCTACCGCTATAATAGTGCGGCTGTCAGAGTTCAGTCTATTAATACTCCGTATGGTATTCATTTCCTGCTAACAGAGATTTCTGTTGCAATAAGCAGCTCGCTAATGCAGAGTCTTGCTTGGCGTTTTTAAATCATGGTTTCATGCAGGTTCTTAAAGACAAGCTTGCATGCAGCTATATCAACTTTCTCGAATCCCTCGCTGCTTGCAATACCTCTGTGTACCTTACTTCCTCCTCCGAGTGCTTTCCTTCTTTCATTATTTACACTCGCAACCAGATATTCAGGGTGACAGTAATTTCCTTTACTATTGAAGTATTTACCACTTCCGTCAAAACTGGCAGTAATATTTAGGTAATCTTGCAATTACGTCGTACTTACAATATATCGAGTACATTATGTTGCACTGCGCTGTCTTGTTTAATTAATATTTAATGCTTGTTGAAGATGGAGTAAATTACCCGTGGAAGAGATACGTATGTTCCACAAAGAAGAAATAAATATATGGATACTGGTCTCTGAGTTTTAGATCATTATTATTGATGGAGAGACGTTCCCTGAAATGAGTGAAATGGCCAAATACTTGACCAGCAAGTATCCATACAAAAATGGCATATAAGAAAGTATATGGAAAAGAGGAAATGAATTCCATAAATTCAGATATTAACTACTAAAGAATAATTAATAAAAAAATAATAATGGCAACTGGGTACTCGTCCCTCACACTCGTACTGGTACCACCTCAGTAACGAACAATGCATCATACCAGCAATTTCGTTCGTTTCGTATAAAATTGTCTTTTAACTAAATAAAATGACGAAGAACCACTGACACAATCATGCGCACAAACCCTCTCTCTCTCTCTCTCTTCTCTCCTCCTCTTCTCTCTCTCTCTCTCGCTCTCTCTCTTCTCGCTTACAGTTAAGTGGATGGGTAGTTTGGTGGGCTTCGATCAAGAGTTGCTCAGCTTGGTGAGCAATGGATTTAATATGCAACAAAATATTCTAAGACGTAAATTCGCTCCTAGTCCATGGAAAATATAACAACATTAATGATAATAGTAACATTTATTACTATTCTAGAAAAATTTATATTCGACAAAAAATTCCGTTATTATGTATAATAACAGCAGAGCTATAGAAGTTTCTTTCCATCTAAAACTATAATTCACTGGTACAATTCATCAAACGTAACTCCTTTTACTTTGTTGATTGATGCCAATAAGCAACTAGGATTTTCCAACTAGGTTTAGAGCATGGAGTCCTTTTATCGGTAAAAATGGATACTGAAGTGTTATGGGTAATTTTTCTTTCTAGCCATGGCTCTGCTTTCTTCTGAAGCAGTGAGATTCTCTCTCTCTCTCTCTCTCTCTCTCTCTCTCTCTCTCTCTCTCTCTCTCTCTCAACATTCGCACAGTTTCATAAATGTAAAATCGCAGTCGACAAAATATTACAAAAGCATACACACGCGCATGCACGAATACAGTGCACATACACAGGCACATAGTAATCAAAGAATTTAAATGAAGATCTGAAATCTGTGTGCATATTTTGCGCATAGAAACCGTCTTCTTAATCTAAAAAAAATTATCCACACCTTACAAATATATTTTGACAGTCTTACCTACCTTAAACATGCTTCCCTTCCATATACAAAGAATTTCCTACAAATCAAAATTATTGAGGAAATATCTCTGGTCCCCTAAAATGCACAAATTGTAAAACATGTTTCCCGGAACGAAACGCTCATTATTAACATATAACTATTCTTTTATTACGACTTTCATGGTGATCATGCTATTTATGAAGGCAGTGTATATTATCAAATTAAACAACATTGTGATGAGTGCAAAGTACGAAGGCCTTCATCATGTCACATTACGATCTGTTAATAATCTTCAACAGGTCATAGTGCGACTCATAAAATAACTGATTGTTTATTCATTTATGTTCACAACAAAATTGTCGCGATATTCCGATTCAGGGAAAACATTTAGTCCTTGTTCTGATTCAGGGAAAACATTATTATAGGTCAAGACCGGTTAGTTGCTGTATAGAAAGCCGGCAACATGTCAACACGGGTCCTTGGCCAAAGACGGGACTTGACTGATGGTGTTAAAGCAGATGAGAGGCTCAACGTGGACCTCTGGATTTAAACACCTAAGCAAGACGTGACCTAAATATCCACAATTGTTGTGATGCCTTTTTCTTTTTTTTTATAAAAGTAAGGCAACTTAATACCTATACAAATTATATCTTCATACTGACACCTGTACGAGAGTGATCCGATATCTCTCTCTCTCTCTCTCTCTCTCTCTCTCTCTCTCTCTCTCTCTCTCTCTCTCTCTCTCCTTAAGGCTGATCGCCCAGTGACTTTTCCCAAAATTCCTTTTCCCCTCTTAACCCTTTTAGTGCATTCCCCCCGAAGCTACGCCGAAGGTGTAGTGGCTACGAGTAGCTACGGAGAAGGAAAGGAATGGAAAGGGGGGTGGGGATGTGGGGGCGCACGAGGCGCCAGTAGCACGGTGTGGGTGTGTGGTCCACCCACCCACAACGACACCCTAAGCGCATTTCTCTTGCTGCTGAAACGCTAATGGTAGGTGTGGTTGTCGGGAAGAGGCCCATGGACTGAGAGAGAGAGAGAGAGAGAGAGAGAGAGAGAGAGAGAGAGAGAGAGGAGAGAGAGAGTCTGATAACTATCGAATGTATGGTTCCCTCACCGCCAAGTACAGGATTAGCCTATATATCTATATATATATATATATATATATATATATATATATATATATATATATATATATATATATATATTACATCTATATATATATATATATATATATATATATATATATATATATATATATATATATATATATATATATATGTATATATATATATGCCGAATTCAAACTTTTGCACTGAATCGTGATGTCTGTAGAAAACAGAACGCTCGTTAGCAACGCAGCGAGCTCCATCACAGAAAGGATAGATGATTGTGGAAGTCACCTCTTTTACATGCAATACTTTTTCACACCATATATCCAAGATTTGTTGGTCTCCGTCTCCTCCGCCCTCCTAACACTTCCGAATAATGTACTCTTTACACCAACCCATCGCACTCCATTCTTTCCACATTACCAAACTATCTCAAAACGTACAGATTCAACCTACAACTTCTGGTAACATTTTTATCCTTTCTAGGGACCTCCACCAATCTCACTTATTCAGTTGTTATTATGACGTATATAGTAAACACAAAGATCATCTACACAGCTTCAGCCAGTTTTCGTACATTTACTTTTAACATCCATACCTTCCTTCCTTAAAGAAAAGTTATCTCAACAGCCCCTTCATACATTTCCATCTTGGCTTACACAGATACTCCAAGCCTCTTCTCAGTTTATAGAACATAAACTAATACCTTCCTTACTTTGCCTATTCTTTGAGTCACCTGTCCTCTATCGCACCTAATGCTGATGAACGTGTGGTGTCTACTATTTTAGGACAACACTACCTACCCTAATTTCCTATATCTGTTCTAATCCCCCCTTCTACAAATTTTGAAAGAAAAAATGTCAATTATTAGTGAGTTATTCCATTTATTTTTCAAAGCCGGCAGCTGTTTTAGCCACCAATTCATAGACATCACCAAGGTTACAGTGTTTTGATAATGAAACTGCAATCTACTATGATTGGAGGATCTTTCAAAAAGCTACAGTCTCACTTTTTAGTGCTGGAGAAGAAAATATAGTCTGAAGGCACTTGGATATTCAGAGCATGCCTGCATTAGGATGCTCACAACTTCAATATCTTTAGCCGGATGAGTAACGAGTGTCTCTGATGAGGTCATTAGACAGTTTTTTGGCATTTACATTGCAAAGCTTCATCGAAGGTCGAACAGATCTGTCTGAACGAATTAAATGTTCTTCGCTAATTTTTAAACTTGTTCTTTTAGCTTTGTTCTTAAATTATTAATATTTCATTGTCATAGGCTTTATACTAGACTGTGGTTTCATTGTAAAAAAAGTACAGCCTTTACTTTGGCCATGATTTAACGGCTAAAACGCGTGTGTGTGTGTGTGTGTGTGTGTGTGTGAGACAGAGACAGAGATTACACTTCATATTTTCTCACACTTTTCATCCATACTCATTCTTATTCCAAAACCCGCTACAGACCATAGTGGCTGCATGACCACTAGATGCATAAGCGATATTGTTTCAATTAACCCCATTAAAAGGTATTAATAAAGCTACATGGAAAATTCATCAGGTCGTTCTTTACTCAACCTGTGGCTCTCTCTCTCTCTCTCTCTCTCTCTCTCTCTCTCTCTCTCTCTCTCTCTCTCTCTCTACGCCCCCGTATGTTTACAAACAGAGATAGAAAAGAGAATCGAATAATTCTAAAGAAAACTGACAATATATGAAAATTGTAAATAATTCATACAAGTATTTGCGAGACCGTTACTTCTATTTTCTTGCAGTAAAAAAAAAAAAAAAAAAAAAAAAAAACACACAGATATAATACAGCGTATCCGACTGCAGGCGACATAACAACGGATCTCAGTTGCTCGTCATGATTCGCACGAGAGAATCACGTCTACGAAAGCCATCGACGTCACCTGCGGCCTCTCAGGGGGATCCAGATTCTTACAGGAATCAGACTTCCTCCACACCTGAGCGCTGCTTCCTTGAAGGATGGCGGCGGGAACAGTCTACCTGTCAAGAACAGTTGCACGGCCTTCCGAGTCTCTCTCTCTCTTCTCTCTCTCTCTCTTCTCTCTCTCTCTCCTACAGACGCATATGGTGTCCATTTCAATGCTCTCTTTATTTACACGACGTCTATTGTTGACCGAGCTGTCCCTAGAAGCTCTTTCTCGGCCACTGGCTGGACAGGTTAAATGTTAGAAGCCACAGTTTCCCCAAGAAATGAAGCTTATCGTGAGTTATCATTCGACTTGTTCCTGAATTCTTTCGTAATCGTCATATAAAAAAAATGCCTCAATCGCTTAATCTCTTTCTATGGCCGCTGTCATGACAGTTGGAAGTGAGAAATTCATCAAATTTAATAGCCATGTAAAGTATGTATCACAAGATAAGGACCCTCTTTGATTTCGTTTAATGAGGTGAATTAGCTTTAGTGATGATAGAACAAACGGAAGAGAGAATGGGAGGGGGAGGGATAGGCGAGGAGAGGAGGGGAGGAGGAGAGGAGGGGATGGGAAGAACAAACGATTTATATCAGTGATTTCAACGTGGGAAAACTAGCGATCCTTAGAAACAGTCCAGTTGTAACGTTGATACGCTACCTTACTTTCCTGCCAGATTTACAGTATAAATACAATAGATTCCAACTGCACGATCGCCAAAGGCTGAGAAATGCATACTAGATTAAGAATGTAGTATCAAGAGGATTCAGTGACATGAGTTCCCAGTATAACTAATTAAAGAAATGTGACCCTTAATCTAAGTCAATCATTTACCTCTATGATCATCGGCTTTGTATCTATCTACAAAGAACTGTGGTCATCACTAGACTACCGACCTTTCAGCTGCTAAGCCTCTCCATCATTTCATCCTTTTACGAACTACCACTTGATCAAAATGGGGTAAATATATGTGTGTGAAATTACATCTCACTCCATAAATGGAAAAAGAAAAATAAGTAAATTACCAATCTACCTTCTCGTACAAGTTTCCAACTGAATATTACTAAAAAATATACTCTGAATATCATCCAATATATATTCGGAATAATGCAAAAGTCATTCTGGTGTGAAGATCGTGGTACCTTTATATACAAACGTAAGTCTTCAGTTTCTGCCTAAAATATTTATCATCAATAACCACTAAATTCCAACCAATTTATTATGACAGGATAAGTATACGCAGTTTGAAGACATATTTAACACACTGTCTTCTCCTCATCATACTCAAAACAGTCAAACCGTTCACCATCAACAACCATTACATTCCAATGAACACAAGAATATTCGCAAATGCAACGAAATGTAAATGACAGTGAAAAGATAAATGAAAAAGAAAAAAAGAACTCCAGGGAAAAATTACGAGAGAAACAAGGTCGGTTCTTGCTCCCCCTGTTGTGGTCGAAGAAGTCATTTTCGTAAGAATCCGGGATAATTATGTGATTTGAGAACACAAACGACTCTATCTGTTAACGTTTGTACAGCTGAATAGTAATGTCTTAACAAGACGCAGACCCTTCCTTCCCTTGCTCATTCTTGCTCTTAACGGTTGTTTTATAAGGGTCCTTTTGGGTGGTGGGAAATTGGGAACTTTTACGCTGCAATAGCTTAACATACACACGCACACACATACACTCACACTAATATATATATATATATATATATATATATATATATATTATATATATGTGTGTGTGTGTGTGTGTGTGTGTATGTATGTATGTATGTATAATATATATATATATATATATAATATATATATATATATATATATATATATAAAGGTTTTTTTGCCAAGAAGGAAAAAAATGAAAAAGCGTGTTAGCCGAGTACTTTCGTTCCTATTCGGACCCATTTACTGAGGCATACTGATTTTACAAAGAACACCATAGTCAAAAGAAGGCTTAATATACAAACTGCACTACCAGATTAAGCCATAGGGCGATTTTCACTCTACAGAGAGGAGGAGGAGTCATAGGCTAGCCACACCTTGAAGGAAACCCGCAGTAAACAAGTGATTCTTCCAGAAAAAAAGTACCTTTTGAAAACAACACGGGAGCATATATAATTTAATATCATGCTCGACCTCGGAAATAATATATTTTCATATATGCTAACCAAAATGGAATTTTTTAGTTGATAATAATTTCCAGCGGACAGAGAAGAAATCAGGATTTCAAGTGACATTATCGATATCAACCCACGAGAGGGGGAAATTATTAATCAACTAAAAATTCCCCTTCGGTTAACATATATGAAAATATATTCCGAGGTTGAGCGAATTGGATATTAAATGACATATGCAGCTCGATACATGCATATGAATCACGGTGATGTGATAATTATTCATATATATATATTATATATATATATATATATATATATATATATATATATATAATATATATAGAGAGAGAGAAAGAGAAGAAGAGAGAGAGAGAGAGAAGAGACGGATGAGAGAGAGAATTATCATTGTTAAACTTCTGCTACAATCCGGCTAATCCTTGCGCAAGAGGGTATATATCTCTTTAGAAAGAATAAAGTCCTCACAATGAGAAATAATTCTAATACATACAAGATTTATAATAATTTCTTTCACTTACGTGTAGGGGTTAATCAACGTCTTTTGTGTGAAAATTTTCATTTTAATTCTTTTACATAAGTTTTCATTAAGTTTGTGGTTTAATGCCTCATAAAGACATCGCCGGCCCAAATTCGTAAAGCTATACTAGGTTACATATACATATTCGTAATATATATATATCTATATATATATCATATATATATATATATATATATATATATATATATATATATATATATATAATATAGAGAGAGAGAGAGAGAGAGAGAGAGAGAGAGAGAGAGAGAGAGAGAGAGAGAGAGAGCCATCATAACAGCTAAGTCACCTCAGCAAAGAATGACATTCTCATTGGCAAAACCTCAGATGTCATGGGAAAAGAAAGTACAGAGATCTTAAGAGACAGCAACCTTCGAACGTCATGTGTGGCCGCCTGAGAGTCTTTATAGCAGTAGCCTAGTATGAAGTTAATATGCTCATCTTTTGATGTCATTTTGGCCTCTTCCCCCTCCTCTTGAAACTACTGACCATTAGCTTCTATTACGAGAGACCCCAACATCTTGGACTTGCCCAAAACCATGCCCACACAACCCTTCCCAGCTCTCCGTTCTCCCCTATGGGCATCATAGATCATTCTACCAGACCCCCATACAATAGAATTTCTCGAGGTATGGGACTTCCTCACAAACACCCTTTCAGTGTGGGGAACCATTGCTGTGTTTGCTGATGATGATATTTCACTCAAGCAAACCTGGGCATTTAAAAGTGATTCCGGTTCCTTATCCGAGGGGTCGGGTTGTGAAATACAGACGAGGACTCGAGGGCGCATCACCAGGGTGTCCCTTTCCCCCCCCTCCTCGTCAGGTGTTTTATCTCGTGTGAATCTGGAACGTAATCGGGTCTTTAGGCCTCCCCCGGCGTTACCGATAGGACTAAGGAGGCTTCTGGTTTACGCTTACGTATCGACATCGTAGTTGCTTATTTATGTGTATTGCTAACCGATGCGGTTTTTTCATTTTTTTTTGCATTTAGTTTCTCAATTACTTTGTTTTATTGTGTAATTTTAGTTTCACAAGACTCTCATAGTCATTATTTTTATTCCATGTATTTTTAAGTTGTTTGTTTTTCTCTTTTAGCCTTGAAAGTGTAACTATGTTGTGACGAAACGCGTCGGCAATAAAAGTTCAGCTTCTGATAACCGGCTCTCTCCTGGTAACATTGC
>NC_087218.1:19584980-19592480 GCF_015104395.2 Macrobrachium nipponense | reverse complement strand
TCGAAATTCTTAATTGAAATCTACAATAATTGCGTCATGATATATCTACCTTTAAAAGAGACGTTATATTTTTTTTTTTTCGAAAACAGTTTCATTTTAATGCATGGCTGGCGAATTTTTCCTGTAATTAAATTCATCTTCACCTGCTATTAACCTCATCTTCAGTTTACTTGTTTTATTCATGGACTAAGATCGCTCTATAAACAAGAATTATAAACAAAATAGAAAAACCTACAGGACTTCGCTAGCCTTGCAACGTTCAAACTATTTGTAAGAATTTTCTATGAAAAATTATGGACGTCACTTAATCAGTATGTTTTATATCAACAATGCAAAGTAGGAACTTTGTCCAGTAATACCCCACTGCAATACCATAGCAAGTAGTCGCGTACAATAACGCATTTCGCGTAAGGATACGTGAGTGATTACAAAAATAAATTCTCATCTTAATTGAATTCTAACATTCATATTCATTGACAAGGTGAAAAAAACTATAAGAAACAAAAAACAATCTTAAATTTTTTCCATCACATTTGTCAAAAAATATCACGCACGTGTGGTTCCATAGTAAAATTTTGCCAAAGATATACATAAACACCCAAGATATCACGTGTCCTATTCTATGGGATAAAGCTGTTAGTTTGCAAATTAATAAATCCTGTTACAAATGCTCGATTTAATCCTATAAACCAAAAGGGAACTACTTCCTTCGCGCTGGGGAAGCACGTATATTTGGATAAACTAATGTTAGGTCACTTGCCATAAAGTGTATGCAATCGTCGTTCGGCTGTATAAGAAACTACTTCGACTACACGGGTTCTCTTTGAAAGGCCATATACTTCATTTCATTAATCATCATAAACTCGATTTCACCGAACTGAGAAGGCGAACAAAAACAAAAGCACTTGTACAGACTATCAGAATGATTCATGACATCCCAAAGGTAAACCCAAAATTCAGTATACATAATAATAAAGTTAAAATTAATTTAATACAGAAGAAAATGGATAATAATAATTTGAATTGGTTAGACAAACATATACAGTTCCACTGACAATAAGAAATTGTTTATATAACTTGATTTTGTATTATATTTACATTTAGCATAAGTATAGATTTTAATTTTTTTATTGAATAAAAATTTGTTACATAAATTACTCAAAGTACGAGTATTGCTATGTTTATGAGGTAATAAATGGACAAAAATTATTGATGTATAAATGGACAAAAATTAAACATTAATAACAATCTAAAACTGGTATTTGCTGGGAAGGTGGTGCCACAATAACTACGCCATTATTGTGATTCTATTCAATATATTTGTACTTCCAATCAGAGAGAGAGAGAGAGAGAGAGAGAGAGAGAGAGAGAGAGAGATCATTTACAAGCTCAGCAAGTCTAGGTCACAAGAGAAACCTCCTTCAAGAAGCAGCAAACATACAAAATTGCTAATTTATGTAAAAATCAAATGATGAATTTGACAGGGGGACGAGGCACCTGTGTAAGGTGATGAAAGCAGGTAGACGCGATGCTTTCTCAAGTCTTTCCCCGCTTTTAAAATGCAAATGAATGCCCATATCTCTGTCGTAGAAGCTGCATTTCGGACCATTAAAGGAGTCATTAAACTTAAGGGTAATGGGGCTTATTACAGCAAGCTGTCGTCATACTAGGGGAGTCTCTTCAAGAAATCTGAAAAATGGGCAAAAGCTCTCGTCAGGTTTCTCTTTGTCTCCTATTATTAAGATTTGTGAGAAACGTAAAGTTGGAATGATTTTCTCTAAGGGATTCTTTGTCTTTTAATGTTAAACTCTTTAGGAAAATTGAATCTGACCATTCTTTTTTATATATATCTTTTTTACAAATTATCAAGTTTGGTAACTGAGTATTCTTTAAGGTGCACCTTCTTTAGGGGAATGCCTTTCAGAAATAAGCCCTAATAGAAATTAAGTTTGCCATCCAAATACCAAGATGTCGTGGGATGTTAACTTTCTTTTCTTAAGGAACTCAAACGTAAGAGAACTGACACGAGCAGTTTTTCTAGGACACCATCTTTCAAGAGTTTCTTTCAAAATCCTTTTTGAACACATTAACAGCTCCCTGTCATTCCTTGTGTGCTCCCGTTCAAAGAAACCAACAACGTAATGAACTTCATTTGTAACAGAGAACCAAATCCTAAAATTCTCCCCCAAGTTCTTGCAATAATAGATACATCGTCGCAATTAGTCCGCCATCTTGGTTTCATTCTGCCCACCAAGTTAGATCCAAACAAATTACGGCTTTTCATCACAATGAGAGGACCACCCGGTGAGCAACGACGCTAGATGTACTAATTAATTAACATCATCGCGAGCAAAAAGTTATTGCTTGTTACGTGCTCCATTTTAACCTTTTTTCTTAACTGCTCCACAAAGAACTTGGATGTTTATTAAACTGCTGAGCTAAACTCGAGGTCACCGGGGGTTGGGGGGGAAGGGACGGTTGGACTGGGACGGTTGCCGGCCAGGCTGAACTTCGAAAACGTCCCCCTGGAAAAATGCCCATGGAAAAGGTCCTGGAAAACGCCTCCAGGAAAGGTCCCTGGAAAAGGAGCCAAATCATAGCCCGCACTTATATGGAAAGTAGCGGTTACGCCTGCTTTATGACCCAGTCACTCCGTAAAAAGGCAGAATTATGACTGAGAGTGGTCACGAGGCGTATCAAGAAAGAGCCGGTAATGGAACTTACGGAAGCTTTGAAAGCTCCTACACGACGTGGTTATGGCCGTTTATGGGATAATGGCGAAAATCACGATGACCTTAGCTGGGAATCACCAAATCTCTCTCCCGGTTGAATGTGATGGTGGCCGCAATGAAACTACACGTTCGGTTGCTAAAAAGGTTAAGTGGAAAAGAATTAACATTTGAAAAAGCACGTTTCCTAATTCTGGGATAAATAAAGCGGCTGTACAATGAGGGATAGTTTTAATTGTCGTCGTAATGCACGACAGATATTCTGGACTCGTGTGTGTGTGTGTGTGTGTGTGTGTGTGTGTAAAGATGCACAACTCTGAATACAAACCATTTACGAATACACAAAGGTATGGCATAATTCGACAGTTACCCAAATATGATTACTGTCTCTCTCTCTCTCTCTCTCTCTCTCTCTCTCTCTCTCTCCTCTCTCTCTCTCAGTAATACATCAACGAGAAATTTAAGTAATTCACGAAAAGGTTGCAACATCACATGCTCTCTTTTAAATCATCCACTTCATGTAACAAATCTGGCAGTTTTACGCTTTTATTTCCATAATACTTTCGCCTTTTTTTTATATTTTGCGGTGTTGTAGGCAGTTTCATTTTTTTTTCTTTCTAATGTTTCGAAAGTAATGAATATCTTTTTACCTAACCTAAGTCACGAGCATTTTTGTTGTTTTCTTTCAGAGCCAAAGTAAATCATGCGAAATATATAGACATTTTTCATGTCAAGTTATTCCGTCAGCAAGGACCCATAATACTATTGTGTATACGATCTAGACTCTATTTGTCTAGACTTAACTTTGATGTAAAGGCTATAAGGACTAACAGCATACTAAAGGCCTCATCTGGACCAGACTGGTACCGACCAAAAAAATGGTGACAAAAAAAAAAAAAAGGGGGGGGGGATGACTGGAACTTGTTTAAAATTTGAACCAAGATATCAATGTGTTTTGTTTGTCTATACATTATCGAAGTGTCCTGTGAACTTTTCACATAAATGTTTCATGATTTTTTTTAATGATTCTATTTTCAAGCCAATACATCTTCGTGTCCTTTGATTTATTCAACGGCTTCACGTATATATACTATCTAACTGATCAATAAAATAATCATTCGGTTCCCGACATTTTGCTTGTAAGCGATCCTTCTTGAATTCCTGAAAGCTTTTTCTATGACTTTGTATTCTACTATTTAAATGTTATCTATATATATATATATATATATATATTATATATAATATAATTATATATTTAATTATATATATTATATATATAACATTTAAATAGTAGAATACAAAGTCATAGAAAAAGCTTTCAGGAATTCAAGAAGGATCGCTCACAAGCAAAATGTCGGGAACCGAATGATTAATTTATTGATCAGAAAAAAAACAAAAATAGTTATTATATATACGTGAAGCTGTTGAATAAATCAAAGGACACGAATATGTATTGGCTTGAAAATAGAATCATTAAAAAAAATCATGAAATCAAAATAATGATTGATGCGAGGGGTAAAGAACAATTACTGGTTTTAAAAGGAAAGCAAAAGTGAGATATAAAATATAAAGAAATATGAAGAATGGCCAAAAATGCCTATAGACAACACACACACCTAAAAGAAATATAAAGAATAGCCGAAAATGCCTATAGACAACACACACATATATATACTATATATATATATATACATATATATATATATATATATATATATATATATATATAATATATATATATATATATATATATATATATATATATATATATATATATAAAATATATGTGTGTGTGTTGTCTATAGGCATTTTCGGCTATTCTTTATATTTCTTTTAGGTGTGTGTGTTGTCTATAGGCATTTTTGGCCATTCTTTATATTTCTTTATATTTTATATCTCACATTTGCTTTCCTCTCTAAAACAAGTAATTGTTCTTTACCCCTCGCATCAATCATATTCTAAATTATCATCACATATTTCATGTACATTTATGATCATTTTTCGCTCCTCAAAACAAATTTTAATTTTGTTTACTCTTTCGCGATTCCATTCCATACATATTTTTTTATATCCTTTCTAAAGTCATTTAATCTTTCGTTGTCCCTCTTATGACTCATTTTTAAAATCATCATTACTACATATTTTGTGTATATTTTATAATCATTTTTCCCTTCTTCGAATAAACGTTTTTCTTTGTTTACTGAGCAGCGACCCCAAGCACTCACTTTTCCATTCCAAAGGGAGGGGACGTAACCCTCAGGAAATTCACGTCTTGTTTGAGAGGCCCCGTTGAGTGCCCCTGGCTATATGTGTCTCTCCTGGCCTGCGAGGTGCTGTGACCTGGCCCCACACACACATTGGGAGTTCTCGACCCCCCACATTTCATCCATTGCAGACATGCAACGCCACTTTTTGCCGGCCTCGGTAATGAGGCTAAATGTCTCTCCCTTCAGAGTGTGTTGTGACTACTTAAGTCTTAATTGAACGACGGAAATACAACGGATTTTTTTTTCTTTTCTTTCGTTGTTGGTTTTTAAGTCTCTTTAGACTGCTCGCTTATTTATTCCTGTATTTTATTTTTTTTTTTACACTGCATAATGTTTCTCTTTTTTCTAATATAGGTTATTTTTCTATATTTTCTGCTTCACTTTCTTAATAAATATAAATAACGAAAATTACCAATGTAGCAGAATACGAATTCTCTTAATATAAGTAATTATGGAAGACGAAAAATTATTAAATCGTACTATCCATTCAAACATCACAGAAAGAAATGGCCGGGGAATGAGTAGGCTTCGTTTCAATGTTCCCTATTTCTATATTGCCTAAAAGGCCATATTTTCCGATGAGAATTTAACGTAGGCTCATTAAGGCCTAATTAAAACATTTATTTCTTTATACATTCAGCCTGCACTCATTTCTTACGCTTAATATGTTCGTTCAGTATTTCCGTCAAACGAATCAAATGTGCGGTCTATGCTTCATATGATACTGCTTTACAAAAAATTATTATCTGAGAAAAAAGTTATTTAACCATCCCAAGACTTAATTACTATTTCTTTGATTCACCAATTGATTAACCATATAAACTATGGAGTGTATGGCTAAAAATGATCAATATGGGGATTCCGTAGAAATGACCAATTCTGGGATTTAATAGAGATTTTAACTAAATTATCTCTCTCTCTCTCTCTCTCTCTCTCTCTCTCTCTCTCTCGCTCGCCCTTCTCTCTCTCTATCTCTCTCTCCCTCTTCTCATCTCTCGTCTCTCTCTCTCTCTCTCTCTCTCTCTCTCTCTCTCTCTCTCCTTTGAGACACTACTGTAATAGATTATCTGCCTAAACTCCCATACTCTAGGGTGCTCTCGTCACATCCCATCTGTATATCCATCTAATTCTTATCATTGTTTTAAGTCCATCTAATTCTTATCGTTGTTTCAAATCCATCTGATTCTTATCATTGTTTTAAGTCCATCTAATTCTTATCGTTGTTTCAAGTCCATCTAATTCTTATCATTGTTTTAAGTCCATTAATTCTTATCGTTGTTTTAAGTCCATCTAATTCTTATCGTTCTTTTAAGTCCATCTAATTCTTATCGTTCTTTTAAGTCCATCTAATTTTTATCATTGTTTTAAGTCCATTAATTCTTATCGTTGTTTTAAGTCCATCTAATTCTTATCGTTGTTTTAAGTCCATCTAAGTCTTATCGTTGTTTCAAGTCCTTCTAATTCTTATCGTTGTTTTAATGTTATTCCTCATCTTACTCCTTTTTAATATCGTTCCTCATTATCTCTCATTTTTTTGTCGGTTAGTTTTCTCAATTATGTCTCGTTCTTTATGAAAATGATGCATCTCGTTTTGCCTTTCTGTCATCCGACAAGTTCCTCAAATGTACTCTCCTCGCCTCTCGCCTCGCTTCTCTCTTACGATTTCTTCTTCTGTCTCTCCGACATCTCCTCCCGTGATCTCTTCTCCCATTCACTCTGCCTTCCGTTAGACTCGTCTCTGTCATTTATCATGAATTCCGTCCGTCGCTTCCTGTCCACACCTGTGTGTGTGTGTGTGTGTGTGTGCGTTCTTTCCCCTTCCCTCTATCCGACCGGTCGTCCACTATTCATCTCTCCCGCCGTCATTTCAGCGACCAAGATCGCAAAAGTTGGATATGTCGCCCTACGGTAATTCGGTCTGCTCCCGACTGGATGACTTTGGGGGGAGCAAAAGCGAAGAGAACAGGCAAGGGAAGTCACTCAAAGTAATCCGGTTTAATTTTATTTATCTATTTTTTTACAGGAAATTATCCTAATTCGATTTTCGCCGGAAATGATTAGTCGGTTTTTTATTTTTATTTTTAAGGGAATTATCCTAATTCGATTTTCGCCGGAAATTAATAGTCGGTTTTTCATTTTTTTAAGGGAATTATCCTAATTCGATTTTCGCCGGAAATGAATAAAGGGTTTTTATTTATTATTATTTTTTTTTAAGGGAATCATCCTCATTCGATTTTCGGCGGAAATGAGTAGTCCGGTTTTATTTTATTTTTTTTTTTTTTTAAGGAATTATCCTAATTCGACTTACGCCGGAAATGAGTATTACGGTTTTTTTTTTTCTCTTTTTTTTTTTTTTAGGGAATTATCCCAATTCGGTTCTCGACGGAGATGATTAATCCGGTTTTATCTAATTTTTTTAGGGAATTACTCCAATTTGATTTTCGATGGAAATGAATAATCCGCTTTTATCTCTTTTTTTTCCTTTAGAGAATTATCCTAATTTG
>NC_087218.1:19559980-19582480 GCF_015104395.2 Macrobrachium nipponense | reverse complement strand
AATAAATAAATATCTTAGTCACATCTGTCCAACTCAGGTAGTCAAGGTCACAGTATTGAGGTGACAAAATGCAACGTTTTCTTTCAAATAACACAAAATAACTCATTCTGTTGACATCTCGGCCATCACCGTAGCTCACTCTAGCTCATACCGCACTACTAAGAATTGTTGCTAGATGGGGGTGGGGGGGAAGGAACTAGGTCAAAGAGAAAACAAGTTTTGTATGACTCGTTTTGTTCTTGTGTTACTGAAGAGAAGAAAATATTTCTTGGATTGCGTGTCTTGTTATTGTGAGACTGAAGTGATTAACTACGAAAAATTCGCGTCAGAGTCACGAGCTAAAGAGACAGAATATAAACATGAGGCTTCAAGATGACAGAGATCTGTATAAAACTGTCACAGGGATAATAACGCAGGAGAGAAGCATAATAAAAGGTACTCTTGTTATGGCAACACTCATGTGTTCAGAACATTACGAAGTCTGAGAAAAATTACTTTTTTTTTCCTTTTCCTATTATGATATTCGAAAAGACAACATACATCTTTCCCGTGCCTCAGCATCGAAGTTATTGCAATAGAGTCACCTGTAATGAATATCAACCACGAATGACATCACCCACTTCGTTCAGTCTTCCACTACGAATTCATAATGCATGATATATAAATCTGATCTCATAAAAAGAGATTAGGAAGAGGAATCTCGCATCAATTTCGATGATGAGATGCAAGAAAGTCATATGAAATATTTCCTAATATCAGAAGAAGAAGAAGAAGAAGAAGAAGAAGAAGAAGAAGAGAGATAATTCTTATCACGACCTACCAAAATTAAACATAACCTGTCAAAGTCAGAGGGAAGAAAGGGCCGAGACATTCTACATGGCAGCAAATCTTTCCCCCTTTCCTTCGATGCCTTTTAAACCACTTAATCGATCCGGAAGCGTTCATGCATTGAGAGGAGACCTCGCATTACCGAGGTGTTTTAATCCACGAGTGCGTGCGCCTCAAATGCGTGCCTGCTTCAGCCGTGATACTAAAAAAATCAGCGTTGTGTGACTCCCGGGAATTATGAATTCATATATGAGATAGTTAATGAATAACTGAGGAGATCGGATGTAAATTGTTTAAGCTATATTATGTATAGATATGAACATGGTACAAGCTATCTACGCAGTTTACGAGTTGCACAAACTTCCTTAAAAAAAAAGGATAATATGCAAAAAACTAAATGAGGCAAAACAAAGTACACTAAAATAGAAACGAAAATGTAATTTACATATAGGTAAACCATCAAAATAAACTAATGACGAGACAACAACATAAGATACAAAAAAGGAAACTGCCCCTACCCAATATCAGATCTTAACTGAAACGTTAAAAAAACTGGAATGTTGTCGCGGATATAAAAAAAAATAGCGAGGAACCATAACGATAAAATGATAACAAATATTATCTGTAAAGATACAGGGATTAATCGTCAGTTAAGTTACATTTGCAACCCTGAAAGTTGGTGATTATTAAACTTCCATCGGAGATACATGGATTATCGTCAATTAAGTTACATTTGCTAACCCCTGAAAGGGTTGGTGATCTTAAACTTCCCCACATCGGAGATAAGAGCATGAAAATGTAAATAGAAAAATACATACAAAATGTTACAAATCACAAACACTGAAGCGCAGAAACTATATTAAAATAGCTTCAGACTACACCATCTTTAAGAAAAACATCGTATTAGTTTTGGAGGTTGCTGCTCGGAGTTGTTAGAAACAGTGAATACTATTCAATAAGAAATCACTCTTTAATTTCTTATTGACTGAGTCACAAGAGGCACATACTGAGAAAATGATTTTCATATCGTCTTACAAGTAAAGTGGGTTGATAAGTACTATTCACTAAGGACAAAAAATACATCAGGTTATCGGAACATGTTCTACACTTATGGAAATTTTAAATCGTTTCTAATGTACAACCTAAATGTGAGTTTATATTTTGACCTCGTATCTACAAATCTAAGTTAATTCTAAATTCAAACCTCAATGCAGAACTTTAAAGTTAACATTACATTTACAGTCAAATTTAATTCTAAATTCTAAATATTACAGTTAACTATAAATCTAAATTCAGACTTCAAGTTTAGTTAAAATAAATATATCACAAACTGGTTTGCAACGATGGGTCTAAGGGCGGTCGTAGGATTGATCAGATCAATGGTTTGCAACGATGGGTCTAAGGGCGGTCGTAGGATTGATCAGATCAACTTCTCTGGCGCGTCTGTACTTTCAAGTTTTGGGAGCAATACAGAATTGAGCATCAAATTGTAGTCGCCCAAATTAGCCTGTTCGACAACGCATTAATATTCTGAAATCTAAGTAAGCTTTAAACGACGATAATTGTTAATAAAAAAAAAATAATAGTGCGACTTGAACTAAATCTAGTGCGTTCGCGAAGGGTTGGATTTCTTAATCAATTTAGCAATATAAGAATGGCACAGACACAATATACTCTGGTGATTATAAAATCTCAGCTACCCTGCAACTTTCCTTAAGAGAGAGAGAGAGAGAGAGAGAGAGAGAGAGAGAGAGAGAGAGAGAGAGAGAGAGAGAGCCATAAATCGCAAAAGTTAAAACAGCCCAAAGGCGACGGTAATGTAGAACAAGAGTCTTCTTTTTTCTTCTTCTTCTTCTTCTTCTTCTTCTCTTCTTCTTTTGATCCATGACGATATCCCAGTACTGTTATTCTTGTTCGCTCTTCCACGAGACTTCATTCGTCACCGTCACTTACAATTGTTCCGTTTTACTTTAAATTTCTTTTTTCTTCTTTTACAATTCCTTCTTTTGTTAAAGTCGCAGCTTAAATACTTTCACAACTGAATTTTTACTGCATAAATTTAGATGATTGAAAGGGGATAATTTAACTTCAAACTCGTCAACAAAAACGCAATAATAGATATTATATATACATCTATATAAATATATATAAAAGAAATAGCGCAATATGTACACTTTGAAAATATTAAAAATTATAATGTTTTTTATTCCCGGTCTCCCTTCAAATGGAAAATGTAAGAATGAAAAAAAAAAATAAAAAATGACGCATTCCTGAAGGCAAAACAATTACCTGAGAGGGCAGTAGACATTTATGATCATCCATTAAATAACTATTCACCTTTTATGTTAAAAGAAAGACTTGTAATTATTTATTTCGCGTTCATTTCATTTTTGTCAAGTGAAATGTCAAGGAAGTACCCAGTAATTATGAAAATTCACCGTGCTCTATATACCATAATCGACCTCAACCTGAGATAAGAGAGAGATAGAGAGCGAGAGAGAGAGAAAGAGAAAGGAGAGAGGAGAGGAGAGAGAGAGAGAAATGAGAAAACTGTGTATTGTAATAGCCATGCATAAGTTAATTTATTACGAAAATACGACACACTAACGAATTCCCCTTGGCCTTTTGATTATAGTTTTTTTCAATTCTATTAAATCTATCGACCAATGGTATTCTCTCTCTCTCTCTCTCGGTCTCTCTCTCTATCTCTCTCTCCTTGTATCTGTTTTAAAGAGTATACTTTTGACGCCTTTCCTTCCGTTTTACTATTTATTTTTATTTTAAACATTCTTCACATTAAGAGACTACTGTATAAGATGATATTTCAAGGGTCAGAGTCGACTGCCTATTGTTGTATACAAATCGAAGAACTAGATTTGAATTTCGGCTGCGACAGATGGATTCGTTAAATACAACTGCCTTGTAGTATAAGATCATCGTAAGGTGAAGTGCATTCGATAAGTGATATTTTTGCCTTAATATATGAGAATATAAAGAAAAAGTCACACTTGTACAAGGGACAAAAATTCATACTGTATGTATGTATGTATGTATGTGTATATACATATATATATATATATATATATATATATATATAAATATATATATATATATATATATATATATATATATACATAACATACATACATACATACATCATATATATATATATATATATATATATATATATATATATATATATATATATAGCATATTGGAGTATGGAGACGCGGTTTTTTCTGCCCTTTATCCATTTACTAAGGCGCTTAATAATGGATAAAAGACAGAACGCGTCTCCATACTCCAATATGCTTATTCTATGAGTAACTGCCTCCTGTCTTCATACTTCTATCACTATATATATTTTGTGATATTATATACAGATATATATGTATGTATTACTATACATTACATTTATGTATAATTATATATATTATATTATTATTATATTATATTAATATTATTATTATATATGCTCTGTATCTTCGGTAATATGCACGCAAGTCTACTTTGCCATCTCTAAACGGTACAGTTCTTGCACAGTAATTTCACGCCCAAAATATCTGCATAATCCAGGTATTTTAAGTAAAGGATACACTTAAGTGAAAAGTAGGAACGAACGTCTTGACTTGCACTGCACGTGTGGAAATGCTACAGGTAATGAAAACTTGCTCGGCAATTCAACGGCTATTTTTACCAAATTCCTAATGAATGTGAATAATTAATAATAATAATAATAATAATAATATAATAATAATAATAAATAATAATAATAATAATAATAAAATAATAATAATGGAGAAACAAATTCATCTTAAAATAAATGTACATATACATAACTGTGAATTTGTTTCTCCATTTCAAGACTCATGCTAATATAATAATAAGAAGGAAGTGTAGGGGCACAAAAGACCACCTCCTGATAGACAAAATGGTAATGAAGAACAGTAAGAGAAGGAAAACCAACCTAAGCATGGCATGGATAGACTATAAGAAAGCCTTCGACATGATACCACACACATGGCTAATAGAATGCCTGAAAATATATGGGGCAGAAAGGAAAAAACACCATCAGCTTCCTCAAAAAATACAATGCGCAATTGGAATACAACTACTTACAAGCTCTGGAATAAGACTAGCAGAGGTTAATATCAGGAGAGGGTCTTCCAGGGGGCGACTCACTGTCCCCACTACTCTTCGTAGTAGCCATGATTTTCCATGACAAATCATGCAGAAGATGGAAGCTGGGTACCAACTCAAGAAAAGAGGCAACAGAATTAACCATCTGATGTTCATGGACGACATCAAGCTGTATGGTAAGGATGCAATCAAGGAAATAGATATCCCTCAATACCATACTGTAAGGATTGTATCTGGGGACATCAGGATGGAGTTTGGAATAGAAAAATGCGCCTTAGTCAACATACAAAAGGGCAAAGTAACAAGGACTTAAGGGATAAAGCTACCAGATGGGAAAAACATCAAACACATAGATGAGACGGGATACAAATACCTGGGAATAATGGAAGGAGGGGATATAAAACACCAAGAGATGAAGGACACGATCAGGAAAGAATATATGCAGAGACTCAAGGCGATACTCAAGTCAAAACTCATGCCGGAAAATGATAAAACCATAACACATGGGCAGTGCCAGTAATCAGATACAGTGCAGGAATAGTGGAATGGACGAAGGCAGAACTCCGCAATATAGACCAGAAACTAGGAAACATGACAATACACAAAGCACTACACCCAAGAGGCAAAGCGACAGACTATACATAACATGAAAGGAAGGAGGGAGAGGACTACTAAGCATAGAGGACTGCGTCAACATCGAGAACAGAGCACTGGGGCACTATCTGAAAACCAGTGAAGACGAGTGGCTCAAGAGCGCATGGGAAGAAGGACTGATAAAAGTAGACGAAGACCCAGAAATATACAGAGACAGGAGAATGACAAACAGAACAGAGGAATGGCACAACAAACCAATGCACGGACAATACATGAGACAGACTAAAGAACTGGCCAGCGATGACACATGGCAATGGTTACAGAGGGAAGAGCTCATGAAGGAAACTGAAGGAATGATAACAGCGGCACAAGATCAGGCCCTAAGAACCAGATATATCCAAAGAACGATAGATGGAAATAACATCTCTCCCATGTGTAGGAAGTGCAATACGAAAAATGAGACCATAAACCACATAGCAAGCGAATGTCCGGCACTTGCACAGAACCAGTACAAAAAGAGGCATGATTCAGTAGCAAAAGCCCTCCACTGGAGCCTGTGCAAGAAACATCAGCTACCTTGCAGTAATAAGAGGTACGAGCACCAACCTGAAGGAGTGATAGAAAACGATCAGGCAAAGATCCTCTGGGACTATGGTATCAGAACAGATAGGGTGATACGTGCAAATAGACCAATCAAGAAGAAAGTATCACTCATTGATGTCGCAATACCATGGGACACCAGAGTTGAACAGAAAGAAAGGGAAAAAATGGATAGGTATCAAGACCTGAAAATAGAAATAAGAAGGATATGGGATATACCAGTGGAAATCGTACCCATAATCATAGGAGCACTAGGCACGATCCCAAGATCCCTGAAAAGGAATCTGGAAAAACTAGACGTTGAAGTAGCTCCAGGACTCATGCAATAGAGTGTGACCCTAGAAACGGCGCACATAGTAAGAAGAGTGATGGACTCCTAAGGAGGCAGGATGCAACCCAGAACCTCACACTATAAATGCCACCCAGTCGAATTGGAGGACTGTGATTAAAAGCAAAAAAAAAAAAAATTATAATAAAATATTAATAATAATAATAATAATAATAATAATAATAATAATAATAATAATAATAATAATAATAATAATAATAATAATAATAAGAGGCAACAGAATCAACCATCTGATGTTCATGGACGACATCAAGCTGTATGGTAAGAGCATCAAGGAAATAGATACCCTAATCCAGACTGTAAGGATTGTATCTGGGGACATCAGGATGGAGTTTGGAATAGAAAAATGCGCCTTAGTCAACATACAAAAAGGCAAAGTAACGAGAACTGAAGGGATAAAGCTACCAGATGGGAGCAACATCAAACACAAGATGAGACAGGATACAAATACCTGGGAATAATGGAAGGAGGGGATATAAAACACCAAGAGATGAAGGACACGATCAGAAAGAATATATGCAGAGACTCAAGGCGATACTCAAGTCAAAACTCAACGCCGGAAATATGATAAAACCCATAAACCACATGGGCAGTGCCAGTAATCAGATACAGCGCAGGGAATTAGTTGGAATGGACGAAGGCAGAACTCCGCAGCATAGATCAGAAAAACCAGGAAACATATGACAATACACAAAGCACTACACCCAAGAGCAAATGCGGACAGACTATACATAACACGAAAGGAAGGAGGGAGAGGACTACTAAGTATAGAGGACTGCGTCAACATCGAAAACAGAGCACTGGGGCAATATCTGAAAACCAGTGAAGATGAGTGGCTCAAGAGTGCATGGGAAGAAGGACTAATAAAAGTAGACGAAGACCCAGAAATATACAGAGACAGGAGAAAGACAGACAGAACAGAGGACTGGCACAACAAACCAATGCACGGACAATACATGAGACAGACTAAAGAACTAGCCAGCGATGACAATTGGCAATGGCTACAGAGGGGAGAGCTAAAGAAGGAAACTGAAGGAATGATAACAGCGGCACAAGATCAGGCCCTAAGAACTAGATATGTTCAAAGAACGATAGACGGAATAACATCTCTCCCATATGTAGGAAGTGCAATACGAACAATGAAACCAATCAACCACATAGCAAGTGAAGCCCGGCACTTGCACAGAACCAGTACAAAAAGAGGCATGATTCAGTGGCCAAAAGCCCTCCACTGGAGCCTGTGCAAGAAACATCAGCTACCTTGCAGTAATAAGTGGTACGAGCACCAACCTGAAGGAGTGATAGAAAACGATCAGGCAAAGATCCTTCTGGGACTATGGTTAATCAGAACGGATAGGGTAATACGTGCAAACAGACCAGACGTGACGTTGATTGACAAAGTCAAGAAGAAAGTATCACTCATTGATGTCGCAATACCATGGGACACCAGAGTTGAAGAGAAAGAGAGGGAAAAAATGGATAAGTATCAAGATCTGAAAATAGAAATAAGAAGGATATGGATATGCCAGTGGGAAATCATACCCATAATCATAGGAGCACTAGGCACGATCCCAAGATCCCTGAAAAGGAATCTAGAAAAACTAGAGGCTGAAGTAGCTCCAGGACTAATGCAGAAGAGTGTGATCCTAGAAACGGCACACATAGTAAGAAAAGTGATGGACTCCTAAGGAGGCAGGATGCAACCCGGACCCCACACTATAAATACCACCCAGTCGAATTGGAGGACTGTGATAGAGCAAAAAAAAAAATAATAATAATAATAATATGTACCTGCACCTTGCTGTATATATCTCTTAACATTATCTTAGTTTTAAGTAAATAATAATAATAATAATAAAATAATAATAATAATAATAATAATAAAAAGCCCTCCACTGGAGCCTGTGCAAGAAACATCAGCTACCTTGCAGTAATAAGTGGTACGAGCACCAACCTGAAGGAGTGATAGAAAACGATCAGGCAAAGATCCTCTGGGACTATGGTATCAGAACAGATAGGGTGATACGTGCAAATAGACCAGACATGACGTTGATTGACAAAATCAAGAAGAAAGTATCACTCATTGATGTCGCAATACCATGGGACACCAGAGTTGAAGAGAAAGAGAGGGAAAAAATGGATAAGTATCAAGATCTGAAAATAGAAATAAGAAGGATATGGGATATGCCAGTGGAAATTGTACCCATAATCATAGGAGCACTAGGCACGATCCCAAGATCCCTGAAAAGGAATCTAGAAAAACTAGACGCTAGAAGTATCCCCACAGGACTCATGCAGAGAGTGTGATCCTAGAAACGGCACACATAGTAAGAAAAGTGATGGACTCCTAAGGAGGCAGGATGCAACCCGGAACCCCACACTATAAATACCACCCAGTCGATTGGAGGACTGTGATAGAGCAAAATAATAATAATAATAATAATAATAATAATAATAATAATATGAAGCTGCCCTTCGCTGTTTATATTTCTAATCATTATCTCAGTTCTTAATTACAAAGAAGCTTTACTGATTGAATATGTGAAGCATAACACTTCAAGCAATTACAAAAAGTACCCTGGATCTAAAAATCTATAGGAATCGTGCAGGAAATACAAAATAAATATTCGCTTTTCAATCTAAAGAAAAATGAGGCCCTGCTTTTATAAAGTATCCTCTTCTATATATTTGCTATCAAGGTATAAAAATATTTCATTCACAAACGTGGAGTTCTACTTGTGAAAAAAATGTATAACATGACCAAACTCATAGCTTTATCTAGCACAGACATGATGAAAGCGATATACCGTCCAATTACAGGATAAATGATTGTAAGATTGACGGAGTAAAGGAGCAAGACAAAGAAGTGTCAAAGCCTGGGACCGTAGGATATAATCACTGGAATGTACAATTATAGGATTACCGACTTACATCAGATGAATATTACCGACTGATTACCTATTGGCACCTCTAAAAGGGGGATGGGATATACCCAGTTTAGGCAATCACCTTTATAGACATTAAATATTATTTGCTGCCCGTGGTTGAAAACAATGATATCTGAAATCGAGACTACTTGGTGACGTCAAACAACAACATTGGCGAGTGTTAAAAAATGTACTTTGTTGTTGCCGAATTCATCCCTACACTAATCCTAATTATCACCAACATCATATAATCAAATGTTGCAGTTGATTAATACTATAAGAAATATCAAGTACTTTTACCCCTTACTCTTTCTCTTACTGGGTAACCAGCAAAAACATCACTGGCGAGCGTTATGAAATAATGTCATTGTTTTGTTGTTGTTGCTGAATGTATGCTGGTTGTAATTCTAATCATCATCAACATCATTACGATCAAATCTTGCTGTTGATAATACTTATTTATATATATATATATATATATATATATATATATATATATATATATATATATATATATATATATATATATATAAATCATTTTACCCTACCCGCTTATATTACTGGGTAACCAGGAAAAACAACATAGGTTAGTATTACGATGTGTCGTTTTTGTTGGTCTAGCTGAATTTGTGGCTGTCGTAATACTAATCATTATCAACACCATTACAATCAAATCTTGTAATTGGCGATACTTCTATAGATGATCTTAAACCATTGCACCCTTTTCTCTGTCTATTACTGGGTAACAAGGAAAAAAACACAGCATTGGTGATTGTTACGAAAATGTGTTGGGGATTTGTTTCCGAGAAAGAGCCGGACTGGGGCCGTTTTCGCTTCGTCAATCAATCGCTAAATGGTCGTGAAACTGTGGGAAACGAAATCGGTGCGGCGACTGCGTAGCTACTTTTCGTAAATGGTGGGAATCGAAACACAAAGTCGCGCGTTTAAATCAGCTGCGTTCCATCAAGGCCGTAAACTCGATCAAATAGTTATTATTTTGAGTGTGTTTTTGCACCCCTTTTAATTCCGGTCATTTTGGTAAAGGAGTCCTGTTCGCCACTATTTTCTACCCTGTTGCTTTAATTCGTTGCATTCCGGAGGTCGTAAACTTGACCAAATAGATAGCGATTATTCTCGGTATTTTTTTTGTCTTTTCTTAACCTCAAATTCAGTAAGGTCCACAATCTTCCAACTTATAACGTTGCCGAAAATGATATAGTTTAATTTCCTCTTGTTTGTCTCGACCTCGTCTTGAAAGTAGTCGTCTACTGGGTAACGTGCTGGTTTATAAAGGAAATAACCTACGTCACGATAAAATCTTCATGAAATTGGAAGCATAACTGGGAATTAAATTTCAGGTTCATAAGACCGTTACTTCATCATAATGAGGAAATACTGCCCAACGTTTTCCATGTTTTTTCGTGCTACTCTTGAAAATAACTGGCAGGTGGGCAATGAGAGAATTTAGAAAGAAAAAACGCTTTTAAAACTGCAGTATGATGTTTCACCCCGAACTGGAGATCTAAATTAGAAATGCGGTTTATTTTCACCGGTTATTATTTCTTCCTGACCACAACTAGGAGCCAATGAATGCGAACGAAGATAATGTAAACATAATCATATGATAATGGCTTATGATGGAAAAGAATATTATATATAAATAAATTAGTGAATAATAAGTTGATCACGAAATATATAGTATTTACTGAACACCTTAGAGATTAAAACGTCACAGGTTCCGTGTTAACTTTCAGTCTTAATAACAAAAAAATTGGGAGGAAGAACGAGAGGAAGAAGAGGGATAACATAGTAATATGGATAATCATGGGAGGGAGTGAAAGAACAAAAAGTTAATTAGAAATATAATTATGAAGACGTAAGAGCAGGAGGAATAGGAGGAGGAGGAGGAAGACAATAAGATAAAGTAATTCCAGACAAAAATCGAAATTCGCCTGCAATCCAATTTCTTTCACTTCCACCAACGATTTACGAGTCTATTTCCGAAATTTACGATTCCCTTAACTGGACGGAAATTCCCATTATTAGAATTTATGTGAATGGTCGCTTTCGTTGGCGCCATTCATATTTCCCTGATAACGGCAATATTATACAGATCGGGTCGCCGCGACACCTGACATTAACCGTGTAAAGGATCTCGAAGTGAAATCTTATACGGGAATCCGGTTCTGTATGCAACGAAAAATGACTGTTATTGACACCAGGTCACGACTCACTAGTTATTTTCTTTTCTTTTTGTTGTTGCCAATCTTTTTTCTTTTTTCTTTCTTTCCTTCGTTTTCTTCTTCCGGTTTGGTATCAGGAACTGAAACGTTCGCATATCAATGCGCTGTCATCACCGTTCCGAGTGTCAAGGCTTGTAATATTCAGTCTGGCTATTGACTTCTATTTCATAACTCTCTCTCTCTCTCTCTCTCTCTCTCTCTCTCTCTCTCTACTCTCTCTCTCTCTCACACACACAAATAAATAAATAAATAAATAAATATATATATATATATATATATATATATATATATATATATATACGTACATACATATATGCACATATATATATAATATATAAAATATGTTTATTATATTATATATTCATTGTATTATATATTTATTTATATACTACATGAAATATATGTATATGTATGTATGTACATTTAATCTATGATATATATATGTAATATATATATATATATATATATATATATATATATATATATATATATATCATGCACCGATCCTATTTAATATTTAATCTCAAAGGTTCTCTGTCAAAACAGTACATAAAACCTTCTCAATGGAGTACGAAAATTGTCGTGAAATTCTATCAATTGTAACATATTTCTGTTTAAGAATTGTTTGCAAAAAGTAAATGACTAAAACATAATGCTGAGACAAATGTATGGGTTCTATAATGAAATAGTATTACTCTTACGGCATTGTACGTAGTTTTCTGACTTCTTTCCCTATAGGACATCCATTGTTGACGCGATACACTCTAATCAGCTTCTATAACATATTTTCCTCCCTTTGCGTCAGGTCAGTCTGGCTAGATGTGGTCATTTAATGGAAGAGGAAATAAAATTAAATGAAAAAAAATCTTTACAAATTCTGATTAATTGCAGCAAGTATGAGCAGGGAATGTTTTTTTTTTTTTTTTTTTTTTTTTTAAACAAAAAGGCTACTTCCCCTAACTTTACCCAAAGATCGCATTAAGGGACGCATTCTAACATAATTCAGCCCAGTGTTATACATGACAGATGGGACTTCTTGCTAAGTCCTTCCACACCCTCCATCCCCCTTCGCCATGCTTCTTACACCATTAATACGTATGAATTTCAGTATTAGTCGCCGGGTTCGTAAGCAGTCGCTCTGAGGAAGTGAAAAACGATTTCATATATTCAAACTCTTATCGCACATCAAGAGAAGTTCTGGCGGAGGCGCTTTTCTTGTATTAAAAAATTACTTACGCAGTTTGTCTAAATTGAAAAGTTCATTGTGAATTAAGATATCAATTATTTTACACTTAATTCTGCGTTTATTAAAAGGCGGTGATAGTAATGTAGTATAAGCGAAACAACTTTACGCAAATTTTATTGTCTGATTCTCAGCTCCAAGTGATTTACATTCTTCGCCCCCGCTGAGAAAAATACATTGTTTTTCCCATTTCCTCTGAAGCACCTGTCGCCCAACCTTTCTGCAATATGCTGCAATACGTAGGACCAATTTCCTCCAGGAATTTAAATTCCCAGATCGTTTAAATCAAGCGACTTGATTTTGTCTTTCCCCTGAAAAAGAAAGAAAAAATCCGACCGTTAAAGCTTCGAGGTTGTGCACCTCTCTCTCTCTCTCTCTCTCTCTCTCTCTCTTCTCCTCTCTCTCTCTCTCAACCACCGCCCCCCCCCCCGTTATCCACTGATCGTACGAATAACTGCAAAACATATAAGTATAATCCATTTTAATACTAGTTTATTTCAAACGTTCCATCTCTCTCTCTCTCTCTCTCTCTCTCTCTCTCTCTCTCTCTCTCTCTCTCTCTCTCTCTCTCTCTCTCCACAACAACAATCCCCCCCCCTCCCCTTATCCACAAATCGTACAAATAAATGGAAAAAATATAAGTATAATCCATTTTAATACTAGTTTATTTCAAACGTTCCATCTGTAATGATTCAGCATTTACACTCTTAAAGGTCATTCGAACCTTTAAACTTTATCAGTAAGTAACTCTAACTTTACTGAAAAGTTCCTTTAAATACCAAGCTTTCTTTAACCAGCATATAATTCGAAGCTTTTAATGAACATTCTGAGATTTTTTACATATGTAAAGCTGAGCATAATCATATATCGTCGGCCTGCAACCCAGAGGAGGTTCTATTTTCAGTGCGTAATTTTAAATCTATCCAAATGCTGTGAGTAGTTATAAATTTAATCAAGTGTTATTACATTAATCAGGGATTAACTGAATGTAATTTTACTTTTATTCATAAGTTTTCAAATCATTCTAAAATTCTTCAAACGTTGGTAGATAAAGCTACATTTAATCAAACGTTGGTAAATAATTCAACATTTCCTCAAACATTTTTAAATAATTCTAACACAAAGTTGGTAAATAATTCAACATTTCCTCAAACATTATTAAATAATTCTAAATTTACTCAAACATTTTTAAATAATTCTAAATTTACTCAAACATTTTTAAATAATTCTAAATTTACTCAAACGTTGGTAAATAATTCTAAATTTACTCAGACGTTGGTAAATAATTCTAAATTTACTCAAACGTTGGTAAATAATTCTAAATTTACTCAGACGTTGGTAAATAATTCTAAATTTACTCAAACGTTGGTAAATAATTCTAAATTTACTCAAACGTTGGTAAATAATTCTAAATTTACTCAAACGTTGGTAAATAATTCTAAATTTACTCAAACGTTTGTAAACAAACCTCAATTCATTTAAATCCTTCTATATAATTATATTACTTACTATTCAAATGTTCGTAAATAATTCTACATTTAAAACAAATATCAGTAGGCATTTAAGCCTGTATTTCAAGGCTTAGTCAAACTTAATTCTAAGCTTATTCGAACGCGTGTAACTTCCACGTAACCTTCCGTACTGGCAAGATCCACCAGATATCCTTATCTTCTCTAAGCTTCCCAGATATCGTGCCGATTTATTTTCGTTTTCTGCTCCTCAATTACTTCAATTATCACCACCACACGGCCTCAGCCACCGTCATTAGACAAAACATACCATGACCTACATTCGCCTCTTACTACTAACCGGTGAGATGTATTAAGATTGTTCATCATGACAATTATCTTCAATTTTGCTTTTAAAAGAAGATGAAGTATTTACTGAATACAGTGACTAAAAACAGAAGACCTCCGAAGATGTGCAACATCAGTACACGTCGTCTCAATAATTGTGCCCAACGATCATTTTCTATTTGATATTGACAGATATCATTCATTTTGTCCTTGTTTTTTATACGCTTCTAGTAATTCCAAATCAATTGTACTATATACTCTTCAGTGCCGATTTTGAATTGTATTAAATGACATGAATTTTCTGTAATTGATATAAATACAAATGGATAGGCAGACTGAGATGAATCCCTGATAATAAATTCTGTCATCTGTCAAATATGATCCAAATAATGAATTCGCGAAAGAAATGTCAAACTGAATGCAACTCTACGAAATAATTCATGAGTTTATTCCCACGTTCGTCAGATTTCCAGAATGCATCGTCTGTCACTGTCCATGCGTAACATAAAGAACCAGTCTCTTTATAGATTTCCTCCTGCAATATATTTCTGGCCACTGAAATTTGCAGATGATTTTTGCGTGTGATTTCGAGTGTTGCCTGAAGAAATTAAAAAGAGAAATATTACCTGTCTTCATAATATGTTTTCTCTTCCTGTATCTGACAAGAGCTTCCGTTATCATTATTTTTTTTTAAATATATGTAGAGAAAACTGCAGCGGATCTATGACTGACATTTCAAATAAGAATGCAAAAGGTTACAGCTATCTTCTTCTGAGGCATAGTTTGTTTTATCAGTAATCTCAAATAAAGGACACTGCAACGCTTCTATAGATATAAAACATTTTGAATCGAGTTACTCTGTGATTTTCAGTAAGATTAGTTTTTTAAGGTTTTCATAAATGACGGGGAAAACACGGCATACAATAAATCGATTATTTAAAGTTTACCTCGTTAAGCAAAAAGAAATGAATCACTAAATGAAAAGTAAAAATTCACATAAAATAAAAATATTTCGTCCGCCTGAACACATAACTTAGTCAAGAAAAATGTACCGTTCATGTAATAATAATAATAATAATAATAATAATAATATAATAATAATAATAATAATAATAATAATAATAATAATAATGCAAGTGTTAATACATATTAGAAATATATTTACAAACGAGAGCTTTCGAGAATCAAGCAGGTTCTGGAAAGCTCTCGTTTTGAATATACTTTTATTATATATTTACATTTGTACCGTTGAGAAGCTCTTCACCATTCTAGAGACTCGTGCGGTTATGAGATTTTTATGAAAAATAACAATAACACAGGTAAATTAAGCGACCTATCACATAGCTTTTACCATTAAACCCATTAAATGAATATATCACTTTCTTTCACAGTGTTGTTGCACGTCACATCACAGCGGTTTCATTTGCATCTTTTCGAGAATATTTATTTATAAATAACTCCTCTATCTATTTAGATCCCTTTCGACTACCTGCAGAAATTCCTCAAAAACTGACGCCCATCAGAATGTCATGAAAACCCGAGGCATTTGGATTATCCATTACCTTTGTAACATTCGCAATTACACGGCACATCAGAGCCAAGGGCTTTTGTAACTGTCGTCCAAGGAGTGAGTTTCAGAAGGTAACTTTTGCTCGAGCAAATTAGCGTCATTCGTTTGTGATTTTTATTTGTTTATATTGCATTTCAATTAAGTAAATAGTCTATCCTTGCACCTGGGTGTGTACTTCTTGATTTACGATGGCGTATTTCAATCAAACTCGTTTTTTGTTGAAATAGAATTTGAATGCTGATCCTAGCACTTGATAAAAAAAAAAAATTTCAATAAAAATTCTTCCATCTTTCAACTGATTATCCTTCTAAGAGAAAAGGAAATTTAAATTATCATGTCAACCTTTTTTATCTATATATAAAAGAATAAAAATAAAAACGCCCATTTTTCAAATGATCATCCTCCTTATAGAAAATAAAATAAAATTTTAACTTTTTAACCTATACGTAAAAAAATAAAAATAAAATAGTCTCATTTTTCGGCTGATTATCCTCCCTACAGAAAACAAAATACGATGAAAATAATAAAACACATTTTTGTACTATGTACACGCAATGAATAATTCATAGCCGGCCTATTAAGAATACCATTTTGTTTTGCACCGGTTTCCTTTAAAATTGCAAGGACTTATTAAGATATAATTATCCATTTGGTAAAAAAAATCTAATAAATAATGCCCGAATCTCCTCCAGATAGCAACTGCATCCAGACGGCTGGTATTTAAACGTTGTTTTTTCATTAAATTCCTTGGGTAATGGATCCCATGTAAGTCTGACTGTATAGTTTTATTTTAATGGCCACCCCACCGTTTGTTAACATGCTGATTTAATCGAATCCTTTCTTAAAACTAAAGAAAAACAACCTAAAAATCGTCTCGAACCCGGGAGGTAAACAGTCATTATCATAAGTGGAACTTTCAGTATTTCTTCAATAATTCAACAACCTTCATTTTCTCATGATTTTTATAAGTGATCAGCGTCACTCAAAACTGCAAGTCTATCATTTTTATTATTATTATTATTATTATTATTTTGTCTTTTGCTTAGTCTTGCCAAAATCTTCGAGTTGCCTTGTATATTTGAACATTTGCACGCACGCAGTTCTATGTGTAATTTATTTTAGATAGCGGGTGGAAAAGAAACCATCATCCCCTACAATATTTTTTATCTACTATTTTTTGACAGTGTGTAGTGTCTCAATACCAATTGATTTATCTACCCTAAAAGATCTCAGTAAAAATGATTGTCCTTCACTGGACTAAAAATATGAACGAAAAGACAGCTCTTAAGCTCCTTCTTGACTGGAAGATTTCCGTCCACTTCCACTTTTAATTCTGATACTTAAACAAGTAAAAAAATGCGCCGAAGTTTATTCGGAGCAATCGAGTTTTCTGTACGGCGTATAATACGGTATGAAACTCGCAGCCACGGCCCATAAAACTTTCACCCACGGTCCAGTGGTGGCCTGTGTTGTTGGACCTATAGCAGTTCCAGACGCACGATCATGCTATCTTTAACCTTAAATAAAATAAAAACTACGCAGGATAGAGGGCTGCAATTTGGTAAGTTTGATGACTGGAGGGTGGATGATCTACATGCCCATTTGCAGCCCTCTAGCCTCAGTAGCTTTTATGGTCTGAGGACGGACAGACGAATAGCCGTCTCAATCATTTTCTTTTACAACTAAAAATATGAATTGTTCATTGTTTATAAAGGACGATTTAATGTCAGTTTTGAGTGACGCTGATCACTTATAAAAATAAGACGCAAAAACAAAAAAAACAAAAAAAAAAAAAAAAAAAAGAATAATATATAAATAAAAATAGAGAAACCCCGTTATTTGTGTGTATGTGATGTCCTAGACACTATGACCACTCAAAGTTATCGAGCATTATTTGGTTTCAGAAACCACCGTTTCGATATCAGTGGTATATACGTCAATAAGGATTACGACTCAAAATCAACATCAAATCTCCTTATCAAAATCTGACCATGATGATTATCTAGCACCTAAATAATATGTAATATGGATTACAAAAACATGAGAAAAATGGGATACTGGACCTCGGATTTAATAACTTACTTCTAAGCTGTTACAAAAAAGTATATGAAACCAAAAATACGCTTAAAAAATGTCAGGAGAATTATGGCTTATCATATTGTTATGATTGCTGAAGAAGAATGCACCTCCGAGAATTGAATTGGTGTCTTCCAAAAGCCTAAGAATTATTACGTAATAGAAAGATACGGATGAAACCTCAAAAAAATTGGTTATTATTATTATTATTATTATTATTATTATTTATTATTATTATTATTATTGGACCACCCACATTCTCGCGAACAAGCCACAGGAGTAATGTTTTGACTAGCAAGATTGAAAAAATAGAATATCGTTTAAAAAAAAAAAAAAGGAAAGATACAGACAGAAAAAATACGAGTAAAAACACAGTAAAAAACAATAAATATTAAACAATAGTTAAGATATGACTAACAACACGTTGGGAGGAAACTGACAAGACTAAAATGTTTTGCTACACGGAAAAGAATGAGAAAGTATTCAGATATTGCTGTTTCATGTTATCCTATCCACAGTAGGTAAGAGTAGCTGTCCTTTTGGGTGGATGGCTTGTAAGGACGGTCGTATTAAAATCTGACATTTGGGTCTATACAATATCTGCATAGACTCTTAGATATTCAATCTATTTTTGACATGAGGTAATAATCTATACCTATTCACGACGAGAACTGACATCTTAAGATTAAGCTGAAAAAACCACATTAGTTAGTTACAATTTGTCTGATGAGGGGTGGCGATAATGCTTTGAATATAACATGCTAACGTTGCCCACTACAGATAGCATTACCTTCCTAAGCAAGCTCATATGCAATAATGTCCACTCATAAGTTAACAAGAGTGAAATCCTCGTAAAAAAAAAACATATAAGCAAACAAACAGAAATATACAATTAATAAACAGAAATTAAGACATAGGTCATGAAAGTGAAAACATACAAGTAAAGTCAACATAAATATTACGTCAAGGCACTGTCTCCATTGTATCTACGTCTCTTAAAAGCGATCTCCTACGAGAGGAAATTGGCCTTTTACCGGAGAGATAATAACTACTTTTCCTGACTGACTGAGGCTGTGCATGGCTGCAGCACCTCGAAGTATTTCAAGGCGAGTCCCGTTCGCCCAAACGGGACACGCCCTTCCTCTGGAAAGCATTATACTTTTTCTCCATTTAATATTTCCATTGGGTCCAAGTCAAAGTGAAAATGTATCCTTTTAAGATCTTCTCAAAATTGACATTTTATGCTGGATGTTAATGAAATTGAACATCTATTATTCGAACTAAGTATTATTAGTCTATTTACTTTCATTTAAGGCACTTAACGCTTTTGTCACTTAATATATAAAATCAGATGCATGAGAAAATTTAAAAACTGAGAATGAGAAGACTTCACACCTATGCTTTCATTTTTAACAATTTTACTCTCGTTTCTGTTGACGATTTACACTGTATTTACGTAACATTAAATAATCATAATCTTGTCATATTCAGTTAAACCCCTTCGATTTGTCGTTTAATCTATAAAATCAGATGCATACGAACATTTTAACAAAATCAATAGGACTTCACTGTTCTACGTTTTTATTCTGAAGAATTTTACTCGTTTCTGCTGACACTTAACATTTGTATTTAGGAAGCATTAAATATTAATCACTTCAAGATGCTTTGACCTAGGGCAAGCAATTTCTTAATACTCTACTATATATGCATATAAGAAGAGAAAAAACACTGAGTTTAAGACCGCTATCATTCTGATTGAAGCAACTTTATTCTTACAGGGTAGCCGCGATCCATGGCGATAATGGCAGTCACTTTTCAAAATTGTCGTATTCTGCTCAAGCTCATTACTCTAATTTCAGTCTTTGGGAGATAAAATAGATGGACTGCAGGTACTTCCTAAATCATGTACTATCCTACAAAGAACGTTAAATTTATTGATATCTTCTCTACCATCTCTGCTCCTAATCTCTCCACCGGAGATAATAAATCATCTTTATCTCTTTCACTGAGCTCATAATGACTGTTTGTGTTGAAACCCTACTTTCCTGTCTTTACCGAGACAGAGCCTATTCTCATTACGGTGAGTAAAATATCATAATTGCTGTAACTTGCATCGTATCTATTTTCTTCGCAGAAATCGTGATCATTGTCTTTACGACGTCACAATTATCTATTTTTCTGACTTCGTACTTATTCTTGTTACTGATCCAGTACTGAAATAAAACACAAGACTTTTCTTGAAAACATGTAGTTCTTATATGCTGTATTCAAACCAAACTTTCTGCATTTGTCTTCCGCTAAAAAACCGATAATTCTAATCAGCAAAGCAAAATTTATTTTCTTCTGAAACTATACATATTTCTTATCCAGTTATCATTTTTTCTTATTCAATTCTAATCACCATATTACTGAAAAAGTATACTGATTACCATGACTAATACAAGACTTAATCTGCAAAGTAAAATCTTGTCTATTGGTTACTGAAATCATCTCAATTGACTATTCAAAAATCATAATTATCGTCACTTAAAATCATTGATATGGCAAATAACGAAATCATACTCTCTTCTGGAATTAGTCCTAGTTTTGATTCCTAAATCATCATACTGTCTTTTGACATTATTCCTACTGGCTACCAGTACGGATTCAAGGAAGGGGGGTACGTGACGGGGCATCACGTGGCCCCCCAAATGGATATGAATAAAACCAAACATTGTTTTCTTTCAATAAATCATTATCAGCAGGAAAAAATGTGCTTAGTTAATGGTTATTTCAACAACAACAACAACTACATAGCAACAAAAACAACAACTACTAGTGTGTGTATGTATGTATATGTGTTTTATACACACACATATATATATATATATATATATATATATATATATATATATATATATATATATATATATATATATATATATATATAAAGCGAATACCACAGGAAAATGATAGTCAGAAATCCAAGCGCTTCGTCTTTGTTAAGACATTGTCAAGGAACGAATGAAATACAATTGGAGAGAAAGTTATCAGGTAAACAACAAGATCAAGAATACCAGATGATTAATTGTCAAAAAGGTAAAAATTAAAGAGATAATCCAGGATTATCGGATATCACACGGTCACAAACTTAAATGTTAAATTCTAAGTTTTTTTCTGGGATTTTCCCAAGGGCTTTACGTGTCTGTAGCCCGCAGTTTATTGACGCTGAGATTAAAACTATTTATGATATTGCATTGAAACTTAAATACGCAAGGACTTTTGTAGATGTGGCATGGAAAAGAGGTAGAAAAACATTTTAACTAATGACAAATTTGAATTTAGTAAGCATAACATTCTAAAATTACCCTATGATTAAAGGTTTTTAGATATTCCTAGAATTTTAAAGCTTTTTAACATAAATGTTGTTTTCAGTAATATTAATGTGAAGAGTTTAGTAATCAAAAATTCTCCAAGAGATCCTCCAGGTTGCATATGTGAAATTCCTTGCAAAAAGTGTGATAAAGTCTATTACGGACAAACCGGTAAATCTCTCTCACAACGTCTCAAACAGCACCAATATTCTGTGCGAATTGGACAAATATCGAATGGATTATTTGTACATATGAGAGATTTAGATCATCCTATTAACTGGAGTCAAACAAGAGCCTTAATCCCATGTAATGACACAGTTAAAGGAATATCACTGAATCTTGTTTCATCAAGTCAAATAATGGAAATGTTCTAAATTTAAATCTTGGTTTATTTAAACTTGATGACTTCTTAATGAAAAAAGTTGCAGATAAATAAAAGCAACAAAATTAATATATTCAGTTTTTACATTTTTTTGGACTGTACGAATACTTGGTAGTTTCTGTTAGGGTTAAACCTATGTTTAAGTTTGGAACCGTGTGATATCCGATAATCCTGGATTATCTCTTTAATTTTTACCCCTTTGGCAATCAACCATCTGGTATTCTTGATCTTGTTGTTTACTTGATAACTATCTCTCCAATTGTATTTCATTCGATCCTTGACAATGTCTTAGTAAAGACGAAAGCGCTTGGATTTCTGACTATCATTTTCCTGTGGTATTCGCTTATTTAATGAAGTCACGTGCATCTACTGTTGTTTTTTTAAGCATATATATATATG
>NC_087218.1:19537480-19557480 GCF_015104395.2 Macrobrachium nipponense | reverse complement strand
ATGTCCTGTTTTAGCCAATCTGTACATGGAATACTTTGAAACTACAGTAATAAATGCAATAAAACCCAAAAACATGCTGTGGATGAGATATGTGGATGATATCCTAACATTTTGGGACAAAAGGTGGGGTAATTTTAATGAATTCCTCTCAAAATTAAACGCACTAGTGCCCAGCATCAAATTTAAAGCTGATGGGAAACAGACAAAAAAATTCCTTTTCTTGATGTTTTAATAATCAGACACGACAGAATACAATTTTACCATATACAGAAAACCAACGTACTCACTTCATACATTCACTACTTTAGCTATCACGACATTACTATCAAGATAGGTGTAGCTAGTAACCTATTCTTAAGAGCCTTACGAATTTGTTCCCCAGATTTCCTGGAAAAAGAATTTGAACTAATTCACAAGCAACTTTCGTCTTTAAAGTATCCTGACCAATATAATTGAGAAAGCAATTCACAAAGCAAACGTAATTTTCTACCGACCCCCTAAAGACAAGACCAGAGACACCCAACAATAAAATAAAAATTCCTCACCTGGAGACGATTAAGAGAGTAACCCACACCCTTGGGAAATCTAACCCTTTTGCATTTACCTACCCAAACACCTTAGCCAAATCCCTGATTAACGTCCAACAAAAGACATCTCCCAAGGACACTGGGGTCTATGAGATCCCATGCCAGGACTGTGACCAATCTTACATCGGATTTACAGGTAAATCACTTCCCCAGAGATTAATACAACACAAACGGTCAGTTAGGTATGGACAACAGAACTCGGCTATTTTCAACCATATAAATGAACATAACATAGAATAAACTGGAATTTGTCACGTTTAATTTATAGCAGCAACTGCCGGTACGAGAGTCAAATGATGGATCGGCCTTAATAAAAGAGAAGCAGGTAATGAACATCTCAAAAGGAGCGTGGATTTCAGATGTCATCGACGAGGTTTTCATTCAACCAACGCTTAAGAAGATTAAAGGAAGATTATCAGCGGGGGTGACCTAAATTGCCTTACTTGTGGACGGATCTCTTGGTATAAATACCCCCACCTTTCTGGTAAATTTTTTCTCATTCATATACCTGAAGAGAGAGACAGCAGTCTCTGAAATATAGTAACTTTTCTCTCTATATTTTGGTGTTTGTATGGGCTCCTTTTATTAGATGGAATTCTGTTGTCACAGAACATTTTTTACCAGTCATATATATATATATTATCTATATATATATATATAATATATATATATATATAATATATATATATATAGAGAGAGAGAGAGAGAGTAAACCTCAGGTTACTATATCTAAGAAATATTTGTTTATCTAGTTTTCTGAAAACGACATAGTTGCAAGATCTCTGAGGACCTGAAGCGAATGATACGACATTAATCTTAATCCAATTACAAATGGAAAAAACAGTATATTTCTATCAATACATTTTCTTACGCTTTCTATAACAAGAGAAAACGGTCTCCGAAGACGCCTGAAGCATGAAGCATATAAGTCATAATTGACAGTATTCAGTTCTCCCTTGCTCTCCCAGCAAGCTTCGAACACTCGCAGAATTTTTACTTATTTTTTCTCTTTTTTTTTTTCTGTAGCGGCTGAGGCCATTTTTAGCGTTTTCCGCACGAATTCTTAGGCAGTCAGGCAACGTCCGGGAACCAGGAGTGACGGAAGTTAGCGCTTGGCCCTTCGCACGTTAGGGGAGGGTGAGAGGGAGGGGATGGGGTTGGTTGGTGGGAGGGGGGAGGTGACGAAGACTTCATCATTCACTGCGAACATGCTAATTACTCGCTGAGCGCCGCGTTTAATTCGCTCTGTTCTGTGCCCATCCACGAAGTGCTCCATGCTCGGACAAGTGATGCGGGAACATCTTATTCATTCTCTCTCTCTCTCCCTGCCGATTTTCTCTGTTACATTAACGGCTGAGATACACGCGCTGGCTTTTAAAATAGCTACTCAACGGCGGTGATTAAGAGCAATGATGAAAAAGCACATTTTTTTCTACCTCCGAATTCAAAAAAATGGTGACATTTCAAAAGCTTAGGTACGGTTCTTTGCAAAGGAAAAAAATGAAGAGACAAAGATTTCGCTACGGTAGATCTTTTTGCTAAAAATATCTAGAGATGAAGGATGCTTTAGACTTTGGTCATGACGAGGCTATAGCTGTGGTGGAGTTATCTGCCAAAATCGATTTGGAGACCAAGCAATATTCGTTAGACCTTGGCAAAGATGAGGCTGTAGTTGTGGTACAGTTCTCTGCCAAAACAGAATGCAGGGCCTTCGACCACAAAGAACAGGGGGGTCGTCAACCCCTGCCTAAAATCACAGCCCTTCCCACGTCTTATTAGCGCATAATTAGTCACACACGTCTCGAGGTACGTTAATGGCGGCGCCTGTCATTAATCATGACGTTTCGTTCGGAGGCTTAATGGCTACACCGTCATACATTCGGGGAAGGAGCAATTAAAATGAATAAATTGCGCGTGTCATATACGCCCTTAATGAGCCCCGGGTCGCCGTGGTCACTCGGGGTCGCTCCTGCATCTTCGGTAATTACAGCCCTGGTCGTCGGTGACCGATGTATTTGTGTGAGGACTGTCATATTATTTATGCGAAAGAGAAAGACCGGCGCGTTAAGACTGCCGCTTTGACGGCTTCATTCGACAAACGCCTTATAGCTCCAATTCCCAACGGGGGAGTCATTTCGAATGATGTATGGCCCGGAAACGGCTTTATTTTGCGCGTTGAAAGGGCCCAGCGAGTTATCAACATACCGTTGTAATTAACTTGCATAATCCCTTACAGTTTGAATTGTTGCTGTATTATAGTAGATTCACATCAACCGTGCATTTGATGTCTAGGCCAGTCCCTTACGACGCTCCTGATAGGCTGTTGATCACAGGGATGGAAACTCTTAGTCTATCTCGAGAGTTCACATGGATAGGATCTAAATTCCACCTCTCCTGAGGGATACTTTTGAAAGCCGTATCCCTTAGGAGAGATGGAACATACATCCTCCCTATGTGAACACTCTCGAGAGACTGAGAGTTTCCAGCCCTGTGATTGGTTTATCAACAGCCAATCAGGAGCGTCGTAAGGGACTGGCCAAGACATCAAATGCACGGTTGATGTGAATCTACTATAGCACCATGTAGTGCTTATCTATTAGGTAGAAGACGACAAATGTGAAAAAGTTTATCCTATAAATTCCTTGTTAGATTATCCGCTTTCTTTACCTTTTGAAAGCACTTAGTTTTAATAACTGAACTTCTTGTAATTGTATAGATAATAATTTAAACCGCCTTAATATAGTCTGAAGGACTGATCCAAGTTTTCTGCTAATATGCACATTGCATAAAGAAGTCTACATTTTCATTATCAACTCTAACGTAAATTGTCACAAAAGCAACTTTTGTCCTGAACAGCATAAATATTCCGTAATCGCTTAAGTTACTGCTTAGTTAAATTCCATACGAAATATTTTCATACTTCGAAAATGCAACATAATAAATGAAACAGAAACCTTATTCCTCATGAGGAACCTTTCCAGCTGATAACGAAATGAAACAGAAAAAATGAAACAAGGTTTGTTCGAGAATGACTTCACACACCGCACTGGGCACTTTTCCCTCTGGAGACAAGGCGGAATGGTATCCCGCATCACTGTTATTTGCAAGTAAATGTTATTCTAAGCGTTGTTATTTAGTTCCGAAAAAGGATTATGGGCTTCTCCTGGCGAAAACGCCGGTGCTGGAATAAGGCCAACTAAGACCATAACAAAAACAGCTACCGAAATAGCTGCAACCATTAGCAGCTAGCAGGGCAAACTCACCGCGCATGAAACCATGCACACATCATATGATTTCCATGAACAATACATTTTTTGTGAACGCATACATATACTTAATGTTAATACTATAAGAATGAGTCAAATAAATATGCTGACTATGCAGTACTTTTTTTATGAACACAGAACCCCGTAAATCCCACATCACAAATATTATACTTTTAAGCGCGGTCCTCATTCTAACCCAATCACGCCCCCCCCCCCCCCCCCCCCCCCCACAAAAAAAACAAAAAAGAAAAAAAAAAAAAAAAAGAAAAAAAAAAAAAAAAACAATGCAAAAAGGTAATAACAGCAATTTAAAAGTTGCCTGACGCGCAAATCATTTCAAGCAATCGCCGAAAAAGCAATCATTTTGACTCGCGTGATTATAACATCGGCTGGCCTTTGAATGAACGTTTTTAAGGAGTGATATTCAGTATTCATATATACGACACAGAATCACAAAAACTACAATTTTACCCAAGATTACTGTAATGTTCCGTTGCAATATGACGTCGTGTACAAGAGCACAATATATGAATTTCAATATCATCCCCTTTATGAAATTTTATTTGAAATAGTTTATTAGTTTGTGTGTGTGTGTGTGTGAGAGAGAGAGAGTTGGATGAGAGATCGAGACTAGAGAGAGAGAGAGAGAGAGAGAGAGAATATAAATAATGAAAACACTGGGTCGTAAACGAAGAATAATTATGAAGATCAGTTGCGCAGAGCAGCCAAGCGAGCATTCAGCTAATCTATGAAGCATTGTCTATCGTCTCAAATTATCGCCCACATATATTAAGGGAGAGCTTTTTTAATACCGTCACAGTCAGGACGGAGAAAATAATGACAGATGCTGCATTACTTCCGGGGATAAAAATGTTTCTTTGGTAAGAAAAAAAATCACAATTTTACGGCATAATTTCTTCGACAAGTTACGTCTAGACGTGTGCTACCGAATAACAGTCAAATTGGGAAGAAGAAGAAGAAGAAGAAGAAGAAGAAGAAGAAGAAGAAGAAGAAGAAGAAGAAGAGAGGCATGATTTCTGAATTCTACGCAACGTACAAATGCTCTAAATTTACTGTATACACATCTCGTACTGTTCGTATATTTTTTTTCTTTTTTTTTAAGATCTAAACCTACTTCTTAATTTCTATAGATTAAGTTATTTCTGTCATTTAAGTCCGTCAAATCTGTAATGTAAACTTTGAATTTTTACTGTTCAGTTTTATATACTGGTGAGTCGTGTCATTTAACTTTAATCTTTTCTTATTGGCCTACTATATGACCTGATTCTCTGTTATGACAAAGCTTCGTAATACTGTTCGTCTTGATTTACCTGTGAAGGTCACGTCTATTATATAAAAAGCTGTTGATTCACAGATTTTTTTTTTATTATCATATACATCTGAAAAGCCACTTCGTATAATAATAATTTGGGATTTTTATCTATTTTCATCCTAACTACACTACACGTCACTTTACTGTAGTCTATGGTTCCTTCTCATACGATAATTACCCAGTTGTTACAAAAGGGGTTGCACTTAGGGGACGAACGAACGCTGCAAAAGAACCTTAAGTAATGCCTACAGTGCACCGCAAGAGGTATACTGACGGCACTATCCCCCCTACGGGTTAACTTAGCCCATGGTTAAAAGAGATGGACCTTGATCTAGCCCGACGCTAAAAATAAACAAGAAGAAAGGAAAAAGGACAAAGGTGAGGGCAGCTATAACAGACAACCGTTAATGAGCAAACTTGAACCAAACTAGTTTCCAAATTAAACATATCAACTGACACTTGGAAAAAATTAGGAAAGTGTAATTATATAAACAAAACAACACAAACTGAGTAACACACAACTGAAGAATTTCATATTATGGCAAAACATTTCAAAGAATGTGGACTTGGGTAAAATTCTTAACATCAATACTTGGTATTAATACATAAAGAAATATGCATACCAGAATAAAAAAAAATACAAACAAACCCTATATTAAAACGACATTCATGCACAAAGCCAAGAACCAAAATATAATTCAGAGAATTTTTTTGTGACGGGGAGTGGGGAATGGAAAAATAACACGACTCAAACATCAACGACCGTAACATTATCCCGAGATCACCCATTCACTGGTTAATAATCAAACGTAAAGCTTTTCAAACGGCATTCGTAAGCCACAATCGACGGTGGTTACAAATCAAGCAGTTATATAAGGGCATAAATAAATTCCCTCCAACTACAACCTACAACGCGTACAATAAATGAGTACTAGAATATTTTACGACTGATTTCTAGTTACGGTACTCACCAAATCCGACGCTTGCTTAGGCAGGTCGCTGATGACTTCCCTTCATATATGAAAATAAATGAAAAAAAAATTAATTAACAATACGTCTCAGATAGAAGGACATCTATGAATCAATCCACTCAGGAACATAAACGCCCTTTCTCACATACACACATATACGATGTGTGTATATATAATATACACACACACACACACACCATATATATATATATATATATATATATATATATATATATATATATATAATATATATATATAATCTTATTTTAATTCACTGAGAAAGTCGAGTCTCAGAGATTGAAACATTTTACTAGCCTAATTTACCGTGTCCTTACAATTTCAATCTTTGTGTATTTACACTTTATCAATTTCGTATCGGGCGATTTCAACTACAGTTATTTATCTTTTTTAATTTGTGAATATTTTGATTTTTTTATTTTGTGCCCGTGCATTAGATCCCTTCGCTGTTATTCGAACTTAAGTATGTAAATTTCTTATGGATACAGATTCACAGTATGTAGCATGCAAAACATAACATTCAAGTCTGGTATCTTATATAAACCAAACGGCCTGCTTCCTAAAAGGATAACACACAGTAACTTGAATTATCAAGGTACCTGTAGAGATTACCGCGCATGAATGTAAATGTGTCTATATATATATAGATATATATATATATATAATATATATATATAGTATATATATATATATAATATATATATATATGTGTGTGTGTGTGTGTTTGTATGTGTGTATATAATATATACATATATTCATCAACATATATATACATACAGATAGATGAGATAGATAAGATATACCGTATAAGATATGCTAGTCACTTTATACCAGACAGTATGTATTATACAGCCATAATATGTATACATATAGATATATATATATATATATATAATATATACATGTGTGTATATGTATATATATATATATATATATATTATATATATATATATATATACATATATACTTACATATTTGTATATCTACATATGTGTTTCAGTGTAAAAGAGAAAGGGAGAAAGAGAGAGAAAAATGTACATGTGTGTGTGTATGTGTCTGTGTAATTACCTGGGGTCGTAAAAATATTACAGTCGTTTACCTGGGCCCTTTTTATATCTAATTTCCTGCCCTAATCATCGCTTACACCGCAATAGGCCTCCTCTGAGGCTGGGTAGGCTCAACCTCCCCTGACATTAACTAATAGGTTCTCGAGGTTAAATGTGACAAATTGCCGTAGCATTACTTACACTATCCAAGCGAGGCTCAAGAACACGGCCTCTCTCAAAAACATTATTTAGGAACGGGCCTCAGCCCTCTTAATAACAATATTGTTTCTGCCCTTGGGAAGGGGCGCGTTCAATTTCACGGATCTGAGATATTTCATTGAGACTTCGTTTTATCACCTAACTACCCATCCCTACAGTGTGTGCTTGGGGGGGGGTGGGGGGGAATCACGGTAATAAAAGACATGGCAAACCATTCTAATTTTCATTATCTTCATTTTTAGCCAATAGCACTTTTGTTCCGTCTCCTTTTTTTGCCTACATTTATATACAGCAGTAAGCGAAATATTTAAGTATAATTTTTCGATCTAATATTTAAGTATAATTTTTCAGTCCATCTTTTTATTTTAATTTGTATATTATGGTATGAATTCGAAGCAAATATGTTATTAATATTATTATTATTATTATATCCCTCTAATTTTTATATAAAGCCTTTACCTTCCATATGCATATACGAGCGCTCATATTCAAATTACACACACACACATAAATATATATATAGCTATATATACATACATACATATATATGTGTGTGTGTATGTATGTATGTATATATATACAAGTAAATATATATATATATATATATATATATATAATATATATACATTGTTTTAGCATTTAATTTTCACTCTAATTTGCTCAAGATCTTTGTGACAAACACAAACAGTGACAGGATACTACTCTATCTGTAACTATTTTCATTAACACATCACAGACAACTCACGTTGCACAAGCCTTATAATTTGCCTCGAATATATCCTCGAAAGGATCTCACAACCTATAATTTACAGCAGGAGTAAGACGCCGTTCCTCGAGTGGATGGGGATAAGTATTGCAACGACAACCGCCCACAAAGATCTTTTACTGGGCGGTTCTAATGCAGTGTAATCTTCGAGCACTAAAAACAAGTGATGTTTGACTACGTGCAAGCATGAATGAGGAAGTATTGTTCTAAATGACTCAATCTCCTGCACGTAGGTGTTTTCTTCTTCTTTTTCTTTTTGTTTTTAGGTGGGGGGGGGGAAGGTGTGGGGTTTAAGATTTCCTGCTCTTTATAGGAAGAAGTATACTGTATTTCTTCCTCCCTGTGATTTGGCTTCCGAATTGGAGCGGAACTGGATCATTTTCATGATTGACAATGCCTTACAACGAGGCCTAAAAAACCAATTGAGTAGGTCTGTGGGGATTTTTATCTTTACTGACTCATTGGAAGAAATCTCTGTGTATATCATATCACATATATTGCTCACTTACAAAGAACGTCAAATAATAAGACAGTTTTTTTTTGCAGCAGAATCGTAAGGAGATATGAACGGTTAAAAATTGTTAAAACTTTAAAATAAAATAAAAAAAAACACTAACTTTTCTCAGGAATAGTGAAAACAAGTGAAATAATGATAATGAACTCCTTAACATTTTCCATCGATGAAGATATTTCAAAGTAACACTTTTTGATGACTAACACTTACAATACAAAAATATAAACAAATGTACAATAAGAGAATCAGTATGAGTGTATGAACGTCCACCGGTGCACACGTCACAAATCTCGTGTAATAAATCATAATGACAGAGTTTAAAAGAAACAAACAAACAAAAAATAGGCGAAACCAAACTTAAGACTAATCGATTCCCTGACAAATAGAAAATTGAAAGTTGCATCCCAGACTCGTTTTCTGATACAATGATCATACAGTTAATGCATTCAACTCTTCCGGAAATAAGTAAGTACTAGTTCTCAGCAAGAAAACCTTTTCGCCATCCCTTTTTGTTCCAATTTTACCTTTGTACAGCCGTTACAACTGTATGCTTCAGAGGTATGCCCTAGCCAGGTGGGGTATGTTGACATGACAAAGTGAAGTTATCTCTGTCGACAAAGGGGTATGTACGTGTGTGTATATGTATGTTCGCTTAAGTGATCTCAGTTTCTTTTAACATTTTGCTTTGTACATCCATTTATTCGTTTACATCTTTTGTATCTCTCTCTCTCTCTCTCTCTCTCTCTCTATATATATATATATATATATATATATATAACTATATATATATAATTACATATATATATATATAGTATAGATATATATATATATATATACATATATATATATATATATATAAATATATATCCATATATATATATATATATATATATATATATAGAGAGAGAGAGAGAGAGAGAGAGAGAGAGAGAGAGAGAGAGAGAGAGTATTAATTGAATTGCAATGTCTCAAAAGACTTGTTAGCCCATCCGAGGAGACAACATGCGCTCACTTACCTCTAGGAGCAGGTTTTGTTTGGCTTTCTTTTGAACTCTTCCACACTGTTGCTGAGAGAAAGTAAAGCCTTAGCAGATCTGAGAGAGAGAGAGAGAGAGAGAGAGAGAGAGAGAGAGAGAGAGAGAGAGAGAGATACTTTTCAGGGCAAATGTTTACCTCCGGTAGTGGCAAACCTTGTTGCCCTTTACGATGACAAAAGAACAGTGAGTTGACTTTCCGAAGTTGAAGATACCCTGAATTTCTCTGTTAAATGGTTGATTCAAAGTCTACAGAGCTTGCAACAAAGACGATCACAATGAATGAATAATAAGTATATATGAAAGAATAAAATATTGATAGGAATAAGACACTAGAATCTCATTGCACTATTATTATTACAATCAATAGGGGACGATATTATGTCGTAGTGGATACAAGGATTATATCTACTGATGGAGATGGGCTTATATGACCATTTACGTTTTATTAATAAATGAAACGTCGTAAGCATTTTCGTTAACCATATCTTTATAATTAAACGGAAACAATAGAAGTGATCATAAATACGCAGAAGCGGGACGTAATTAAATACGAAACCAAATTATCACTAACAAAACACATTTTCATGCTAATAAGCAACACAACTGCACCAGCGTCACTTTTATTATCATTATTATCAACGGCATACAAACTGCCATTGTATTCAACTATTATTATTATTATTATTATTATTATTATTATTATTATTATTATTATTATTATTATTAAGTAACAAGAGGCTTCTAAGCATGCGACCATTATTCTGTATGACCGGAAGAGAGATAAAGTACACAAATAAATGAATTATCTTAATAAAATAAGAAACTGTTGTGATAACACTGTAGCACCAACAACACGTCGTACCAAAATCCCATACGCAATGCTTAGCTTAAAGAAGATTGCTCTCGATACAAATAAATGAATTATCTTAAGAAAATAAGAAATACTATTATAATAACACTGTGGTACCAATAATTCGTCGTATCAAAATCCCATTAACAATGTTTAACCTAAAGAAGATTGCTTTCGATACATTTACATTTCTCATGCTCTCCTCAGACATCACAAGTCCTGCTGTGAAATTCGGTAGGTCCATTTGCACACCTTTCCGACACCTGTCCACGATAGAGTCACGACAGAGCCACCGGGAAGACTTTTAATGCCTCACATTACTTCCAGCGGAGCTCTCCCCAGCAATAATACATGTTGATCTTTCGACAGAAAGAGTGTTTTCTTCTTCTTCTTCTTCTTCTTCTTCTTCTTCTTCTTCTTCTTCTTCTTCTTCTTCAAGGAGGTTTCCTTGTCTTTTCTTCTGTTCATTCTTTCTATGTTTCTGATATTGGTAAGCATGTCAAATGTTTTTCAGATAAAAGACGGATAAAGGTTGGCCCAATAAACACTTACACACACACACAGACACACACACACATACACAGGTGTCAGTCACTGAGAGTTAACACAGCTTTGTTAAACATATATCAACTTCGTTATCATTATTATTATCTAAATAAATGTTTTTACCAGACCACTGAGCTGATTACCAGCTCTCATATGGTAGGCCGGAAGGATTTGCTTTTACTCATACTGATTTTTTATATATATTTTCTCAATTAAATTCAAATTTTTCACAAAGTTTATAATTGGATTAATTGCAAATGTTGAAGTTTCTGACACAATTTCAGTGATAGGATCATTTCTAAAACTTGACAGCCGCTGCTGATTATACTTTGGACATTCATACAACAAATGTTGAATCGTTATCAGTGTTATCAACAGCATTAACATGACCAAAAAACGTACAACCCCTCGACTTCAAACAATAGCATAAAAGACGAGGCTGGTACCTATAACTCTCAAAACAGCGAAAACATCAGACAACTTCAAGGATCCAACAGGAACATCCCTCAGAGGACAGCTTCCCACATTAACTCTGCGGAAACCGGCAATCCTCGGATTTCAAAGTTCTGGAACTTCAGGTCTGGTTTGGAACCGTCCATATCCCTCTAAAACCGAAGTTTGGTTTCCAGTTTCTTTAATGCATCTTGCCCAAGAGTAAGCGAGAAAAACGACCTCCTGGAGATGTTTCATGTGTAATGTTGCTGTCATGATATGCCCAAATTCATAAAGAATGCACCTAAAAGGCCATAAATCATAGGCAAGAACGCCCATAACCGAAAGCCCAGATGCAAAATTTTAGAAAACAAAAAGAGAAGGGTCCTATGACAAAATACGGAAATAACAAAGAAAGGTAAATAACAAGAAATGAAAATATACAAAACCAAATAAAAGAAGAAAAAAAGACATTTATAGCAGCATACAGCTATTAATTACTCTTCCTCTCAGCATTCCAAGGGATCTTCTGCCACATCCCTTAATGAAGCAGGTGACCCAAGCCGACAGAGAAGCCTCTGACTAACTGTATTGTACATTTAATGCATACATAATACTTAGTATGTCTCCTAATAGAGACTTTTAACCCTTTCCTACATGACTCGCTCGCCCACCCCACCCCACCCCTAAACCACCCCGAACCCCTATTCGGGTCGCCTCTCCTCGGCTAATCATTCATTTGCTCCATTGAGTCTAACAGTAGCTTAAGAAAGATCGTAATTAATAATTGAAAGCAGCAGCGGCAAGGAGTGGCCTCTTTAAGGATCTCCTTCATTGCTCGTAAATCACCGACTCCTTTTCATACCTTGACAGTGATTAACCTGTCGAGGGGAGGAGGAGGAGGAGGAGGAGGGGAGGAGGAGGAGGAGGAGGAGGAGGGGGAGGGAGTTAGTGATGGTATGCGAAAGGAAGAGGGGAAAGACGACAAAGCGCGACATGAAGTCTCTTAAAGAGGCCTTTTGATTTTCCTGTAAGGGGGACCGGGGGAGAGGTGTATATGTGGGGGGGGGTGGATTTGATTAATGGCCATGCAGAGTCGATTAGCTTGCGCGAAGATTAACGAGAGACGTACCTGAAGGAATATTATTATTGAATTCTCTTCGAGGGATTGATAGCTTGCAGACATGTTGTGAGGGAAATGTCTAATGCAGTTTCAGTGGCTGAAGTAAAGAAGCATACTACTATTCATAGAGCCATCAAACGCACAAAGCCAAGAGGACATTTCCAGGAAATTATCTAATTAGGATGTTATACACCATAATTACCTCTTTTTCTCATACGCGCAAACGTAAGCGACAACCCTTGCAACAGATTTTGACAAACCATTAATTAGTCGAATTTTGATGGCGTTTGCCTTTGCCTTACAGAAACTCAACTATGCCCTCAAGATCAACTATTTTCTAGGTCGATCTACGAGTTGAATCCTCTGATTTCTACAAACTCTACAAGTCTGCTTGGGTTGTTGGTTACTGGCCGACATTCAATCAAAAAAATTCTTAACAAAGAGCAGCAATAAACGTATTACTACCACTACTCCAGTTTGTTTCATAATTTTATTCTTGCCGATTTTATACTATTCTTATCCATTTTTATGCATTTCACCTTAATAATTTTATTTAATTTTATTAATATCTATCTGTTTTCCTTTTTACTTATTGTTACTTATTTTTTGTTATTATTATTACTTCATTACGCTTAATTTGCTCAATTCTCACTCTAACAAACTATGCTAAAATAATGCTACAACTAAGAAATGTCGCACAATGTCTACTGGTTTCATGACTTAAATAAAGTTAGGTTAGATCGAGACCAGAAATCAAAGTATGATCTGATGTAAATAAAGGGGTACGTCTAGAAATGAATGAATTGCAAAGACAAAAAGAAGTTAAACTTCCTCTGAAATGTCAAGAGTAGAGTTTTAGGCCTAAGACTCAAAAGTAAGAGGGTTATTTTTTTTAGGCCTACGCTAGAAAGGTCAAGGGTAAATTTTAGGCCTAACACCGTGAAGGTAAAACAGTCACGCTATTTCTGAACTTCATTCTCACTTTCCAATGGAATCCAGACAGCTTTAACAACAGTTATTTAAATACTTTCTAACTCTACATTAGAAATTTAAACAACAGTTTTTTGTAATACTTTCTAACGCTACATTAGAAATTTAAACTCGAAAAGGCATACAGCCCATTTATCTTTTGAAATAATTACCGCATGCTCTGGCTACGGAATATCTAAACAGAAAAATGTCAGTAGAGGAAAAGACCCCATATAGACTCCACTTTTCTAATCACCCCCGTCCCCCCCCTCCCCCCTCCTGATAAGCTCATGTACATACGTGAGGCCTAAAAAGGGGCGGGGCAACCCCCAAACCCCAAAAGGGGGCGTGGCCACCCCGACCCCAAATCGACTCCACTATTCTGAGGGGGGACGTGGCCACCCCTGACCCCAAATCGACTCCACTATTCTGGGGGGCGTGGCCACCCCTGACCCCAAATCGACTCCACTATTCTGAGGGGGGACGTGGCCACCCTTGACCCCAAATTTACTCCACTATTCTTGTCTTATAAGCTCATATACGTAGATGACGTGCATGAGGGGTTGTTGCCACCCTTGACCCCAAATCGACTCCACATTATTGATGAGCTCATTTCAACCCCCCCAACCCAAATTGACTCCACTTTTCTACCCCCCGTGACGTCCAACATAACTTCTACGGGAATAAAACCATCACTTCACCCCCCCCCCCCCCCCACCCAACCGACTCCACTCTTATGGCCCGTCGTGGCGTCACGTAACTCTATGGGAATAAAACCATCATTTCAACCACCGACCACAAATTGACTCCACTTTTCTACCCCGTGACATCACGTAACTCTACGGGAAACCCTTATATATGCGCCTCCCGAATATAGCCTCTCTCTCTCTCTCTCTCTCTCTCTCAGCCATTACATTATATACACAGCTGCTTAGATATTCGGAGTATCATGATAAAAGGATATTTGGCGGCTGACTTCAACCTCACATGAGACATATATTTATCAATTTGATATCTCCCCCAATAACCGACAGGGATGACGTTATCCGATGATGAATCACGCACACACACACACACACGAGCTGACTTCAACCTCACGTGAGACATATATTCATCACAAAATTTGAGTCTTAATCTCCATTTTTCCCATGCCAAAGTATACCCAAGGACACAGGCACACATTTCAATTTTGTTTATTTATAAGTATAATACCGAGTTTGAAAGAGGTTAAATGAAAAATCAAATGACAGACGGAATTGTTATTTTATATTTGTAACCAATGCTAAATACAGGGGGAATGAATTAATATTCCATACAAATACATATAATGGTCAACCAAGTCGTGTTAACCCGCCCGCTTTGACCGACGCCAGCAGGAAAGATAACATATTTGACATAGTCATACGATGATTCAAAATCAGTATCCTTACGAAAATCCCGCACGGCGTGAACTTCATCTTTGGAATGCAATACTTCATTGAAACACTGTATGTCACACCTGATTATTACTTCCCGTCTGAACACCAAAAATTGATGTTATTCCTTACCAAAGTGTATAAGAGTAAGTGCAGCTCCCCGACTCTCCATCCCTACAAGTATTTCTCTTGACCGGAACGTCATTTCCCTCCGTCACTATTCAGTAAGTAGCATATAAAACACTTTCCATTTACTTGAACATATAGTAAATATTAAAAACAGCAATATACGGAATAGATATTCATATAAAATAATGTATCCATTGAAAAAAAGCGGAATACATAAAACAGTCATTATTCCTCCCTTTCAGATATGGGAACTGTCAGCCGACGAAGTAGCCACTCAAGTCAGACACCATTACTATTATGGTGTTGCAGCCCCAAACTCATTTATTAGGAAGGTGAAAACGGGTCATGACTATGAAGCAGGAGAAGAAGAAGAAGTAGCAGGAGATGCAACAACTCCCACTGGCAACCCCCAACCATCTTCGCCACCACCCACTACTGAAGGAAATGAGCAACCCGGTGAAAGTATGTAATACCAATGTGTTATATATTTATTTAATAACAGTTCCTGATTCCATAGAAACACGCACTCTTTTTTCTCCGTTTCCCTGTTTTTGGTTTCAAATGTATTGTGGGCATAGTAAAAAACACGTATATAATTATTCATAAGGATTTATTGACCACATAAAAGACAGTGTACAAATCCAACACACTAATCACTGTCAGACTGCCTCAGCATGCATCCCAATATAACGTCCACGTGTATCCTTATGATAACCCGAATATTCCGAAAAGTGTTTAAGAGGAAACGACTAAGACGTCTTAGCAGTTTATCACCGATGTTTACGGGTTCATGATTCTCACAGCTCATCCTGAAATAAGTAAAAAAAGTTATATGATTCAAGGTGTATGATACATATATAGAATATATCCTTAATAGAATGTAAATGGGGTAATATAAAAATCAAATAAAAATATGCATTTACCTTAGTTGTTTAAGATGCGGAGATATTCCTTGTACGTAATAGCACGTTTGACCCCTGACCTCCAATGTGAACATTTACAAACTTTTTCAAATATTTAAAATAATATCCCATTATCCATTTATCATTACCTCTCAAACGAGTGAATAAGAATACATTTTGTATTAAGGATAATACTGTTTTCACACATAGGTGACTCACGCAATGAACAAAAAAACTAACATAAAGACCGCACTTGTACAGTTTGTCGGGTTGTATTTGTTTTATTGGTCGATAGAGGCTATATTCGGGATGCGCATATATAAATTTAGAGAAGTCATTCGAATAAACTTTCGGAATTATATTTCTAGGTGATTTTTCCACGTAAAAACATACCCAATGACCAACAATATTAATATCAGTAGACGAAGATAATGTATTAGATATAAAAACTAAAGGTTTAATTCTATTTTCTGGCTATGTCAATAATCCTACTTCATCCGAAGCGAACACACATAAATATTTAACCCGGTCACCGAGTGAACCTTTTAAACTTATTTCAATTTCTTTTGTATCCATTCCATTTAACCTCTAACATCACACTGAATAACCCTATCCGAATCCACCGTTAAAATACCTTTGGTATCCCCGAAAAGTAAAATAATGCAAGGGCTAGGGTGGTAGGCCGTACCCAGCCTGATCGATATTCGCAGGTTTGCCAAATTTCCACGGCATGGAATCTTCAGCATCTTCCACCACAAAATTAAAGCAGTAAATAGCTCTACCATTTTTAAAAGTATCATAAGTGATCAGATTATCACCGCCACCCCCTATACTTTTCTGTGTCTCGTGATATAATTGCATGATGGTATTAGGGAAACTACATTGAATATTATATACAGTATTCCCATTAATGGTAATATGTATATTATTAAAATCGAAAGATTGAAAATATAGGCTATTGGCCACGTAATCACCTGAAAATGTTTTCATATCAATCATGGCCAATGTGATTTTTTCAGGTATACAACTGTTAAAAGGCTGATCAATTAAAATCGAATTTTCATTTTGCCCAATAACGTATGTCTTGTATAAAGTCTTATCAAATATATATTGTATAGGATTAACTCCTATTGCCTCATTTAAAGCCGACATTGCGTTATATTTAAGGCTGACATTGCGTTATAAGTTTGTAATCAGTGTTAGTGATAGAGGGAGGTCGGGTTGCGGGATTTTCGTAGCAGTACTGATTTTGATAAAATGGATGCAGGCGCATCTTTAATGAGTCATATGGTGGGTGTATGACCTTTGGCGTGAGGAAATGATAAGGCTTGTTTATTAGAGTGAGTGTGAATCGTAGCTGGGAGTGAGGGAGGCTTGATGGTTCGTCACAACTAGTTTGTAATCAGTGTTTGTGATAGAGGGAGCTCGGGTTGTGGGGTTTTCGTAGCTCATTAGCTCTTGAAGGATTGTCGCATCAAGACGTGAACTCTCGCCATGGTTTCATCAACCTCTTCGTGCAAGTTAGTTTTCGGGAACTTGTCCAAAAATAAGTTCAGGAAGAGGAATACGTGTTTAGTAGTGGCCACTAATTGTGTCACCTGCAGGAATTACGGTGTGGTGGCGGACGTCATTCGAGCTTATCCGTATGCCGAGTTGGCAGGTTTTCGGTATTCTCACACTGGTGCATCATATGCCTGTCTTCGTGATAGGGGTATTGAAGGGTCCGCCATTGTGAAAAGACCTGAAAATATCACATCTTGGGAATGCGACAAAGAAGTTAATCTACCCACCATAGCTATCTTATTAACCCAATACGGTATCGGTGCCCCCATTGAAGATAATGGATACACGCAAAAGAGCGTGGCTTATTCCAAAGATGAAGATCACGCCGATCGTTTGGGCAGAGATAGCAAACAGATGAGGTTCAATCACTTTTTTTCTTCGGTCAAGAAATTGAAGGAAGAGTTATTTAAATCATCGTACAACTATGTCATATACGTTATCTTTCTCGCTGGCATCGGTCAAAGCCGGCGTGTTAACATGACTTGGTTGAATCAATATTTACCTGTGTTAGCTACATTCAGTGATGAAATGAACAAAATTGGTAAAATATGTTGCGTGGCTATAATGAAAAAGAATTTATCCCTGTTGGAGGAAAGTTGCGTGGAAGATTTATACATGAAAAACTTGTTAGCTAAATTTAAAAGCTTTGAGGTTTTAGAAGAAACGTCATCTTTGATACACGGTCGGGAAGCTGTTGGAGAAGACATATATGTGGCATATACTAGGGTTGTGATGTGGCCGTGTGTTTCGATGAAGTATTGATTTTTATGTGTTTGTACAGTTTTTTTCCATTGTATGTATTTGTATGGAATATTAATTCATTCCCCCTGTATTTAGCATTGGTTACAAATATAAAATAACAATTCCGTCTGTCATTTGATTTTTCATTTAAACTCTTTCAAACTCGGTATTATACTTATAAATAAACAAAATTGAAATGTGTGCCTGTGTCCTTTGGCATGGGAAAAATGGAAATTAAGACTCAAATTCTGTGATAAATATATATCTCACATGAGGTTGAAGTCAGCTCGTGTGCATGTGTGTGTGTGTGTGTGTGCGTGATTCATCATCGGATAACGTCATCCCTGTCAGTTAATAGAGGAGATATCAAATCGATAAATATATGTCTCACGTGAGGTTGAAGTCAGCCGCCAAATATCCTTTTATCATGATACACCGAATATCTAAGCAGCTATGTATATATAAAACAAAATTAACGGATGAGAGAGAGAGAGAGAGAGAGAGAGAGAGAGAGAGAGAGAGAGAGAGAGAGGCTATATTCGGGATGCGTATATATAAGGGTTTCCCGTAGAGTTTCGTGACGTCACAGGGGTATAAGAGTGGAGTCGGTTTGGGGTCGGGGGTTGAAATGATGGTTTTATTCCCGTAGAGTTAGGTGACTTCAAGGGGGGCATAAGGGTGTAGTCAATTTGGGGTCGGAGGTTGAAATGATGGGTTTCCCGTAGAGTTTCGTGACGTCACGGGGCCAGGAAAGTGGAGTCGGTTTAGGGTCGGGGCTGAAATGATGGTTTTATTCCCATAGAGTTACGTGACGTCACAGGGGTAGAAAAGCGGAGTCAATTTGGGGTGGGGGGCGGGGGGGGTGAAATGATGGTTTTATTCCTGTAGTTGCGTGACGTCACGGGGGGCATGAGGGTTGGAGTCCGATTTGGGGTCGGTGGTTGAAATGTTGGTTTTATTCCTGTAGAGTTACGTGACGTCACGGGAGCAGGAAAGTGGAGTTGGTTTGGGGTCGGGGTTTGAAATGATGGTTTTATTCCCATAGTTACGTGACGTTCACAGGGGGTAGAAAAGCGGAGTCAATTTGGGGTCGGGGGGGGGGGGGGGTTGGAGAATGATGGTTTTATTCCCGTAGAGTTAAAATTGTGACGTCACAGGGGGTAGAAAAGTTGGTGTCAATTTGGGGTCGTGGTTGAAATGATGGTTTTGTTCCTGTAGAGTTATGTGACGTCTCAGGTGGCCACGCCCCCACCCCTTTTGGACCTCCTGAACGTGCATGAGCTCATCAATAATGTGGAGTCGATTTGGGGTCGGGGGGGGGGGGGGGGGGGCACGCCCCCTTTTGCACGTCATCTACGTATATGAGCTTATAAGACAAGTGGAGTCGATTTGGGGTCAGGGGTGACCACGCCCCCCCAGGAGTCGATTTGGGGTTAGGAGTGGCCAAGCCCCCCACAAGTAGTGGAGTCGATTTGGGTTGAGGGTGGCCACGGCCCCTTTTGGGGGGTTGGGGGTTGTCCCGCCCCTTTTTAGGCCTCACGTACGTACATGAGCTTATCAGGATGTGGGGAGG
>NC_087218.1:19522480-19534980 GCF_015104395.2 Macrobrachium nipponense | reverse complement strand
TGCAACGTCTGCCCCAATGTCCTTATACACAACGTTAAATTCGCTGTTTCTCTTTCATGCGTAGATATCCAAATTCTATTTTCCAATAATTACTAAAATTTCAACCCTCTACATCAAAGCTTATTGCTTCATATCCTATACAAAAAATGGCAATATAAACTAAGTGAGGAGAAGGGTAAAGAGACCATAACTTTGAAAAAAAGTTAAAAACTATCCTGTGTGTCATAGTATAAATAAGAAAGTCAAACCAATAAAAGAGAGCATGGTTTTAAACCCACCAAATAATCTATTTATCTGATTATAGGCTGTCCAAATGGACACATAAACGATAAATACCAAAGGGTACAGATTTACAATTATAAGAACCTAAAAAACAACAGCTAATTATTAGCAGTGAACACAGATGCCATGATGGAATACATATCATGGAAATAAGCAAGGAATATATTCTACGAAAAGCTCTAGATAAGACAACTCCTCTACACAATAGCTTATCTCTCTCTCTCTCTCTCTCTCTCTCTCTCTCTCTCTCTCTCTCTCTCTCTCTCTCTGTTGTTTTTATGCTTTCTCCCGAGAGTAAGCAGCCAAGTTATTGACTTTGCTGCTTGTTTTTACTTCTTTGTCTTTGACCTATTATTCAACTGCTTTGACGTCTCTCCATGCTTGCTTACCAAACTCTGCTTAACTACATTTTTCTCTTTGACTAGTTCCTCTGACTAGTTCCTTTGTCTGTGAGATTATGCTTAGACCCTGAATGAATTAGCAGCAGAAATGATAAGAAGGTTAATTTGTGAATGATGAATATAAAATTGATTCTAGTGCTATCCCTTGGCTACTATTGGTTCTATGAATTGAAAGTCTATGAAATATGTCCCAGATCTGACAGAAATTTAAATACACATATAAAAGTGAAGAACACAATGCCAAATTTTAATGCTACATTAAAATCTTCATAAAAATAAGTGACGATGATACGATACTTTGGTACAATAGCCTTCCAAACGGAAGATAGACAGTAAATGAGAGAGAGAGAGAGAGAGAGAGAGAGAGAGAGAGAGAGAGAGAGAGAGAGAGGAATGATTAGCTTCAATTTATTTTTACTGAGAGAGAGAGAGAGAGAGAGAGAGAGAGAGAGAGAGAGATGATTAGCTTCAATTTATTTTTACCGAATGAAAATCTGTTCATCATGCGAACTAGAACAAATGTGGAATGAAAATAAACATAACAGCAACTATATAAATGTGAACAGAATCTAAAGGAAAGATAGCAATACACAAGGAATCAAGATATGGCAACGTGTAAATACACTGCGGACAAACAAACGGGCAATTAGTACGCACCTACTGTAGGTCGCGCTTTTGCGCAGCTAATGTTAGGTGTGCTGTATGACAACCGATTTGTATCGGTTTTGTAATCTTTACCTGTAGTCCTTCGGTTAGTATGTCGACAGCGAAAGGCGCTATTAAGTCTTTTGTCGTGGTAGCAATCGTTATCTAGATAGACCCATTATGATATATATACGTATATATATATATATATATATATATATATATATATATATATATATAATATATATGTATGTATGTATGTCTCTATGCATATTTATATGTATAAATGTATATATATATATATATTATATATATATATATATATATATATATATATTATATATATATGTATGTGTGTGTGTGTGTACATACATACATACATACATAATATAATATATATATGTGTATAATATATGTGTATTTGTGTGTGTGTTAAGTTTGTATATGACAGAATGTTTCCCCAAACTACATATGTATTTGAAGAAATGAAACTGATGGGCTTGGACGCATGAAAGGGAAGATTTCGCTACTCATAACGAAAAAAGGGACAGATGCGTAATTTGAAGAAATCGCCATTACCGTAAACTGCCGAAAAATATTATTGCTTTTGGATAGATTGCACCATTATTTACATATTTCAACCAAACAATTCACATAAATGGATATCCAGTCTTTTTCATCACTAAGCAATTGCATTTATTATTAACCAACAAAGTCAACTGGTAATGAGCACTATTCTATTTCGTTTACAAAGACACACACTTATGGGCTTTCTATCACACGTTATCTGTTTTATGTTTAATTTAAATATTCAAATCTGGTCTCAAGTTTTAGGTATGTGCTCAAATCATTGTAAAGAAATCTGGTACGTAGTTCGTATACAAACTGCCACCTAGCTTGGCCTACGTCTCATCTCATCAACAATAACAAATAGTAAACTCTCTTGAGTGAGAAGTGAAGTCTTGTATAGACTTGTAAACATACAAATTATGAATAATTATCACATCACCGTGATTCATATAAATTATGAGAGCTACAAATGTCCTTTAATATTAAAGGACATTTGTAGCTCGAATAATTTATATGAATCACGGTGATGTGATAATCATTCTTAATATGGCTACGTTCGGCAAACGTTCGAATTTGTTAACATGGTAGTGGGGGTTGGATATCGATTCTAATTACGAATACCCGAAGTTCGACGGTGATTTGTAAGGTCGGAATCGGTATCAGATTATAACTTCACTTGTTAGCCGAATTGATAACATCACTGAGGTCCTGATTTCGTCTCTGTCCGCTGGGCGGTGGCTCGAGCCCACGAGAGGACGAAATTATTATCAACTGAAAAATTCCACTTTGGTTTACATATATGAAAATATATTAATTCCGAGGTAGAGCGAATTAGATATTAAAGGACATTTGTAGCTCGAATAATACAAATTATGTACGATACTTAAAAGTAAATAAAAAAAAAACTTAAATTTATTTTTTAAGAAGTTGCCAGTGGTTTTAAGTCCTCCTATGGTCCAACCTGCTCTTCCGTTGGACGTCTGAAGATTGCCAATAAGTTTTTTTGCCCCCATCAATATTTGCCCCGGGGACATCATCCTCAGTCAACCTAACTTTTTGAAACGTTCCCGAAGTAGCCCTGATTAGCATACGAATAGCGTACAAACAGATTCTCGGCTGATTGTTTGTCCACAACATCCGGGAACTGGCGAACTATAGTTGGTGGAGATAGATGGCGCCATAATCGCTGACGTGGACAGCGAGCTCTGGCTATTGAAGCAACCAATAGCTCAAGTGATCAGTTGTGAAATACGTATGGTCAAGTTTAGAGAAATTGTGCACTCATGTTGGGAGTGAGAGATGTGTAAGTTGATGCCAAATATGGGAGAAAACTTTAGAGTTAATTCTTTATTAAACAATCCTACTAAACTGGAGTAATAGATTTAGCTTTTAATCAAGAATGTGGTGACTCGCATTTAAATGAACGAAGAAGCAATGAACAATGACTAGACTGGAGCGACGCGGTAGAGAATCAACACATTTTTGTACACAAAGTTTATGAAAACATACTTTGAACAAAATGAATTGATTTCGAAACACTTCTGTGCCTACATTTTCCAATCTTAAAATAGACTTTTTATGCAGTACCCAGACATACTACATGTGCACACATATCAAATATATATATATATATATATATATATATATATATATATATATATACCTACAATATTATATATTCATCACGTTCCAAACTTTCGTGATTCAGTTATACATACATACATATATAGTATATATATATATATATATATATATATATATATATATATATATATATATATATATATATACATATATATATATATATATATATATATATATAATATATAAATATAATAAATAATACATATATATATATATAATATATATATAGAGAGAGAGAGAGAGAGAGAGAGAGAGAGAGAGAGAGAGTTGCGTGTATATACAAAATACATATATAATATGTATGTAATTACACATGCAAATTGCACATGTAGGCTACTACGTATATTTCAGCAAGTCTGTTTGTAAATATCGATATTTACACGTAAAGACAATATTCATAAGTTTCTCTTTAAATGTTTGGCGTTTGCGGGTATGTGCGTAATTATGCTCTCATTAGCTACATGGTCCTCTCCAAAATAAAAATAAAAATTAAAAAATAAAAGATATTAAAAATCCATATATGTCCGACTGTATGGTTAAAAGGATCCTCATTTCAGAGAAAACTTCTGAAGTGCCTTCAAGGACAGAGCAAGAAGAAGCAGACGAAAACGAAGAAGAAGAAGAAGAAAATACAAGAAAAGCTGTCAGAGTAATCTCCTATCCCCGTGGGTGGCACAGTACGTCCTAACTTCATGTTGTACCACCTCATCATCGCAAAACGACCTGCCATTAAAATCAATCTTTACAGCTAAGTCCCTCGAAAAACAAGCGTTCTGGGTCGAACAGGTATCACAAGGTATTAATAAAAAAAAGAAAAAAGACGGGAAAAAAAACAAAGGAAACGACCCGAGGTTGGTTTTGAAAACTCCACTTAAGTATACTAATGTCGACGATAATGAGCAAGTGACAATAACTTCGGATAATACACCTATTTCATTCACCTCAGCATCTTGCATGACAGAAGATAATGGAGGAGGAGGAGGGGGGGGGGGGCGGCTGAAAAAGGCGAGAAGAGGGCACTAACTAAAATATACAGTAAACTGTATCTTATTACTGTCTTTTATTTCTGTTTAATGGGTTTTTCCCAGTCGTCCTCCTTTTCTACCCCTTCCACATCCACGCCCCGTCTGTCGAATTAAACCGGATCAATTTTACTTCGTCTGTTTAAGACTGCAACAAGCACTTGTAACTAACGGCTGGTGCATTTGCAAATTGTAGCAATTATCAATGCATTTTCCATGCTTTCATGCAAAGTTCTCACGCGCCAATGAGACTTGTCGAGCTCTTCTTAGGATACATTATGTGCTGTTAGCTGTCACAGTAAAGTAAGCAGGATGAATATACTAATCATCTTTGCATGCAATGACCAACAACAGGAGACTTAGAATTGTTGGGTTACATTGTTGATATATGTGTGTATGTCTTTCCGGTAATCTTGGTAAATTCTTTGCCTGTTTTTCTTTTCCTTTTTTTTCTTTCCCACCTTTTTACGCCTTCAGATCGTTAGCTGACTTTGCACTTCCTTCTCATGGTTTGTGCTTTACTGAAGATGGATTAACACTGCTTTTGTGGTGAGGTCTCAAAGTTTCATTTCAGAATGAAATCTTTTTCAACCTTTGCTAAATTCTTTATGCTACACCTATTTCACTCTCATTTCCGCAAAATGCCTTCACTTCGTTGGAATATACGTCTAATTATTCCATTTTACCTTTCTAATACAGAATTATATCTCCTCGGTAACACTTCATATTCTAATTTACAATTCTTGTTGTCTGATACTGGAACTTCTCTGTATTTCTCCAGGCTTATTCATTAGAAAAGTGAATCTGACCGTTTTCTTTCGTAACTAATACTGTAGCTCACTTTTAAAAGGATTTAAATAAATTCATCACTATCAACGATCATCCTATAATATAAAGCTGACATGAGATCTACTAGTGTCAGAAAAAAAACTTGCAGACAACAGATATACTTTTCAGCAAAAACTAGAAGACAGAAGACCTACATATGATAAAAGAAACTGTTAAATGTAAGACCTATTCGACAGCAAAACTACAGACATGAACTCTGCAGTTGAAAAAATTTGTAGACAAGAGACCGAGCATGAAATCTATATGCCAGAAAATCGGCAGACATGAGGTCTTCTTAGAAGCAAAAATTGGTACGCATGAACTCTGTGTTAACAAAAATTGCCAGACATGACATCGAAGTGTTTGGTAGACATGTACCTACGTGTTAGCACACATGAAATCTGCATTTTAAACAAACCAGCGGACATGAGATCTATATTTACACACAAATTAACGGACATGAAATCTACATTTACACAAAATTTAACAGACATGAGATCTACATTTACACAAAAATGAACGGACATGAGATCTACATTTACACAAATTTTAACGGACAAGAAATCTACATTTACACAAAAATTAACGGACATGAGATCTACATTTACACAAAATGTAACGGTCATGAGATCTACATTTACAAAAAAATGAACGGACATGAGATCAACACTTACACAAAATTTAACGGGCATGAGGTCTATACATTTACATAAAAAATAAATGGCATTAGATCTACATTTACACAAAAAATAATGGGTATGAGACCTACAAATACAAACAAATTAAAGGACAAGAGATCTATATGTAAAAAAATTAACGGACATAAAAAAAAATTAAACGGACTGAATCTACATTTACACATAAATTTACGGGCATAAGAACTACATTAATTCAAAATTAATGGACGTGAGATCTACATTTACACAAAAATTAACGTGCATGATACCTACATTTACACAAAAAGTAACTGACATGAGATCTACATTTATACAAAAATTAACAACAGGCATAAGATCTACATTTACAAAACATTTACAGACATGAAAGCTACATTTTAACAAAATTTGGCAGACATGAGGTCAACATGTCAGCAAACATTTGCAGGCAGGGAACCTGGAACCTTTGTCGGAAAAAACTGACAGGCATGATATATGTATCGGCAAAAATCGGCAGGAATGAGATCTACATGTTAGCAAAAATGGACAAGCATTAGATCAATCAGTCAGTGACCACATCATGCCTTTACTGTTTTTAATCGAGTTCTGGATGATACGTTCAGCCCATTGATATGGAAGTCTCAACCTAAAGCAACGTGGTTTAACCTCCTAGAAGTACAGTAAAATGGAATTTTCGACTAAACAAAAACAAAAATAAATAACAAATGCGCCTTATAAAAGACGTTCATTTTCCTGTAGCCCTAGTTTTTTTTTTTTTTATTCCTACCTAATTGCTGGTTATTTTTTCACACTGCTCATTATGAGAACTAATTCAGACTGTCCGTTCGTGGTCATTCTATCTCGCAAAGACTTTTTTTTTTTTTTTTTTTTTTTTGTGCCTTCAGGAAGATACAATTAATAGCCATATTTTACAGTAGCTTATCAGATTAGCCGCACCTCCCCGCGGCTCTTTTGAGCATTGTCGGCGATGTAACGATATCACACTGAGTTAAGTGGGAGTCCGTCATCGCAGGATATATGGGATGCCGGAATGAATCTTGGATACCAAGAACACAAAAGATAAAAAAGGCAAGAAAGAATGTGTATATGTATATTATGTATAAGTATATATATTAGTATGTGTGTGTGTTTGTGTGTAAAGGAAAGAAAGAATATATATATATATATATATATATATATATATATATATATATATATATATATATATATATATATACATACATATATATATACATATATATATAATACCCTTATCACATACATACATAACAATCGATGCCAGTTGTTACGTTAAACCTTTAAAATACCCTAATGCTCTACAACTAATAAAACTGTTGTGGGAGATAAGGCAAAATTAAGTACAAATGTTTTAGTAAAATTGCTAAATCATTACTATCTTCACGGATAGAGAGAACAAGACGGAAAAGCACACCAGATCTAGCTCATTTACACAAAATTAGAGAAGTCCGGATACAGGAGTGAGGCAGATTACTATGAATTCTCTTTATATTACATTCTTATATATAAGCATCTGATATGCGTTTTGTCTGAATCTGACAATTAGAAGCGGTAGTCTGATAGCTACTTCTAATGCATTGAAATTCCCATCCTTAGGTGCATCATGTTCAGACGAAGACTTGGAATGCTAATTTTAATGTTAATTTATTTCTCTACTTAGCAGCGTGAAGAGAGATTCGTCCGTGTAAGATGCGTAAAGATACTCATTCTATTTCAGCATTTTCAAGACAAGTTTACCTGGAATAGATAGTCTTTTAATGTTCCCTCCGTGGCTTCCCTTGCATACTAATGAACAAACTTACCTAAGCTGCAGACGACGCTGACGGCGTGCTGGACTATAAATGAAATTAGATACAAAGAATACTATAATTGCTTTTTACGCTTTTTGTTTCTTCTCTCTCTCTCTCTCTCTCTCTCTCTCTCTCTCTCTCTCTGAGAGGAAGAAAAGGAAACAAAAAGCGTAAAAAGCAATATAGTATTCTTCGTATCTAATTTCATTTACAGTGCCATCAGCGTCGTCAGCAGCTTAGGTAAGTTTATCCATTCATATGCAAGGGATGCCATGATAGGGACATTCAAAGACTATCTATTCCAGGCAAACTTATCTTGAGAATGCAGAAAGAGGATGAGTATCCTTAGGCATCTCACACGGACGAATATCTCTTCGCGCCGTTATATAGAGAAATAAATTAACATTAAAATTAGCGTTCCAAGTCTTCGCTTATACATGTTGCACCTAAGGGCGGGAATTTCAATGCATTAGAAGCAGCTATCAGACTACCAATTCTAATTGCCAGTCGGCGAGATGAAACGTAGAGCTTTCCTGACTTCGAAATTCTGTCTGTCTTACATGATAACAAGCTGATCAGTGTTGCGATTATTTTTTATTTTCAAGGCAGAATATTGTTAAAAATGCGAACAGACACACACATAAGCACGAACCCACATACAAACACACACACATACATACACACACACACACACACACACACACACATATATATATATATATATATATATATATATATATATATATATCCAAAAAATATATAAATATATATATATATCCATATATGTTATATATATATATATATATATAATATATATATATATATATATCCAAAAAATAATATATATATATATATATGTTATGTATATTTTTTTTTTTTGCTTATGGCAACTCGTCCATTCCATATATGACAGAAAATCAAGGTTCCTAGATCGTGGAATGTTCTTGTGACTCCCCTTAATGTCTCTTTTGTAACATAAAAATTACCCTACGAGATGTATCTTCTTATACTTGACTTTCCTCTACCTTCTAAATCTGGAGGAATTTGAAGATGAATTTTATTTTCTTTCTATAAAAGTCGGGTTATTTGAAACTCCGATGACTTCCGTCACTCAAGACTAGAAGAGAGTACTCAAAAACTAAAATCAATTATTCTTCACTTTATTCTCCTCTTCATACAAGAATAACCAATATATGTTCGTTCTACAAAAGACCACATGACATAAATCCTCTTTCGATCAGAGCCAAGATGAAATCATTTCCTTTTTTCAAAGCTAAATACATTCTTTTTTCAATCACAGAATCGGTGTAATTCATCTTTATGTCAAAGGCAAGATGACTGGACTCAATTTTACCAGCCTACATTAAACGGTAAAGCTTCTCCTCAAAAACTACAGGACACAGTTGTTGCGACCAACGACATGAAGTGAACCTTTCTATTAGATACCAGATGACACGGCTGTCCTTTCATTCAGAACTTAGATCAAACTACTACTTTCTCTAAATAGACAAAAAGTCTCTTCATGATACCGAATTAAATGAAAGGATTTTATATTCTTGGTTCAAAAAGTGAAGTGAATGTTAAATTACAGTTCTAAAACAGAAAATGATCGAGAATAACCTTAGATAAATAGAGGAAAAGGGAAACGGAAATCTCAATGGCATAAGGAAAAGTCGAGAATAAAATCGTGACAAATGAATCTTAAAGAAAAAAAAAGGCAAAGTAATGCAACACGTACATAGGGCAAACGAAGTTGTTCCACGAATCACGGTACGCGTTGTAACTGCCGCTCAATGTGCTATTTCAAGATGATTTACGGACGCATCACCTGTTTACCTACTTTGGATTATAGCTCCATGGCTTAATCATTTCCGTAGTGATTCGTTCGCCAGAGGAATCCAAAAGGATTCAATCATCAGCACCAATTGTGCATGACAAGTATAACAACCCAGAAACAGAAAAGATCACCGTGAAGCTGTCATCAAATCCATGCGCGACTGAGAGCTGTCAAAACGTAATCCTGGAGCTATAATCCAAAGTAGGTAAACAGGTGATGCGTCCGTAAATCATCTTGAAATAGCACATTGAGCGGCAGTTACAACGCGTACCGTGATTCGTGGAACAACTTCGTTTGCCCTATGTACGTGTTGCATTACTTTGCCTTTTTTTTTCTTTAAGATTCATTTGTCACGATTTTATTCTCGACCTTTCCTTATGCCATTGAGATTTCCGTTTCCCTTTTCCTCTATTTATCTAAGGTTATTCTCGATCATTTTCTGTTTTAGAACTGTAATTTAACATTCACTTCACTTTTTGAACCAAGAATATAAAATCCTTTCATTTAATTCGGTATCATGAAGAGACTTTTTGTCTATTTAGAGAAAGTAGTAGTTTGATCTAAGTTCTGAATGAAAGGACAGCCGTGTCATCTGGTATCTAATAGAAAGGTTCACTTCATGTCGTTGGTCGCAACAACTGTGTCCTGTAGTTTTTGAGGAGAAGCTTTACCGTTTAATGTAGGCTGGTAAAATTGAGTCCAGTCATCTTGCCTTTGACATAAAGATTAATTTATTAATTTCACTGATGATTGAAGTAAGAATGTATTCAGCTTTGAAAAAAGGAAATGATTTCATTTTGGCTCTGATCGAAAGAGGATTTATGTCACGTGGTCTTTTGTAGAACGAACATACTAAAGAGAAGAATAATATTGATGGACAAGAACATTCCACGATCTAGGAACCTTGATCTTCTGTCATTTATGGAATGGGCGATATACCAGAAGCAAGAAAAAATTACATATATATATATATATATATATATATATATATATATATATATATATATATATAATTTATATATAAACTTTATATATATACACATATATATATATATATATATATATATTATATATATATATATATATATATATATATATAATATATATTGTGTGAAATTGTAACAGCCACAATGCCCTCTTAACTTCTCGAGTTCTTCGCGCTTTTTTGCATTCGCTCTTGTCACTACAAAGCCTTAAGATCCAAGAGTAAGAAATATAAAGAATTTACGATGTCCGGTAGCGGGAAACGAACCCCGGTCCCATACCGGACATCATAATTTCTTCATACATCTTGCTCCTGGATCTTAAGACTTTGTAGTGACAAACGAATTCAAAAAAGCGCTAAGAACTCGAGAAATCAAGAGGGCATTGTGGCTATTATAATTACATATGTCTCTGGTAAAAAAGTGACCAGTAGATTCTACATATATAGTGCGTGCAGGGTCGTGAGATTTTCATTTAAGGCCGTGAACTTTTGTCTCCACGTACGTCAAAATCACCATGATAGACGAAAGGCGGTGAAGACAAGAGGCAGTTCAGAAATAACAGACCAGTGTTCGAGTACCATAATCACTTTCATAAAAGGACTCTTTTCTTTTGGGGGAGGGGGGAATCGGTCTCCACTTCTTAAATTCCCCAATGTTACAGACAGCACATTAGTTTATTTTCAGTTAAATAGGTTTCATTGTGAAAATCCGAAGTCAGGCCTGTTAATACGCTAGTCAGTAAGCAAAATCTCCTAACTTTCACCGTAAAACGTATTACACCAATCTCCAATTTGACTGTCACCTATATTCAGATTATAGCGTCGACCAATATATATATATATATATAATATATATAGTATATATATATATATATATATATATATATGTTTGTGTGTGTGTGTGTGTGTGTGTTGTGTGTGTGTGCGTTTATCATATATCAATATAATATATATATATATATATATATATATATATATATATATATATATATATATATGTGTGTGTGTGTGTGTGTGTGTGTGTGTGTGTGTGTGTGTATGTGTATACCTTTGAAATAATAATAATAATAATAATAATAATAATAATAATAATAATAATAATAACAGTAAAATTCACTCAAAAGGTATCATATATGACTTCAAAATGCTCCAAAAAATGAGCTTACAGGGCCCCCCCTACCCCAACCTGATAGGCTCACTTCGCTCGCCACCCACCCATACCTTAAGTTCTAAACCTTCTGGGCCCATCCCCCTCGCCCCCAACCCCACAAGAAAATCTGATGTGACACCGCTATCATGTGAGAGATAAAGATGCCCTGCTCTCCCATTCACAAATACTGATTTGTTTTGATAATACTCATGTCCTCATCAGAATAAGGGGCTCACAAGTCCCAAGCATCCCTCAGCCTAGGACGTACAGGAGGAAAGTCATATTCTAAAGCCCAGATTTGAAAATATTAGGAGTGTTATGTTCATATCTATGTGGCGACCTTCACAATGCTACTTGACACCTTTATTTCAACGTATATACAATTCGTCTCGTGATTATTTCACAACTGCGAGCGACGATCTTTCGAAATTTTCAGAAATTTTACTGACAATTACATAATCAGGAAGGATAACAATCTCTCTCGAAATAAAAATTTAAAGGAAACGCAACATTTCTCTACTGAAATTAGAGCAACGACATTTCCACAACTAAAATAAAAATTTAGGGAAGAAATAACATCAATATATCTTCAGCAAACCTCAGTGTGAATCGATCGGCGCTAAACATCACTGCCACCAGACAGTTAAAGGC
>NC_087218.1:19512480-19517480 GCF_015104395.2 Macrobrachium nipponense | reverse complement strand
AACATTATGTATATAACGTACGTACATACATACATACATACATACATATATATACATATATATATATATATATATATATACATATATATATATATATATATACATATATATATATATATATATATATATATATATATATATATATACATATATATATATATATATATGTATATATATATATATATATAGTATATAGCTCATTTTTCGCAATCAGAACAAGTAGCTTAAAGTTTTCAACATGCATACATATATACATATGTTATATAACATACATATATATTACATACATACACACATGTATATACATAAACTTTTTTTGCCAGTGCGTGTTATATATCATATATACATTAGATATGTATACATGTGTATATACATATAACTTTTTTTTTGCCAATCAGTACAAGTCCCTTAGGGGTAAATAATTAACAAATAAGCAAGTACACGATGAATGAATCAACGAAGACATTCGTAGGAAATAAAAAGAAAATTTTAAAAATTAGGGGAAAAAATGGAGCTGCCACTCCCGTCAAAATGAAGGCTGCGGTCGCCTCGCCCCCAACCCCTTTTTCCACGTGCCAGAAACCCAAGGGATCCTTAAAAAAAAAAAAAAAAAAAAAAAAAAAAAAAAAAAAAAAAAAAAAAAAAAAAACTGATTGACAGCTGTACGTTCGTCCGCCCAACGGGGTCCCCGCCCCCCGCCTCCTCTTCCAGGCCCGAGAAATTCCATTGGACGAATTCATTTCTCCCTAACCACAGGTTAGTGTCTGAATGACAGATTGATTAGGGGCGGGGTTGTCAAAGGCAGGCCGCAGGTTTCCTGAAATGGGACGGAAGGAGGTTCGGCCCAAATTATTAACACCCCTCACAGATGGCAGCGATTCCGAGCGGCCGGTTCACACCAATGCTCCTGTTGGTGAGACCATTTCTCTTCAGCTGTGAGTCTGCTGGCTTACTTTCTATGTCTCCACTGAACATTTCCGAGTAAGCTCTCTCTCTCTCTCTCTCTCTCTCTCTCTCTCTCTCTCTCTCTCTCTCTCTCTCTCTCTCTCTCTCTCTCGATGTCTCTTCGGATGGACTAACAAGTGTTTGAGACTTCCTAATCCTTGTTGTAACTCCTTGTAACTCTTTCTCGCTTCTTGACAAATCTACTAAGACGGGCAAACTCTCTGTCTCTGACATGTCTTGACATATCTGCTCCTAAGGCTCTCCATCTCTCTCTCTCTCTCTCTCTCATCTCGTCTCTGCCCCTCACCCCTCTCTCGCTCTCTCTCAATCCTCATCCCTGACCTTGATCTACTTAGGCGCTCTCTCTCTCGATGTCTTTTCGGATGGACTAACAAGTCTTTGAGACTTCCTAATCCTTGTAACTCCTTGGCACTTTCTCTCTCTCTCTCTTCTTGACAAGTCTACTAAGACGGTACCCACGGTCTCTCCGTCTTGACATATCTGCTAAGGCTTACTCTCTCTCTCTCTCTCTCTCTCTCTCTCTCTCTCTCTCTCTCTCTCTCTCTCTCTCTCTCTCTCTCTCTCTCTCTCTCTCTCTCCCTCTCGAACGGCCATTTAAAAACCATGAGGGCGATTCACCAGATTAATTATCAGCCGGAGTGAATATACATAATTGCGCATAACGCTTCTGTTTTTGCTCTGGCGATGGCAGCAGACATCAGGTTAATTAGACGCCCGAGTCATTAACCGTCTAGACTCACTCACACTGAGTAGCGCTTGTCGTGAAAATTTTAATGATCTATATTTTCTCTCAATCCGCGCAATGCTAATATTCTTTTTTTGCCCTGACTCTGGGCTAATTATGTGAACGCTCGTACCATTACATTTTCACTCTGCTGCTTTTATTTTTATTTTTTTTTTATTTATTTTGTCGTCTTTTGCTGACAACCGTTTTGCCAAGTGGAAGTGCCTTCAAAATGCAGACTTCGCTGTAAAACAAACGTTAACTCACACACACACACACACACACACACACACACACACACACATATATATATATATATATCATATATATATATATAGATATATATATATGATATATGTATATGTATGTTTATTATAGTATATATATTATATATTCATACATATATTCATACATATATATATATATATATATATATATATAGTATATATATATACCCTCATATATTATATATATATAATATATATATATATATATATATATATGTGTGTGTGTGTGTGTGTCTGTGTGTGTGTATTGACAGAATACTGCTGGTCATGCAACTCTGCCCCACAAAACATATGTTTATAATTGCCTCACGGAATTCTTAACCCCCAGCTTTCATAAAGGCTTGGACACGTTCTCTATGTGGGACCCTACGGAAACTAGTAAAACAAATCCTTTATGGAACTACATGGGCTAGGGTACCACACCCACGTAATTCGGATTCACCAACGCCATCAATCACCCACGAAGAAATGAGAGATTGTGCTGGATTAGAGAGTAGACGTTGTACTGGAGCAGGAATGGGTTCAAACTGCATCCTTGCATTATTATTATTCAGTAGATGAACCCTATTCATAAGGAACAAGCCCACAGGGGCCATAAATTTGACATTCAAGCTTCCAAAGAATATGGTGTTCGTTCGGAAGAAATAGCAGAAGGTAATGGAAAATACAGCAAGAGGAGAGCAGTTATTAAAAACAAAACATAAATTAACAAATTTATAAGTAAATAAAATAAAATAAAATATAAAATGTACCTAAAATAGTAAAATACAACCACGAACCAAAACCTTCGCGATGGAAATACAGGACGGAGGAAGGCAATGGTTTCTAGGGATCGTAGGATGATGGATAGAGGGAACTGTACTTAGCCTTTAGTTCAGAAGTCCTTTATAGTTATAGAATTGGACAGTACCCGCCGTGTGTTATATAGGTAAGTAGAACTTTTGGAAAAGATCTTCATGACGTCCCTATACAAGAAAGAGAGAGAGAGAGAGAGAGAGAGAATGATGTTTTATCCCATAGAAGTGTGGAGTTACCCAAAATCGAGCCTCAAAGAGAGGAGAGAGAGATGAGAGACGAGAGAGAGAGAGAGAGAGAGAGAGAGAGTGGTTTTACCCCTGGGGAGTATGGATTTACCCGAAATCGAGCCTTTCCAAACGAGAGAGAGAGAGAGAGAGAGAGAGAGAGAGAGAGAGAGAGAGAGAGCAAAGTCCATCCAAGATGACAGATATGGGTAGTTGGAAAAAATGAAGAGCTTTTCACCGAACTACGTTACGGTGTATGGAGAAAGAAACTACTTCGCAAAGATTCCTATCAGGCTGAGCTGTATAAGCCCCTTGAGAGCTAGACAAGCTGCCCTGAAGAGAAATACAATGGTAATCAACATTGTCCAGAAGCAGACACGGCCTACCATGTGACGATTTTTGTGAAATCTCAAAGGCATGTTATTCCGTTTACTTCTAAGCCTAAAATAGTGACGAAAGTGAGTTATTAACTAGAGAGAGTTAGGATGGAATATGCAGGCGTTGCATGCCTCGCTATTGTTAAATTTATATGGTAGTTAAGTCTCTTTTAGAGTAATTATTCTTATTATTATTATTATTATTATTATTATTATTATTATTAGTAGTAGTAGTAGTAGTAGTAGTAGTAGTAGTAGTAGTAGTAGTAGTGCCCAAAGAGACCCATTTGCTATTAGACAAGCCCCTACGTAACAAAACCAATAAATGTGAAACGCTAAAGAGCAAAGAAAACAGAATGACGACAGCACTAACCATATCACTTAAATCTCCCAATTGTAAATGGAGTTTCTTAACGAGATCCTTAGACTTCCTAATGAATCTGGCATCCTTGAATATATACTGTGTGTATTTTGCACTCCGATCAAAGCAGTAAACCAAAGGGCAGAGTTGTGCTTCTAATGGTACAATTGCCAAAAATATTCCAGAATAATTATAAATATTCTATTGAATATATAATCAAAGTTCATAAGGAATAAGGATTAAAAAGGGAAAACGAGAGAGAGAGAGAGAGAGAGAGAGAGAGAGAGAGAGAGAGAGAGAGAGAGAGAGAGAGAGAGATTTCAGCAATTACGGGTTTAATCCCTCTCAAAAGGAAGTCTCATCCTAGGCATAAAATGTTTCCGGTTGGGTCAACGAAGTAGATCAAATGCCGCCATTAACTTGGATGACATGTCGCATTTTACGTTTAAAAAGAAGACTTTCCGTTCTTATTCGCAGAGAAAGAAGCTGGGGGAAGAAGATGGAGGAGATATAAGAATGCAGAAAAAAAAAGAGGCAGAGATGACGTTATCGGCTAATCGAAAATACAGCCATAAAACGCCATTTCTCGAATGTTCCCAATTTGTCACAAGCCGGAGTACAATTTCCTCCATCATTACTAAGGTTATTTGATTATATTCTTAAACTTTGAGTATCTATTGAAACCTACTATTCGTCCCCAAAATATATTTGGGACAAATCTATGTTTATTCTGGTTTATTTACGAGATAGTTACAGCTGTCAAATTAACTACGCGTGGCATTGTTAACAATTGTTCCGACGAAAATTTCTGTAAAAAGTAGAGATTATTTTAGACTTCTGGAAAACTGCAATGACAAAAACCGAGTGTTTCCAAGAATATGTCTGTTTATAACTGAGAACATGAGAGCAAGTTAATACCTGAGTCCCAGATAAAAGAATCCCTCAAAATATCAAGTTTTAAGCGCCTTCATCAAAATAACAAAACAGCATAGAGCATTTCCCCCTCTTCTTTCAATAGGAAACATTGCCGAGAGAGAGAGAGAGAGAGAGAGAGAGAGAGAGAGAGAGAGAGAGAGAGAGAGAGAGAGAGAGAGAGAGAGAGAGAGAGAGAGAGGACCTCTTATTGCTTGCTGGCCCTCGATAGAAGAAATTCTTACTAATCAACACCGCTGAACTCGGTGTGATTTTACGTCAACCGCCTTAGTTCTTGGTCTCCAGACACCAAAACACTGCCAGAGAGAGAGAGAGAGAGAGAGAGAGAGA
>NC_087218.1:19484980-19507480 GCF_015104395.2 Macrobrachium nipponense | reverse complement strand
CTTTCACCTTACATCGACAGATGTCTTTACAGGTAGATAGAAGCCCTTTCAATTTTAAATATATATTTACAATCTCTGCGTGCGTGTCTCCGACGGTCACAAGATGTATGACCGCAATTAAAGAAACGCAAACGCAAACACACACACAAAGAGAACAGTCACCATATTCGATGGAGTTTATATGGTGGGAAAGTTCAGTCAGGTGACTGACCACAGAAATGAGTAGTTAGGATTTTCTACAGAATCATTCAATGACGCCATCGGAAGGAACCGCTTTTCCCGGATCGTTTTTGATTTCATCGTCTAAATTACAGGGTCAAGAAAATCGTTCCCTCGTTCGCTTAGGTCTTTTATTTTTTTTTTTTCTTTGAGGCCCCCTTACGAATGTGAACTGTAAACCACAAGTTTGCCGCTTATATTTTTCTGTGGTCGTTCGTCTTTCTGATCTGGTCCCGTTTTCCTTATATGATGTCAACCTCTTTATCCAAAATATTTCTGAGAACATGAACCTGATTTTTTAAAAAAATCTTCTTTGTAATATCAACTTGTTAATTTAAAACTATGTTTTCCATGAATTAACAATTCTAAAAGGGGATTTCTATCAACATGAACACTGATTTTTACGTACTTATGGATATGTATGTATATACACATATGTTATATATATTTACATGTTATATATATATATATATATATATATATATATATATATATATATATATATATACGTGCACGCGTGTACGTTTGAAGTCATGGTAACAGGTCTGTACTATACATACACGCAGGAATGACACACCGGAAGATGCCCTACAACGACTGGAGGTCGGGATTTATATGTTGTTTTATATATATATATATATATATATATATATATATATATTATATATATAATATATATGTGTGTGTGTTGTGGGGGGGGGGGGGACTATTTAGCAAATAACGGCTCCTACCAATGGATGAGTCTTCAAGCCCTTGACTTTCACATTGTTCGTTTCTGCTATCCCGTAATTACAAACAAAATGATAAAACTTCTAATGAACTGTAATTTCAAGTTAGTAACAACTACTATTTTTTTTTTTTTTTTTTTTTTTTTTTTTGCCCCTTTAGTCATTTAGACGCACAAGGGCTTTCGCAGTTACCGTATTTCCCTCACCAGTTACCAGACATTTATCTCATCCTGATCCCACCACGTGAGATTTTACCCATCAGAGTTCCTCGGGGAAATTTTATCCTTCAAATCACGCCGAAGTGGATTAATGCCACCAACCCTTCCGTGATTGTGTACCTTTGTATGTGTGCGTCTGTGTTTGTGTTACATCTGCCATGAAATATCGGAAATGTCTAGAAACAAAAGTATTCCATGAATTTCCTTTTCCCGGATAATTTTTCTGATTTCAGATATGGATAGATTTTCTTCAACTCGCTCATATCTTTTGTATTTAGTATTAAGGCCACCAACTAAGCTACGTTGTTTGTCAGACGGCTCGCTGTGTCCCCTACCGCGCAAACTGGAACTAGTTTGCTCAATTTCCAACCCCCTGGAAAAAATTCTACAAGCCCTAAACGCCGCCGCCAGTTGGTCATCTTGGATTGATCCTATTACGCCTAAACTCTCAGTACCACGAACTCATAAGATTTAATACTCCAAGTCACACATTATAGTTCTCTTACCGGGACGTTTGGCTGATTTCATAGTCTTGAATGGGCATCTGAGGGAGGAGTTACATGAAGTATATTTAGTTCAGAAAGAAAGATAAGCTGGAATGAGCCACATGCCGTCCATGACACTTAGGGGAAAGAGACCTGGCATAGCGAAAATAGCGAAAAACAATTAAATCTCCGTTCATAAAACAAAAACCTGGTCATGCAATAATAAAAAAATCATTGTACATGTCAAGCAAGAGTGAGTTAACTATAATAAGAAAAAGCTGATAAGGAAACTCTAGTATTTTGAAGCTCAAGAACGGGCAAATGTAGATGATAGAGCAATTCGTTTTTGTTTGTTTTTTTTTTTTTTTGTTTTTTTGTATGGTGCTTTTACGTTGCATGGAACCAGTATGGTTATTCAGCAACGGGACCAACGACTTTACGTGACTTCCGAACCACGTCGAGAGTGAACTTCTATCACCAGAAATGCACATCTCTCACTCCTCAATGGAATGGCCGAGAATCGAACCCGGGACCACCGAGGTGGGACGCTAATACCATGCCAACCACACTGCTGAGGTGCTTGATATACCGATTCGTATACCAGAAAAGCAAGAGCAAACGAACAACTTATCGTGTTAATGAACAAAAAAAAAAAAATGATGGACAGTTCTAGCGCATAGTAAAGGAGAATGACCCCACATGTCCTCTTCTAGATGCTTTAGTAAGGACCGAAAACTTATACAGGATTATTCAGCAGGATATAAAGTTTGGAAAGGACCTGGAAAAGGGGACTGGGATATTAATGAGGAATAAGTGATCATGAAAGATCTGCAAGAACGGAAAACAGAACAACGTAAGCGTAGGGGGCGAGTCACAACTTTAATCCTAATGGAAGAATGTTGCAGTTGGCTGGGCAGATACTATCAAAACAATAACACATTTCACATATACTAGATATACATACATGCATATATATAAATACACTACTATATAAATATACATGTGTATGTGTACATGTATATGTGTATATGTGTGTATTGTTACATTTATTGATCACCTCGTCTACCCAGCATTTAGTTAAATATTTTGATTGCTAGAAAAGCAGCCATTTTTCCCGAATCAGCTGACTTCAAAGGGGAAAACGCCACTAGAATCCAAGAACATAGAAGGGCAGTACAACTTAACTCTCAGGGGAGTGCTATAGCTAGGCATTGTTGGGAAAATGACCATTGGATGGATTTCAATAACAGTAGGCTTATATACGTGTGTGTGTGTGTGTATATATATATATATATATATATATATATATGATTAATATATATATATATATATATATATATATATATATATATATATATATATATGAGAGAGATTTATAATACATATAGATATACATATATATAAACTTCTATATATGTATGAATTAACTAATTAATTAATTCATTATGTAATATATATAAATATATATATATATGTGTGTGTATATATATATATATATGTGTGTGTGTGTATATATATGTAATAAAATATATATATATATATATATATATATCTATATATAAAACCATCCCCTCCAACGTCATGCGACGTAAAGTATCAATCTGTGAAAGTCCGCCTCTAATTCCTTTGCTCGGCTTTCATTTCCACAAATTTCCATTTACATCTCCAGCCTCTTCTCTCACGATTATCACCCAAGCTGGTCTGGGTCCACAGATTCTCCTGTTGCCAACACAGAAGCCCAGAAAAACAATCAAGAACTGTTCTTCCTCGAGCGGTACGAAGGATATATCCACGCAATTCTCTCATTCCCTTTCATTTATGTTTATTTAGAAATTTTCTCACTCGGTTCTACCATCAGACTTATAGCCTTTATCCCAAGTCGACAAAATCTTTTAAATAGTTTCACCGTCTTACAATATATATATATATATATATATATATATTATATAATATATATATTATATATAATAATATAAATATATATAGATATGATATAGATATAGTATAGATATATTATATATATATATACACATCTATATATATATATAGTATACATCTTATATAATATATATATATATATATAGATAGATAGATAGATAGATATATAAGTAGATAGATAATCATACCAACAAAATATTTTAAATGTAGTTGTGAACACAGTTTCGTGTCTTACAATAACCTTCTTACATAAATATATACACACACACACACACACACACACACACACATATATATATATATATATATATATATATATATATATATATACATATACATAATACATATCTGCGTGTATATATATACATGCAGCTTTATGAGAGAGAGAGAGAGAGAGAGAGAGAGAGAGAGAGAGAGAGAGAGAGAGAGAGAGAGAGAGAGAGAGAGAGAGGAAACCAGTACACATACCAAAATATCCTATTACATAAAGCCATCCGTTCTGGATCATCAAAGACAAAGATTCACAGGCGAGATTCACGACGTCATGTAAATCTGCAGGGCTCAGTTCATTAAAGACAAAAAAAAAAATTTACAGCTACGCAGTGACGACAACTTGGCGTGATTTTAAAAAAATCTTCGAGTTCATACAAAAAAAAAAAAAAAAAAAACCGTTAATCGGAATTTAACGTTCGCGACGGTCAAAGATCCTACTGCAGTGACGATGATGATGATAAAAAAAAAGAAATCTGAATGACAATTTTTTTTATAGCTTCCTTTCTTCATTTGGCAAAGAACTGTGAATATTTGTGGTGACATAAAACTTGAAATTTTGAACATTACTTTTTGCTCCTTTTCTTCAGCCTTCCCTTTGACTGAGATCCAAAGGAGCTTAAAACTTCGTCATTGACATCACATGTACCTGTGCTAGAATTATTTTCCATTATTACTTCGGGAAGCAGATAGAAGTATTTTAGAAAATTAGGGTTTCCAAATGTTCTGGGAAATTAAGAGACATTTTCAAATGTTCTGGAAAATTATGAGACATTTCAAACGTTCCTGAAAATTAGATTATTTAAGCCTTCTGTGAAATTAGGAGACATTTTCAAACGTTCTGGAAAACTAAGATATTTTCCAACGTTCAGGAAAATTACGAGACATTTCAAACAGTCTTGAAAATTAGGAGATTATTTAAGGCTTCTGGAAAATTAAGAGACATTTTCAAGCGTTCGGGAAAATTAACGGACATTTTCGAACGTTCTGGAAAATTGAGACATTTTCAAACGTCCTGAAAAATTAAGAGACATTTTCAAATGTTCTGGAAAAATAAGAGACAATTTCAAACGTTCTGGAAAATTAAGAGACATTTTCAAATGTTCTGGAAAATTAACGGACATTTTCAAACGTTCTAGAAAATTAGCAGACCTCTTTCAACGTTTTCGAAAATTAAGAGACATTTTCAAACGTTTCGGAAATTTAAGAGACATTTCTAATTTCAGGAAATCAATACATTTTCAAGCGTTCTGGACAATTAACAGTTATTTTCAAACGTTCTGGAAAATTAAGAGACATTTTCAAATGTTATTGGAAAATTAAGAGACCTTTTGAAATATTCTAGATAATTAGGAGATATTTCCAAACGCTCTGGAAAATCAAGAGATATTTTCAAACGTTCTGGAAAATTAAGAGATATTCTTAAACATTATGAAAATTAAGATAATTTTTCAAACGCTCTGGTAAATAGAGACTTTTCATAAGATCTGAAAAATTAAGACACATTTTTAAACACTTTTCAAATATCCTGGAAAATTAAGACACATTTTTAAACACTTTTCAAATGTCCTGGAAAATTAAGACACATTTTTAAACAATCTGAAAAATTAAGAGACATTTTAAAACGTTCTGGAAAATTAAAGACTTTTTAAACGTTTTGGAAAATTAAGAAATACTTTTAAACGCTCAGGAAAATCAAGAGACATTTTCAAACGTTCTGGAAAATTAGATGTTTTAAAACGTTCTAGAAAATCAAAAGACAATTTCAAAAGTTCTGGAAAATTAAGACATTTTCAAAAGTCCTGGAAAATTACGAGAAGTTCTTAAACGTTCTGTAAAATTATGAGACATTTTCAAACGTTCAAGAAGAAAAAGTATTTAAGGCTAATGCCTAGACATGGCTGACCATGAATGTAACAGGCATATGTTCAAGCATTCACACCTACAAAGCAATCACAGTGACAGATCTCTAGTTGAAAACTTCACAGTGGGCGAAAAGGGACATATCATTATTCATGACTACGGAAGGATATGATGAATACGAGGACTTAGATACTAATCATATACGAAATTCGTACAAAAGCCCGCAGCAATATTCGAAAGAAACCTCCGTTCTTGTCGACAATAAGAAGCATTCACAATCGACCAAAGACTCTTAATACAAAATACGAAATGTTTCCATGTTGGAGTTCTTTAAGAATAAGGACCTCGCTAACAACTGCAAAGACGGGAGTCAGTCACCAACAGCCATTCCATCAAACGTGATGATGATGATTCTCTTACAATATTCTCATAAAGGATGTACGTCTCTCACCATACGTCATTGTGTGATGCCAATTTACCGAGTCAATGAATCAATGAGGTCATTCAAAAGTGAACTGTCACTCCGCTTCAACTATAAATATTGAAATACAACCGATCAGGTAACACAATGAAATTTTATAGTCATCTTCAGTATAGGATGAACTTAGACTTTTGACTGGCAAAGGCAATCAGTCGTGTTGACCTATAAATTTATTCATTATCCTATAAGTTTTAAAAGGATATCACTTGTTGACCTATAAATTTATTCATTATCCTATAAGTTTTAAAAGGATATCACTTGCTGATAATGCATCGTGTCCCTAGTTAATTTGTGGATTAATTCTAAAATAAAGTATTGCAAAGTCAAATGAACTTCTGCCCAACAATATCATTCCTTAAGCTCATTTTTTAATCGTTTAGTGCTATCAAAGAGGCATCAAATGTCAAGACTCTATTTACCTCAAACCCATGGAACCTCTCTCTCTCTCTCTCTCCTCTCTCTCTCTCTCTCTCTCTCTCTCTCTCAGGCCATAGAGATGCTTCGCAACACTGACATTCTACCATGACTCGAATCTTTTGCCTCAAATGGCGGTCATGACAAAGCAAAACGCCTGATCACTGAAAATCATAAACATTCAATCCAGGTTCTGCATCGCTTTGCTAGGCGTAAACAATCCTTCAGGATTACATGATGGAAAGCTGCTTATGGTTTTCACTCGCATTAATTAGGATGATTAATAAATCTAATTCTTTTCAGTGATTCTTTCTGGTGCTGTAATGAATGATAAAGACCGAGTTCAAATCAAGCGCAATGCGTCTTATGGCTGGAAACATAACTGAAGATGATGCATGAAGGAAGTGACAACAGAATAAATATCTGTTCGTCATAAAGCAAGAACTCTGAAAAAAAAACTGAAATTCTAACATACGAGTGAATATCGAAATTTCATCTCATTTACGGAAGCTTGTTGATGCCAGAATTCATTAAAAGAAGAGAAGTTTCATTTAAAGTGAACATCCCCATATCATATATACATATATTATAAAAATAAAATTATATATATATAAATGATATATAAATATATATCTATAGATATATATATATAGATATAAATAAATAAATACATATATTATATTACTATATAATATATATTATATAATCATATATATACATATACATTATATATCTATTAAGTTGTAAATGTATATATGATATATATACTCCTATTATATATATATATATCATATATGATTTATAATCCGTTCACTTGAGCACGTGATTCATTTATCACACATATCCACAGGTGAAAAATAAGAGACAGGGTGTAGGTCCTGACCGGTTTCGGCTTTATTTTCAAGCCATTGAAAATAAAGCCGAAAACCGTCAGGACCTACACCCTGTCTCTTATCATTTCCACCTGTGGCTATTGTGTGCTATATATTATATATATCTATATATATATAATGCACAACATTTTCAGGATCTGTTAAAACCGACTGTTCATTGTGGCCTTTGTTGATACAGGAACGGAACTATGTACCTGGCTTTGGTCGACTTAAGTGGTAGCAAGAGCAAGCAAATACAAAAACAGCACTGTGAGAGGAACCTCCTCCCCAAAGAGTAATCTAGGGCTAGAAAGGAAATACCTGCAGCCATTCCACCTCTAGCATATTATATACCAAGGACCCACATGAAATTGGGTACAGCATAAAATCACAAGAATATATGCAAGAGTGTTTGAGTGTGTATATATATAAATGTATGTGTGTGTACACAATTGTATTCCACAGAGGAAAATTAAATATATGTATATATACATACATACATATAATATATATATGCTATATGTGTATGCATATGTGTATCCAAACTTTGTGATACTCATGTGAATAAATAAAATACGACATCGTCTTCAAAACGGCAAAACCCACACACAACTTAAACGCCCTTCCTTTTCTCGACATCAATCTCCCAATCACTCGCCTTGTATCCACTGGGTGACGACGAAATAATAGGAATGTTTTAGGGTGTATTAATGGCCGGGTTTCAATCGGGGGTCTCCCACGCTTACCGCCAACCCCCTTATTATTTCTTTATTTACGTCTGTATTTCTCGAGAGGGTGGGACGGCGGTACTCAGATTCCTATACCCGTAATCATTGTACTCGATCGTAACATTCGACCGCAGTGTTGTTGTTGTTGGTTTCCCCAATTCCTTCCTCCTCTAATGACTGATAAACAACAGTTCCACTTCAGAGGACGACTGGTGCACAATAGTTCCACTTCAGAGGACGACTGGTAAATAACAGTCCCACTTTGGAGGAATGAGAAACAATACTTCCACTTCACAGGATTGATAAACAACAGTTCGACGTTAGAGGAGGACTGATAAACAACAGTTCGACGTTAGAGGAGGGCTAATGAACAACAGTTCCATTTTGGAGGACTGATAAACAATAGTAACACTTCAGAGGACTGATAAACAACAGTTCGACGTTGGAGGAGGGCTGATAAACAACAGTTCGACGTTAGAGGAGGACTGATAAACAACAGCTCTACTTTAGAGAAGGACTGATAAACATTTCGACATTAGAGTAGGACTGATAAAAGACAGTTCGACATAAGAGGAGGAATGTTATAAACAAGACAGTTCGACATATTGTGGGACTGGTAAGCTGGTAAGCATCAGTTCGACTTCAGAGGACTGATAAAAAACAGTTCGACATTACAGGCAGGCTCATAAACAACAGTTCGACATTAGAGGAGGACTGGTAACCAACAGTTCCATTTCAGAGGACTGATAAAATACAGTTTGACGTTAGAGGAGGACTGATAAACAATAGTTCAACTTTAGAGAAGAACTGATAAAACAACACTTCTACATTAGAGAAGGACTGATAAAAGACAGTTTGACGTTAGAGGACAAATGATAAACAAGAAAGTTCGACATATTGTAGGACTGGTAAGCAACAGTTCGACTTCAGAGGACTGATAAAAAACAGTTCGATGTTAGAGCAGGGCTAATTAAACAACAGTTCAACGTTAGAGGAGGACCGATAAACAAGACAGTTCGACGTATTGTAGCACTGATAACAACAGTTCGATGTTAGAGAAGGACTGACAAAACAACAGTTCGACATTCGAGATAGACTGGTAGAACAACAGTTCGGTCCCAGAAGGGGGGGGGGGGGGGTTGTATTACCGTCAATGTACCTCACGCGGTGCATTTTAGGCATTAATTAGGGTTTTCTGCAGCGTCCGTTCAGCCACCGGTTACAACCCCTTTCATTTTTTTTACTGCACCTCCTTTCATGTTCTCTTTCTTCCATTTTGCTATCCAGCAATTTCCTAACAATTGTTACATAATGTAACTGCGAGGTTTTCCTCCTGTTACACCTTTCAGACCTTTCCACCCTCAATTTCCATGTCAGCATCGAATGACCTTTCAGGTCCCGGCACTTGGGCTCTGGCCTAAATTCTCTATTCCAACAACACTCCCCCTTCTAGTGTCATTCAGTGAGCTTTCTCAGTTCATTGCCACAAGAAAAGTAATCCGTGATTTAATTGAAGTAGAGAGAAATAACCTACTTAACTCTTTGTGGATTTCTTCTTACCTTCTTCAGAAGGATTTTCGTGATTTCTGGAATTTTGTAAGAAGAATAATGTTTAGAAATTAACCAGGTGAACCAGAATTAGGATATAAAACAAGCCTTAAAAATGCATTCTATTTTTCTAACTGGGACCAGAAAAATCTTTCTCACTACAAGTAATATATATATATATATATATATATATATTATATATATATATATATTATATTATATATCTTCCAGGTCACTTTAAATGATGTCGTTTGACTTTCATTACTTTTACATGGTAATCTGACGCACAGTACACCAAATACACAGTTAACAAACTATTAGATTTAATACCGACAATGCACTGCTTGCAGTGTTACAAATCGTTCATTGCAACTTGCAATTATTATACCCATTTGTTAGACAAGATTAAGAAACTGGGTAGATAAACTATCTTTAACGCCCCAGGTTAAGAACCTAGGAAGAAGCGATGCAGACGCATAATACAGGTGTACCAAAAACCTAGCCTATCTTTTCAAACCTAACCTATCCGCAGTCATTATCTCCCAAAATGTCAAGAAGAGAATTCGAACCAAAACTAAGACGACGCATACCAGACGCAAAGTGAGCTCCGACCATTAAGCACTGATGGCCCTGGCAGGAAAAATAGCGCTGACATGTTGAGTGCTGAATCACACCGGAGACCACGCATGACTTCGTCCCCCTCTTTTGATGGTCATCATCAACTCCTCAGATCTCCTGAGGTACAGGAGCACCACCATCACCAGCAGCAGCAGCAGCAGCAGCAGCCCTCACCAAGAAGGGGCTCATGGTCTGTCGAGTCATGGAAATCGCGTCTCGGGCAGTTTACCTTCAAGAAGTCCGTGTGGTTTTCCGTTTCGATTTTATTGGTCGGCTAAACTCGGCAGAAACCCCAGTCGTCGGGACTGTCATTTTCTGACCAATAAGTCACCGCGAAATCACGAGGATCCGACTGATGCTCGAATGCAGATTTTCTTGAGGACTTTTTTCTTTTTTCGCTCTCTCTCCTTCGACTCATTTCACCAGAGCCGTTAAAATATTGCATGCAGGATTCTCATTTGATTGCAAAGTGACACCGTGGTTTTACCTGAGATCTACTGCGAGGGAGGAAGCGGACGGATGGCTTGTGTTCGTTTTTAAAAAATCCTTTTCAGACAAAATGTTTTTCCATTTGCATGAACTCTCATCTCTCTCTCTCTCTCCTCCTCTCTCTCTCTCTCTCTATCTCTCTCTCTCTCTCTTCTCTCTCTCTATATATATATATATATATATATATATATATATATATATATATAATATATGTGTGTGTGTGCTGTGTGTGTGTGTGTGTGTGTGTGTGTGTGTGTGTGTGTGTGTACCCATCATGAATCAGCCAGAGTAATATGTAAAGGAGATCATACAATGTATTCAAAACAGACAGAAAATTGCATTAGTTCACAACCAGGGTAAAAGTCAAAATTTTTAGAAGCCATACCATGTGCCTCTTAAGAGTCAAATCGGTAAAAACAACAATGTGAAAAAGTAGCATATTAAACAAAAAATTTACATCCTAAAAAAATTAACTGACTAAGATGAAGCTTGGAGCTTCACCTGAAGCCGCGTAACAAAATGACTACGCTCACAAGAGTTGCAGAGCTACAGTGGGTTATATATGAAAGTGTGACATATTACAGGAAAGGGAAATTGATGGGCGAGGAATGAGGGTTGCTTGAGAGAAGAATGGGGTTCACCGCGCTCAATTTCACTCCTTTTCTTCTCCATTATACCAATATCGTGAGATTATGAAAGAGAACGCAACCATTAGGACTGATAGTGGAGTACTCGTGACTTTCCTTGTCATCATTATAGTGAGAACGCTACTAAGATTGGTTTAGTAACACTCGTGAAAATATCTGTCATCTATAGAGGAATTTGTCATTAAGACAGAAAAAAAGTGCAAATACTTGTAATTTTGACAGTAAGAATTTCCATTCAGACCGTCAAATGCCACTCAGACTGACACGTACAGAAATATCAAACACATTATAACTGTGGTAGATAACATGACAATTCTGCTTTATATTGAAAAAAATGGTCGTACATTTGATGAATATTCGGTAAAGGTTTTGCTACCATTATGAGAATGAAACAGACAATGGCAATTCAGTTTGACAAAATGAACTCAAAAACTCATAAAACTATTCAATACTTTAAAAAAGCAGTGCAAATGGCCATTAAGTTTGATCAACTAGCGAAGGTACTGAAAATGATATTTATTATATAATTTTTCTGCTTAGTAAAACCATATTAAGAAAAGAATATATTCTTGAAGAGAGGGATTTTTGCTTTGCTGTGCCATGCGTAGAAACCGTGGGTATAATTCATCATGAATGACACTCATGGAACAAATACTCATGCTACAATTATGTCAAGGGAATCACTGTTGATAGAGAAACGTGATCCAATTAACTAGTATACTTTCACCAAATTTGAAAGGTAACCCATCAAAAATAAAAAAAATAAAAAGCATTGCTCTACCCTTGGGAAAGACAAACTTTTCGAAAGTTTTAAAAGAAAACGGATCATTTTTCATTTAATGTCATATTTGTTCTTCTTAACACTGGTACTTCTTGTGTAAAAGTCTTTCGGTGTTTTACTGAACTGTCTCTTAAGAGAAAACTTTTGCACAAAATTCGCTCCAATTATAATATGTTTTTAATATGTAGATAAGAATGGAAACGAGAAAGCGCATTATTATGCATTGTACCGACTGATGAGTTAATAACCTTGACCTTGGGGTATCTCGTGCACGTGTCAAATGTAGACTGCAAAAACAGTTACGGTTGTTATCCTGCCAAGCGCTAGGACCTATAAGGCCATTCAGCGCTGAAACGGAATTTGACAGTAAAAGGTCTGAAAGGTGTAACAGGAGAAAAAAGTCGCAGTTCCACCATGAATCAATTGTTGAAAGAGGGTGGAAAGTAAGACGGAAGAAATAGGATATGAAAGAAGTAACAATAAAATTCACGAAAGGGGTTAGAGCTAGAAGCCGAAAGGCACACTGCAAAGAACCTACAGTGGACTACATGAGGTGCACTGACGGCACTAACCCCTTCCCCCAACGCCCAGGTCATTTGCGTATCATTTAATAGCATGTAAACACAACAAAGGATCCAGCATCAACCTTATTTATTTTGATCTATATTTGTCACGGCACAACATAGAATTGAGAGATTTAACCAGACAGCCGCTAATAACTGGCGTTGTAAGATCGCAGCGGATACATGGGGTGGGACATATCTTACTATAATGGGCGTAATGTCTGTCCGTCCGTCAATCATTCAATCACAGCCAAACGGTTGGTCCGATGGGAATGAAACTTGGCAGGGTTATGTTGGGTACTCCTAAGATGGTTTATAATGGGGTTTCATCCTTCTCCCACCCCCTCCAGAGCTGGTTCTGCCCGTGAAACGAGGATGATTATGCCCGTAGACTTAGTTACTTTGCGAATTTTCATACGTAATTTCTGTATACATATGTTTGCTAGTGGTTAGAATGGAAGTTTCAGTAGAAGGGCGAAGACCGCTGGGGAGGCCGAGGAAGAGATGGTAAGATGATGTGTTCTGAGATCTGAGAGAAATGGGAGTGAAGGATCCAGGAGAGATGCAGCACTCAACAGGGGAACATGGAGAGGCCTGGTGCAAGCGCACTGGGCCACGAAGAGGCCTGAGAGCCACCAAGAGTGAATGTGCGTATGGCAATATGTATGTTTAGGACAAATGTCTTTGATTAAGGTTACGGTTACGGCCTACTCCAATCATTAATTAAGAAACGAGTATTTGTCATCGGCGACGCAAATCTAACATTTTATGGTCAATAAAGTGAGAAAAAAACCAGTTTTAATTAATACAGTGAGAGGACCCATATAATTTCTATTGCAGCAACGTTTCGACTTCTCTTGAGTCATACTCAAACTGTTACATGAAAAAGTAAAATTACATACAGAATCGCAAATTAACATGGTAAACTGAAATATTAGAACACTTTAGGGAAAAATGTAACATTTCTTTTAGTTTAAAAGATTCAAAAATAATTCTCTGGAGAAAACTCTTTAGAAAGAGTAAGGTCATCAGAAGCTATTTTTAGCCGGCTTAAGAAATCTAGTATTGAAGCGAGCTATTGCTTCGTTTCCGCTGAAATATATTATGATTATTTTTCTCGCAATTTTTCCTGTTTCCAGCTTTCGATACTTTGTTTCATTACTGTTTACGAACTTGGGCTAATATTATTGTTTAGATGGTAATTTACAGTCTGTGAGGACAACAGCCCTGGATTGCTTTGGGAAAGTCAGCATCATCAAATGAAAGCTGACTTCCCCGGGACAGCATCTGGGGGGAGCTAAGGCGAATCTTTGGTTAGCCGCCAATGCTTGTGTCATTATCATAAATAACGTAGAACAGTGACATGACTGGCGTTCCTAGCTTATCATTTTTATGGCCCCAAACTGATAGTAAAAATGATTGAACTCGGAAAGCGTCAGATGCATCTCATCCCGCGCTATTTCTTACGAGAGAACTTCAATCAAATACACATCAGAAGATAAATATAAATATTTACAAAGGAGTAACACTGAATGGGCTTGACTTAGTAGTTTATTCTACTCGGATCCGGAACAGGACCACCTCCAAAATTTGAAGTAGGTAAATTTTGGCACATCGCTTTCGTTCGCCCCAAGGACATATGTACCTGAGGTTTTACCAGCTCTGGTGAACAGCTTGAGTAAATAAATTCACTAAATAAATTCATTTACTTTCACTCAAAATTGTGTGTGGCCTAAGGTCTAAGCAATTCGCAATTTATTATTCATCTAACGTCGCTTGCCAGAGCAGGCAAGTCCCCGAGGAATGTCAAGAGTGAATGTATGAAACACAATGAAGAATCCGTTGCTTGAATTAATTACTTTTACAGCCACATTACAATACAATAGTCCTTAGCACTTAACTTTTTTTCATTCTTCTGACATTGCCCAACTACATTATTTATAGGCGAATATTTTGACGTATAACCATTTGCTCACGTTTATTTGTATGTCAGCTTCGTCTCTTTTTACGCCGAATTTCCGTCCACTCACTCACTAAGCAACTTTTCACAGGTAGCTTAGTGAGTCGATAACCTCTCCGTCATGTTCCATACGAATGCGTCCACGTAGTGAATAATAATAGCCCGACCCTGCCGAAAATCCGCAAGAACGCCCGTCCGCAAAAATTGAATATACTAAGTGAATCCATCCGTAAGAGCGAAAAAGAAGGCGGGTGGACGCCTGTGTAAACAGACCCCAAAATTCGAGATTTATTCGCCCTAATGGAGGCCATTAGCAAGTGGACATTCTTCACTCTGAATTATTCCTTCCTATTGCATATTAAGCGAAGCTCTCGTACGCTATTTGCAAATCCCGTCCATGATGCGGGAACCTGAGATATTTACCTCATTATCTGATGCAATCGTCCGTCACTGCTTCTGCTGCTGCTGCTGCTTCTGCTACCCGAGATTCTTCTTCTTCTTCTTCTTCTTCTTCTTCTTCTTATTCTTCTTCTACGGGAATTACGAATTTCAGATGCTTTATCTTCAATTTGAACATCACGTTACTTTCATTCATAATCGGCTTCTCTATTTTTGGTGTTTTTCTTCTACAGGAATAAGGAATTTCAGATGTTTCTTCTCCAATTTGAAGACCACTTCATTTTCATTCATAATCGACTTCTCCATTTTTGGTGTTTCTCTTCTACAGGAATAAGGAATTTCAGCTGCGTCCTCTCCGGTTTCAACCATACGTTGCTTTCATTCATTATCGGCTTATTTATAAAGCCGTTTCTCTCCTACCGGAATAAGGAATTTCCGACACTTATTCTTCCATTTGGATTTTAGGCCATAATATTGAAGATCGGGTTATTTATTTTTGTTAATTTACAAGACATTTTCAATGAAAATAAGTGAAAATTTACATACAGTTAAGTCATTCATACAAAGAGTTAGTTATTTAGTTTATAATATAATTGACAATTTCTCTACAATAACGGGACAAACAATTGTGTATTTTTACTGGTGATGAAATCTTAACCTTTGTAAGTATATGACCTGTAATTGATAGAGATATGACTGATTATTATTATTATTAGTATTATTATTATTATTATTATTATTATTATTATTATTATTATTATTATTAATGTTCATGATATTATTATCATTATTATTATTATCTTATTATTATTATTAAAACTGGGTATTTTAATGGACAAACTCAAACTGATCTCTACAACGGAAAGGAAAAACGATAAAATGTTGCTGAATAGAAGGACGATTATTATTTCTTGCCACTGTAATTGCTATTTAAATAGGTCTTGTAGGGAGGGAGCAATGTCAGTCCCTATCTAAAGTAATCACCAGAGAGAGAGAGAGAGAGAGAGAGAGAGAGAGAGAGAGAGAGAGAGAGAGAGAGAGAGAAGATTTTGTAAGAGTAAAAACCAGTTTGCTAAATTTTAGGGTAAAGTGAACAGAATTTTTTCTCTTTCGTTCACTTTCAAGGAGAGAGAGAGAGAGAGAGAGAGAGAGAGAGAGAGAGAGAGAGAGAGAGAGAGAGAGAGAGAGTTAATAAAAGATTTTGTAGGAGTAAAAACAGGCCTGAATGCCTAATTTTTATGTAAAAATGAAGTTTTTCGCTTACTTGGGGAGTAAGCCTACAAATTACTTTGTTGCTGTTGTTGTCCTTATTGGGGAGGGGGGGTAGGAAAGGTCTATGGAAGAGCCTAAAAAGGTCTAAGAAAGGTGTTTCGCGTTGAGTTAAAGATACGGGAATTTGAGACTAAGATATTTATTATTTATTTGTTAGAATGAAAATGGTAAAAAATAAATAATGTGTAAGTTAAATTGTACATAAAAATATTTATAATAAAGTATAGGACATTTACTTTAGGGAAAATCTTGCACACGTCCAGAGTAAGTTGGAGATCGGATCATGCCTTGTTTATCTTACATTCACTTTCAAGGAGAGAGAGAGAGAGTTAAGATAAGATTTTACATGTACAAAATAGGCGTTTGCTTAGTTTTATGGTATAATAAAGTTTTTATTTTATTCACTTTCAAGGAGAGAGAGAGAGAGAGAGAGAGAGGAGAGAGAGAGAGAGAGAGAGAGAGAGAGAGGGGGGGGAGGAGTTATTTGCTTTCACATCAATTGAAAACATATCAATGGTACAAAATTATCTCAGTGATGTAACATAAAAAGGGTTCGAAGCGGTAAAAAACAAAACAAAAAAAAAAAATAATTGCACCAAAGTTTTTCAAAGGCAATCGAGTTTTCTGTACGGCGTATAATTCTGTATAAAACTCTCAGCAGTGGCCTGTGTCATTGGCACCTATAATGGCTAACTTTAACCTTACATAAAATTAAAACTACTGAGGCTAGAGGGCTGCAATTTGGTATGTTTGATGATTGGAGGGTGTCTGATCAACACACCAATCTAAAGCCGTCTAACCTGAGTAGTTTTCTGATTCTGAGGGCGGACACAAAAAGTGCGGATGGACAGACAAACAGCCATATCAATATTTTCTTTTACAGAAAACTCATAAACAGATTCTAGACACTTTGGTTATGTACAGTTTTGAAACAAATTCCGAAACGACAAAACCAAGGTTGGAAAGAGGTTTCATAAATAGAATCCGAACGATGGGAATCGACAGTTCGAGTGCATCCCCCATGAAAGGGTTTTGAACCATGAAGATGAATTCCCTGCTGAAACCAAAGCATTTATCGAAGCGAAGAACGCGTACTTAACTCAAGTTTTATAAAAAGAATTCAAAGCTACAATAAAGGAGATGAAAATCGGTGAAAATAAATAAAAATATAAATGATAGTTTTCTGTGCAGCATAAAATGCAGTATGAAACTCTCAGCCACGGCCCGGTGGTGGCCTGTGTTGTTGCAGACGTGCAATCATGGCTGCCCTTGACCTTAAATAAAATAAAAGCTGCTGAGGCTAGAGGGCTGCAATTTGGTATGTTTGATGATTGGAGGGTGTACGAACCAATTTGCAGCCCTCTAGCCTCAGTAGTTTTTAAGATCTGAGGGCGGAGAGAAAAAGTGCGGTCGGACGGACAAATAGCCATCTCAATAGTTTTCTTTTACAGAAAACTGAAAACATAACATTCACGTAGGTTCCAGTCTACGAATGAAAAGTATTCTAGCTTTATAAAAGGGTTTGAAATTGCACAGAGAGATCTAAATGACAATATAACTAACATCGAAAACTATGAGGGTGGGGGACCATTGTCCGATTGAAGCTTATTAATGACTCAAATCAATTAAACCTTATTAATGGTTTATATCAATTAATGCTTACTAATGGCATAAATAAATAAAAACTTATTCATGAATTAAATAAATTAAAGGTTATTCATGGCTTTAATAAAATAAAGTTTTAATGGCTTAAATAAATTCAAGCTTATAAATGGCTTACAGAAATTAAAATTTATAAAGGGCTTAAATCAGTTATAGCTAAACTAAATTAAAGCTTATTTATGGCTTAAATAAACTAAAACTTATTAATGGCTTAAAGAAATTAAAACTTATTATTCAGAGGGCTTAAATCAATCAAAGCTTATCAAGGGCTTGAATCAATTAAAACCTATTAGGGGTTAAATCAATCAAAGCTTATTAAGGGCCTGAATCAATTAAAGCCTATTAAGGGCTTAACTCAATCAAAGCTTATTAAGGGCTTAAATCAATCAAAGCTCATTAAGGGCTTAAATCAATCAAAGCTCATTAAGGGCTTGATTCAATTAAAGGCTATTAAGGGCTTAAATAAATTAAAGCTTATTAATGGCTTAAAGAAATTAAAGCTTATTAATGGCTTAAATAAATAACAGCTTATAATGGCTTAAATCAAATAAGCTTATTAATGGCTTAACGAAATTAAAGATTATAATGGTTTAAAGAAATTAAAGCTTATAATGGCTTAAATCAAGTAAAGCTTATTAATAGCTTAAATAAATCTAAGTTTATTAATGGCTTAAATAAAAACCCATCATATTTTTCAAGCGTCGAAGACGAGACCCGACGAAGCCTTCATGCAGTGTTCGAATCCTCATCCTGAAAAAGCTCAAGTGATAAAAATAATAATAATAATAATAATAATAATAATAATAATAATAATTAATAATAATAATAATAATAAAAAAGCCGGAGTGAAACTTCCTACAAAGTTCAGGGCCGAAAAAAAAATCCCTAGCTCGGCTTGTAATTACTGTAAAAGGCAATGATTAAGTAATTTGCCTGCTTAATCTCCGTGACACAATGGATATAAAGTGCTCCCGTCCCACTTAAAGAGTTCGGTTTATTTTGCACAATTAGCGAAGATATATGGACCCTCACGAAGGCGGGGGGGGGGGGCCTTCGGTCGAATGTGTAATTAAGGAATGAGAGAGTTTAGGGCTATTTCTCTGCGATGCTCTTTCTTCTTCCTCTTCTTCTTCTTTTTCTTTCCCTATCTTGCTGGACTTGAACGACATGATTTACGTCCGTTTCAGCGGACCTAGAGGTTTTTTCTTTCAGAACTCCAGTCTCTCTCTCTCTCTCTCTCTCTCTCTCTCTCTCTCTCTCTCTCTCTCTCTCTCTCTCCATATCACTTAAAAGCCAGGATAATTCAGTTCCTTCTAACAACATAAAATTTGGTGACTCATCATCAATATCCTTAGCCATAATATTTTCAAATCCGGTCTCACAATTCACCTGTAGACAAGGCCTCGAGGATTCGGTGTACCTTTCCCTACTTTTTGGCTCCAGACTCTGTCTATGGCCCCAGTAATTACTGTGACAAATAAATACAACTAAATAATCAATTAAGCTTCAAAGAACATCTACCTTGGTAGTGTAAATTAACCTTTTCTTCATTGTTCTCTTTATCTTTATTTCATTAGTTTTCCAACCAAACCTTCGGAAACTTTCCAATTTTGAATTCCTTCCTAATTAACCCAATTTCAGGGTAGAATGATGTCATTTTAGAATCCTTTTATGTATAGTGCAAAACTTAATTCTTTCTTCTGCATCTGTGTATTGCCAACGTTTTAGCAGGGATTAGAAAAACAACATAACAAAAACGTGTTATTGAAGTAAAAAAAAAAACATTAAAAAAAAACACCAAATTAAAAACTATATCATAAACAATCCGAAGAAAACGCAACATTAATTTAATCTATTCCAACAAACATCAAATTAAGCAATAACCGAAATACACATAAAACCAAAACATAAATTGTCTTGTTATGGCAAAAATAAATCGCATACTGACAAACGAACGGTAGGAACAACAGCAATTGCCATCCCCCCCCCCCACCCCCTCCCTTTCCCAGACTCCTTATGGCAGATAAATAATATGGGTTTCTTTCAGGTTTCATAACTTAGTCTTTCGTTAACCCAGGTTGACAAGATGTCAGATTTGTGACGGAAAAGGAGTTTCCATAGGACGAATTTCATGAATCCTGTCTGAAGTTTACTTGCCCTCTCTCTCTCTCTCTCTCTCTCTCTCTCTCTCTCTCTCTCTCTCTCTTCTCTCTCCGTCACTTCAGAAATGAATTTTTTTCGCAAAAATCATTGCAACATATAGTAACTAGCCGTGGTGTACAGTGCGGTTAGTTTTCTCTGTCTTCGAGATATAAATACCACCGTTTACTTTTTTCGGGCGTCATTTCAAACAAGAGTTAGACAACTTCTCTCTCTCTCTCTCTCTCTCTCTCTCTCTCTCTCTCTCTCTCTCTCTCTCTCTCTCTCTCTGGACGTCTGTGTCAGCGATATGATGCGTATTCCTACTTTTTTTTGGCGGGGTGGGGGAGCTAAGTTATCTGCATTTTATGCATTTTAATAAACAAGCCACGCATTTAAATAGTTCAGCTTTTGCGACAAAAAAGACTGGTACCCCCTTTTGAACACCGTTAAGAAAAACTAGGACCCCTATTAATTACAAGTCGTAACGTTAATCGGAGTATTATCATTATTATCAATCTCTGCCAAATATTGTTCTTATGTTTTCTGTAAAAGAAAACTGTTGAGATGGCTATTTGTCTGTCCGGCCACACTTTTTCCTGTCCGCTCTCAGATCTTGAAAACTACCAAAGCTAGAGGGCTGCAAATTATCATGGTGAACATTCACCCTCCAGTCATCAAACACACCAAATTGCAGCCCTCTAGCCCCAGTAGTTTTTAAGATCTGAGGACGGAAAGAATAAGCACGGATAGAAAAACTGCAGAAGGATAGACAAGCCCATCTCCATAGCTTTCTTTTACAGAAAACTAAAATCGTTACTCTTCACAGCTATATCAAGTCAAATGGCTAGTCTTTTAAATCTGAAGCGCTCATCTGCAACCAGGTCTGACAACAGTCACGATTACCTTGATTGCTCTTCAATTGCCAAAACCGTTGGTCCTCTCGCCTACAAGCACAGTACTTTGCAGCATTAGCAGCGTGTCTGACAGTACTCAAATGCAAATCTGGACTACGTGACAGAATATTGGTATTCTTCCATGACAAAGCACTCTGGATGACCACAAGAATCTGTGACCTCACGTAAAGGGTTCCGATGGCTTTGGCGGCGGATGTCGAATATTTTTGGACTGATACTCTATCATTCTTTTTGGAGATTTTGGAATCTACTAGACATGATTGCATCTGTGGTTCTGACATCTGTTGGGAGGGGTGAGGAAGCAACCCATTTTTTTATCTTTCTTTTTTTTTCATCTCGCTACATCCGATGTTCGTCCCTTGAGAATTCAAGAGAATTCCTGGATATCATCTCCGCTCCTTGGTTTTTTTTCTTTCTTCTTTATGTGAGACTCAACCAAAAATGTGCGACAATATTTCACAGAAACATAAAAAACAAACTTCCGAATCACTTCACTAACAATACACTACACATCCCTTTGAATTAACCCTATATCGAATGTTCTCTTACAACCAGAATGAGTAAAATGGCATGAAAATTCTTCTATTCTGCAGCAAAAGAAAAAAACGCACAAATTAGATTAATCTTCTTCCATTCATCTTTTCATTTACTAATTACACTATAACTTTGTCTTGTTTCACACTCCTTATATGGACAAATTTCTGGATTCTACAGCATGCTTCTCTATCTCAATAACTCGACAGTCATCTGAATCACACAGTCAGCCTCTCTCTCTCTCTCTCTCTCTCTCAATGGACATTTCGTAAAGTTATTTGGTACGCCTCACAGACAGATACAGGCGTCCAGGATCGGTCCTTGAGAGAGAGAGAGAGAGAGAGAGAGAGAGAGAGACTTAAATTCATCAGTAATTACTCGGTATTCTAAATGAACCGCGTCATCTTGGTTCCCCACAATCACTGCAAGTTTAAAAAAAAAATTGTTGCATTTCTAGACACATGACGTGTGAATTATAATTTCAACTCTAAAACATTATTTTAATTTCTCAGTGAAAGTTCTGGTTTAAGTACGACGTTAAACACTACAACAACTTTATTTTACAGAAAGACAAAAAAATTAAATTCATCTCTTGCAATTTCTTTCATAATCATAGCCATTTCTAGATTTCTAATGACCACCATTTGGTCATTAACATTTTCTTTTTATATTTATCTTTTTTTTAAGAACAAACAAATGAAAAGTATACAAGTAAACAATACAGAAATGACATCTTTACGCACTAGCTTTTGCGC
>NC_087218.1:19479980-19482480 GCF_015104395.2 Macrobrachium nipponense | reverse complement strand
TGTCTCATATTTCTCAATTTTATTCCTTGCTGTTTGTTCGTCGTTTCGTTAAGAAATATATCGTTTTCCTCTGACATTTCTCAGTTGTCGCTTGGAGGGGAAAGTGACATTGTAAGTCAATGGATGTTTCGTTACAAAATGACACTAAAACAGAATCACTGGATCCTCTCTTTCTCTCCACATCGACTTGCAATGTCACTTTCCCCTCCAGGCGACAACTGAGTAATGTCAGAGGACAACGAAACGACGAACAAACAGCAAGGAATAAAACTGAGAAATATGAGACACACCCAAAAGCAAGAACAAATAGGTACTCGAGGACAAATTTCTTTACATGTTGGATGCCTGAGGTTTACGACAAGATATTGTTTTAAAACAACAGAAATATAAAGTTCCTACCCTCGCTTTCGATAGAAAATTAGCTTACACTATTAATGCAAAGACGAAGAATGGTCAAATGTCTGTGGCTCACTAGTGGGTCCTGCCTGCGATGAGCCCCTGTGACGTCATTGTCTGGCCGACCTTTCTTACCGGGTCCAGGGTACAAGTAAGCGCAATCGGAAAGATGCAAATGATGCTGGCAGACAGGCAGAAAGACAGCCTTACAGAGACTAGAATAGAACAGAATATAGATTATAGGTCAATGCCCAAGCGCTGGGAGCTATGAGGGCATTCAGTCTGAAAGGGTAACTCACAGTACTATGCTTTGGTCACATTTACATGCGTCCAACGTACGAATTCTACAGAGCCCTTGCAACACGCACGTCAAGAATTTGTGGTCCACGTCAGACGTACGTCGAACCTCCGTGTTGCACGGGCGATGTGACGTGGTCTGGAGGCCAAAAAACGTGCGCAGAACTTGCGCAGGTTGACTGTTAGGCCCGTACGTGCATCCTACTGCGCCGTACGGATAACCTGTGCTTGGCGTAAGTTGGACCTGCGTCAGTGGCCAGGTATAAATGGACCTACGTTCTACCTACGTCTATTTAACACGTAGGGAGGACGAAGAAACTCTTGATCCTTCCACGAATCTGCTACGTCCAAGCTACGTGCTCAGAAAGACACAGGTTCGACGCACGTGTAAGGCCACGCCTTCCCAAAATTCAGCACGTAGACTACACGCAGCAGCACGTATGTCTCAATGTGACCATAGCATAAGAAGGTTTCAAAGGTGTAAAAGGAGGAAACCTCGCAGTTGCACTCTGAAAAAAAAGTGTTGGAGAAGGTGGAAAATCAAATGGAAGAAAGATTATGAATGAGGGTGCAGTAAAAGGAAAGAGAGAGGGTGCAGCTGGCGCCGAAAGGACGCTGCATAAACCCTTAAGTAATGCCTACAGTGCAACACTAACTGTACTGACAGCACTATATCCCCTCGGAGTCACGTGACTAGAGACACCATCTTCGAGTGCGTCCGCACTAGAGAAAAACACGTCATTAACACAAGTCGGCAGTTTATCGCACAAGGTTGAAAACGAGTTAGCGATCGTCAATGAAGGGCGAATCATTAGCAAATGCTCGATGAGTGTATGAAGTGCTGACAGGACTATTCAATGAAGTTATTCACTTGTATTCAACCCTTATTCTATTACCATTCATTGCTTTATATGACAGACGATACTCTCTATCTGTTATGCCTTCATTAATAATAATAATAACTAACCTCAGTGGCTTCCAAGATCTGAGGGCGGGGCAGAAAAAGTGCGAACGGGCAGACAAATAGCCATCTCAATAGTTTTCTTTCACAGAAAACTGAAGAAAAATGTATTCAGTCGTGATGTGTGAGCGATAAGTTGTCTTCTTACGTTTACGACATGTTGAATTGCAATGTTGACGCACCCTTACGTAACTCAGCGTGACAAAAAACAACAAAAATACAATTGATCTTTCACTGTAAAATTATCAGGGTAACTTCGTCTTCTTTCTCTGCATTTTTTCCCACTTCAATGTGAAGTCGATGTTTCCGAGATCTTTCCTCCTCAAGATGGCTCGGTCAAACACATCGTCCTCTGACAATCGTTTGTCGCTCAGTAACTGCATCCATCCACCTTCGCTTCTTCGGTCTTCCTCTCTTTCTCTCTCCCAGTATCCCACCAGGCACCTCCTACATTAGTTCTCCCTACATCCCCGTAGGAGGTGGGGGGGGGGGGGGTTAGTGCCGTCAGTGGACCTCATGCGGTGCACTGTAGGCATTACTTAAGGTTCTTTCCAGCGTGCCTTCGGCCCCTAGCTGCAACCACTTTCGTTCCTTTTACTGAACCTCCTTTCATATTCCCTTTCTTCCATCATACTTTCCACCCTTTCTTAACAGTTGATTCATAGTGCAACTGTGAGGTTTTCCTCCTGTTACACCTTTCAAACCTTAAACTGCCAAATTCCATTTCAGCGCTGAATGACCTCATAGGTTCCAGTGCTTGACCTTTGGCCTAAATTCTATTCTCATATTCACCCTCCCTACATATCACTCCCCTTCTCATCATATGGCCAGACCACTGTAGTCTCC
>NC_087218.1:19472480-19474980 GCF_015104395.2 Macrobrachium nipponense | reverse complement strand
CATTTATTGAAAAACTGAATCAACTGAAAAAGAACAACTGCAGATGGGACAAAGTCATTCCTCTACAACTTCGTTCGTGATTCAATCGCATCTCTTCGCTCAAAACCGCTAATAATAATTTAAAGCCAGCAAATGCCTTGGACTGGAAAACACTTGTTCGAGTGACTGCCAAAAAATACCTGTAGAAAATACGGGTATTACACACACGCACAGCCACCTATGACGTCTTAGGCACTTAGGTGCTCACATCCAGTCCCAAATTCAACGTGGACGACTCACCCTACGATGAAATGAGCGACTGAGGAGGATCGAAACCAACGTTGCGCGTAAGTAATTTTTCCTAGTGTCGCTCTGGCTGCCTCCATCATGAGAATATTCATTGTCATGCTACTCTTTGGGTGCGTCCACACTATAGTTCAAATTGTCATCAACACGAATCGGTGACATATCACATACATATCCCCAACAGATCGAAAACCAGTTGTAGACTTAATGGTAATGAAATCTAAACTTTGGGCCAAAGGCCAAGCGCTTGCACTTACGAGGTCATTCAGCGCTGAAAATAATGTTGAAACAATTGTTAAGAGAAGTGGAGAGTGACTTGAAGACAGAGAATATGGACGGAAGTATAGCAAAAGGAAAAGTAAGAGGGTTGTTAGGACTAGCAATAAGTTAGACTTCTAATCAATGTTTTATACCATTACCCAGCAAAGACTCGTTCTCCACTTACGGTGATCGACATTTCCAACGTTTGTGCTATAGATCCGATATCAATGTTGAAGGAAGATCGTGTAAAGTATGTGGTGAACCACATAAACATACGATGCAATATTTTATTTTAGAATGTAATGAATTATCAGAAATGGGAGACTCTCAAATTAACAAAGTAACCTATCACGCACCTTATCTTTTCAATAATGGTGTTTGTTCTAGAATTGTTCAAAGTTTCCAAACTTTTGCTGAACAAGTGATTTGTATTAATACGTAATGTATTATTTGTTCGTGGGTATATTAGCATGCTAATACACCTCATTTGATGTAAATTACCATGTGAACAAATCTATAATTAATGAGTAAACAAATAAATAAATAAATATGGATGCGATAATTTGCCGACACGAGCTTACGACGGTTTCTACTGTAGTATGGAGAATCGGTCCAACACTACAGCAAAACATGTTAAACACACAAGTACGGAACTTATCATACACAACACAAGACAGCTGAATACAAGTCAATGAGTTACTATAGTAGATTCACATCAACCGTGCATTTGGTGTCTAGACCCGTCCCTTACGACGTTCCTGATTGGCTGTTGATAAGCCAATCGCAGGGCTGGAAACTCCCAGTCTCTCGAGAGACTTCACATAGGTAGGATGTATGCTCCACCTCCCCTGAGGGATACCTTTCAAAAGTATCCCTCAGGAGAGGTGGAACATGCACCCTACCCATGTGAACTCTCTCGAGAGACTGAGAGTTCCAGCCCTGCGACTGACTTGTCATCAGCCAATCAGGAGCGTCGTAAAGGACGGGCCTAAACATCAAATGCACGGTTGATGGGAATCTACTATAGTAGTCCTAACCAGTGCTTCATACGGTTTAAAAATATTTGAAAAGATTATTCTTTCTCCTCACACGGCCGTTGGCTGGTTTCCAACCTGTGTATGTATGTGTGTGTATATATATTATATATAATATATATATACACATATAATATATATATATATAATAAATTATATATATATACTATATATATATATATATGACTGTGAAATGTACTCTGTTAAAAAAGAACTCCATCTACTAAAAGGAGCCCATAAAAATGCCAAACTATAGAAAGTAAATACTATATTTCAGAGACCAAACTCTCTCTCTCTCTCTCTCTCTCTCTCTCTCTCTCTCTCTCTCTCTCTCTCTCCAGATCTGAAAAGAGGGAGGGGCAGTTTGGTCTCTGAAATATAGTATTTACTTTCTACATTTTGGTGTTTTTGGTGGGCTCCTTTTATTTTTTTTATTTTTTATTTATTTTTTTTTTGCTCTATCACAGTCCTCCAATTCGACTGGGTGGTATTTATAGTGCGGGGTTCCGGGTTGCATCCTGCCTCCTTAGGAGTCCATCACTTTTCTTAGTATGTGGGCCGTTTCTAGGATCACACTCTTCTGCATGAGTCCTGGAGCTACTTCAGCCTCTAGTTTTTCTAGATTCCTTTTCAAGGATCTTGGGATCGTGCCTAGTGCCCCTATGATTATGGGTACGATTTCCACTGGCATATCCCATATCCTTCTTATTTCTATTTTCAGATCTTGATACTTATCCATTTTTTCCCTCTCTTTCTCTTCAACTCTGGTGTCCCATGGTATTGCGACATCAATGAGTGATACTTTCTTCTTGATTTTGTCAATCAACGTCACGTCTGGTCTCTTTGCACGTATCACCCTATCCGTTCTGATACCATAGTCACAGAGGATCTTTGCCTGATCGTTTTCTATCACTCCCTCT
>NC_087218.1:19442480-19467480 GCF_015104395.2 Macrobrachium nipponense | reverse complement strand
ATGATAAGATATAACGATCATTTGACACTATTACTGAGGATAATAAGATATAATGTTCACTGGGCACTATTACTAATAATGATAAGATATATTGATCATTTGACACTATTACTGAGGATGATCAGATATTACGATCATTTGACACTATTACTGATGATGATAAGATATAATGATCACTGGACACTATTACTGATAATGATAAGATATAATGATCATTTGACACTATTACTGATGATGATAAGATATAATGATCATTTGACACTATTACTGAGGATGATAAGATATAACGATCATTTGACACTATTACTGATGATGATAAGATATAATGATCATTTGACACTATTACTGATAATGATAAGATATAATGATCATTTGACACTATTACTGATGATGACAAGATATAATGATCATTTGCCACTATTACTGATGATGATAAGATATAACGATCATTTGACACTATTACTGAGGATAATAAGATATAACGATCATTTGACACTATTACTGAGGATGATAAGATATTACGATCATTTGACACTATTACTGAAGATGATAAGATATAATGATCATTTGACACTATTACTGAGGATGATAAGATATAACAATCATTTGACTCTATTACTGATGATGATAAGATATAATGATCACTGGACACTATTACTTATAATGATAAGATATAACGATCATTTGACACTATTACTGAGGATGATAAGATATAACGATCATTTGACGCTATTACTGATGATGATATGATATAACGATCATTTGAAACTATTACTGATAATTATAAGATATAATGATCATTTGACACTATTACTGATGATGATAAGATATAACTATCATTTGACACTATTACTGATGTTGATAAGATATAATGATCACTGGACACTATTACTGATAATGATAAGATATAATGATCATTTGACAATATTACTGATGATAATATATAACGATCATTGGACACTATTACTGATGATGATGAGATATAACGATCATTTGACACTATTAATGAGGATGATAAGATATAACGATCATTTGACACTATTACTGAGGATGATAAGATATAACGATCATTTGACACTATTACTGAGGATAATAAGATATAACGATCATTTGACACTATTACTGAGGATAATAATATATAACGATCATTTGACACTATTACTGATGATGATAAGATATAATGATCATTGGACACTATTACTAATAATGATAAGATATAATGACACTATTACTTATGATGATAAGATATAATGATCATTGGACACTATTACTAATAATGATAAGATATAATGATCATTTGACACTATTACTGATGATAAGATATAATGATCATTTGACACTATTACTGAGGATAATAAGATATAACGATCATGTGACACTATTACTGTGGATGATAAGATATAATGATCATTTGACAGTATTACTGAGGATGATAAGTCATAATAATCATTTGACACTATTACTGATAATGATAAGATATAATGATCATTTGACACTATTACTGAGGATAATAAGATATAATGATCATTTGACACTATTACTAATGATGATAAGATATAAACGATCATTTGACATATTACTTGGAGGATGATAAAGATATAATGATCTTTGACAATATTACTGAGGATGATAAATAAAATCAATTTGACTCTATTACTGATGATGATAAGATATAATATTCATGGACACTATTACTGATAATGATTAAGATATAATGATCATTTGGAACTATTACTGAGGATTAATAAGATTTATAATGGATCATTTGACATAATTACTAATTGATGATAAGGATAAACGATTTCATTTTGACACATATTATGAGCGATGATTAAGATTTATGAATGATCATTTGACAACTATTAATGAGGATGATAAGATATAACAATCATTTGGAAACTTATTATGATGAATGATAAGATAATAATGATCACTTTGCCCGACACTTTAATGATAATGATAAGATATAATGATCATCTGACACTATTTAACTGAGGATTATAAGATATAATGATCATTTGACACTATTACTTGATGATGATAAGATATAACGAAACCATTGACACTCTTAACTGGACGAAGATAAGATATTAATGATCATTTGGACCCAATAATAAGATGATGATAAGATAATAACGATCATTTGACAACTAGTACTGATGATGAAGAAGATATTAATGATCACTGGATATATATGCTAATCATAAGATAATTAAGGAGCATTTGACACTATTACTGATGAGAAGATATAACGATCAATTTGACACATACCTGATGATGATAGGTTATAAACGATCATTCTGAGGACTGTTACTAAGGAGGCTGATAAAGATAAACGATCATTTGGACACTTAATTACCTGAGGATGATAAGATATAACGATTCATTCTGGACACTATTTACTGAGGATGATAAAGATTCTTAACCGATCATTTGGACACTATTACTGGATGATGATAAGATCTAACGATCATTTGACCACTATTACTGAATAAACGATAAGAATAATAATGGATTCATTTGACGCTATTTTATTTCGATGTGATAAGATAAATACGTATCATTTGAAACACTATTCAGTGATGATGATAAGATCTAACGGATCATATGACCCTACTTACTGAGGATGATAAGATATAACGATCATTTGGACAACTCTTATTGATGATAAGATATAACGATCATGTTGGACACTACTACTGATGATGATAAGATATAAACGATCATATGAAACACTTATTACTGAGGTGGATGATAAGATATAACGATCATTTGACACTAGTTACTGAGGGGGATGATAAGATATAACAATCATTTGACCACTACTTACTGAGGATGATAAGATAAATAACGATCATTTGACACTATTACTGAGGATGATAAAGAATTAATAACGATCATTTGACACTATACTTAAAGAACTGATAAGATATAATGTTCATTTGACACTATTACTGATAATGATAAGATATAATGATCATTTGACACTATTATTGATGATAAGATATAACGATCATTTGACACTATTACTGAGGATGATAAGATATAACGATCATTTGACACTATTACTGAGGATGATAAGATATAACGATCATTTGACACTATTACTGAGGATGAGAAGATATAACGATCATTTGACACTATTACTGAGGATGAGAAGATATAACGATCATCTGACACTATTACTGATAATGATAAGATATAATGATCACTGGACACTATTAATGATAATGATAAGATATAATGATCATTTGACACTATTACTGATGATGATAAGATATAACGATCATTTGACGCTATTACTGAGGATGATAAGAAATAACGATCACTTGAAACTATTACTCAGGATGATAAGAAATAACGATCACTTGAAACTATTACTCAGGATGATAAAAAATAACGATCACTTGAAACTATTACTCAGGATGATAAGAAGTACTTGCTCATTCCGCTGGCATTCCAGGCATCATAACAATCCAGTGATGACTTTATCAAACCCCTAAGGTCGGTCGCAAGTAAATAAAACACAGTTTTGATAACAGAAATTCAGTTGTCTATTGGAAGTGAGACCAATAAATTGACACAAACTCCTATATGGATATGAATTAGGGTCTGAGAAGAAAATTAAAATTTACACCGAGTGCAACCAGTGCAAGTGATAACTTCCGTCTTTAAACATAAAAGGCCTTCAAATCTCGGTCTTTAAATAGAAAAGCAGGGTACCGACTGTTTTACAATCGAATTACTTGACATATCAGTGTTCTTGTGTATGGACAGGAAAAACGTCTTTGATCTACTGCTGGTATTTTTTAACTTAGACATATTCTCAACCAATTTATAAGTTTGTCTTAGAATTTCACAAATATGCCATTTCGTTCCATTGCGAAAAACGCAATTTCTTTCTCTCTCTCTCTCTCTCTCTCTCTCTCTCTCTCTCTCTCTCTCTCTCTCTCTCTCTCTCTCTCTGACAACCAGAGAAATATCCAAAGCCCTCCCAACACTTAAAAAGTGCAGCCATCCAAAACGACAATGGCCATAATTGGTTCGAAAGAATACTTGCCGCCATCGTCTGTAATTATTTGAACCCGGGCCTATTCAGAACCGATATTTACTGGGTAGTTGCTATAGTTCTCCCAGAGGCCACTGATTCACCATTTCAAGTACAGATGAAGAGGTGACTGTGATTTTGTTTTCACTCTCAAGCCACATTTCATTAAGGAACACGACTATAAGGTACCTCTCTCTCTCTCTCTCTCTCTCTCTCTTTTTGTTTTTACTCTGAAGCCACATTTTAAGGAAACCGGCCAAAAGGTACCATCTCTCTCTCTCTCTCTCTCTCTCTCTCTCTCTCTCTCTCTCTCTGTGTGTGTGTGTGTGTGTGTGTGTGATATTGTTTTACCTTGAAGCCACAGAAACTTGTAGTGGGATACATAAAGAAGCAGTTCAAATACAGAAACAATGAAACGGTGCTGCAGCTCAACACATCAATAGTTAGACCTCATCTTGAATATGCAGTGCAGTTTTGGTCACCAACACTAAGAAAAGACATAAATAGATTACAAGGAGTACAAGCAAGAGCCACAAACTTAATTCCATCCATCAGGCAAATAGGTTACCGAAGAACACTAGAGAGCCTGAACATGCATGGCTTAGAAACACGACGGTTGCGAGGACAACTAATAGAAACATTTAAAATACTGAAAGGCATAACAAAAGAAGACAGTAACCTTTACGTTAAACGAAAACCAGACAAGAAATAATGGATGGAAACTAGCACTGAAGAGATACAACACATCCCACTGTGGGAACTTCTTGACATACAAGATATGATGTGACACCTGGAATAAACTGCCACCACAAGTTGTAAGCAGCAACAGTGTGGAAGAATTTAAAAGAAAGTTAAACAAAATCATTAGGACACTGTGAATGAACAGTAAAACCGGCTCCTGCAGATAAGTAAGCACACGATGTCTCCTTGGATGGACTAACTCCTTGTAACATTTTATTATGGAAACCGGCTAAAAGGTACCACACACCTCTCTCTCTCTCTCTCTCTCTCTCTCTATCGTGCATTCGTGTGTGCAATGCCAGCAGTTTCTGGAGCCACTTCCGTCTATGAAAAAAAGGCGAAGTAGCGTAACACTGAACAACGTCAATGCCTGGATGGGTAGACATTAAAGAAGCCAAATGTTGATGGAACATGAGCACCATAAACATCCTGTATGAAGGACCTGGACTTGAAATGTTTTCCAATAACATTGAAAACAGGATGGGTAACACCTGAAACCAACCTCTTCTGAGGGGAAAGGAATGATTGATGGAAAAGCTTTACAAGCTTTACACATTTTAAACACACACACACACGCGCACACACACAAACACGCGCGCACACACATATATATATACACACACACATATATATATATATGTATGTATGTGTGTGTGTGTGTATATATATATATATATATAGAGATATAAAGGTATAAGCCACGAAGGAAAGTGAAACACTGGAGTAGCTACAAGATCTTTCGACTCACTTCCTTTACTTAGCAGACCGACTGCTAAGTAAATTACAGCTACTCCAGTGTTTCACTTTCCTTCGTGGCTTATACCTTTATTTATGCATTTATCACGTTCCAAACTTTCGTGACTCAGTTATACATACACACACACACACACACACACACACACACATATATATATATATATGTGGTGTGTGTGTGTGTGTGTGTGTGTGTGTGTGTGTGTGTGTGTGTGTGTGGAAATGTGGAAGTGAATACTTGGCAACGTGTTCCACAGAATAAATATCTGAATCTCGTAGGAACCGAACCCCGGCCTTTCGAGAGAGAGAGAGAGAGAGAGAGAGAGAGAGAGAGAGAGAGAGAGAGAGAGTCCTGCCGTTGGCAATTTGTCCGCATAAGTCATAAAAGAAGTTGTGTTCGCGAGTGTTCGTTATTGTGCAAGTATGTGAATAGCGAATTAATGAACCATTACGTATTTCTCTGTCTCGAAACCCCTCGGCCAAGCGCTCTTCCACTTTTATAGAGGGAAGATTATATTCCCAATTTGATCGCAGATCAGGCCACAGAACAGACAAGGTTGCTTATGCTGCAGGACATTTCTTTGCTTATCGGAAACACCAATCGGTAAACAAGTAAAGAAATAATAAAAAAATAAACAAGTAAAGGTTATAAAAATTAATAAAATTAATAACAGTGATGAATACATGAAGCCAAATAAAATGTTTATAAATGCATGAACGGATAGTTAAGAATATTTTTATAATTAACTTAGACGACTTTCCTACATTTAGTCATATAACCAAGCTACCAAGTCACTAAAGAATATACATACATACATACATACATACTACATACATACATACATACATATTATAAATAATATTTTTATGTACATATTCATCTCCACATATAATGAATAAATAAATAAATAAATAAATAAATATATAAATATAAATATATATATATTACATATATGTAATATATATATATTACATATATGTAATATATATATATATATATATAGAGAGAGAGAGAGAGAGAGAGAGAGAGAGAGAGAGAGAGAGAGAGAGAGAGAGAGAGAGCCTCCCTAGTTATTTTTGTGAAACGCTTAGCCGCTAAATTAACCGCTCATAAGCAGCACTTAGATCTAAGCCACGTGAGAACCACACAGATACATTTATCCTCCCCTGCAATGATCATATAGCATTTCTAGATCTCTGCAGGGTACTTTCCAAACTGCATTTTACCAGACTTACTTCCACTTTTCCCCCTGAATCAGTAGCAACGATCATCTCCAGAGGTAAAACTGGTAAGGTAAGACTGGGACCTATATTTACCGCCGAGCCCTCTTAAAGACAAGGCAGCGTAATTTGTACTTTACCAATCGTGTACGACTTTTATCATCAGATTTGTCTCAATAAAAATAATGATTGATATCTATGCGTCTTTTTTTTTCCAAACAATTACTGAAAAAGTCCCTATTGCAACGTGAAGCTTCTCCCACGGAAGGTGTACCTTTATTTCATAGTTAGACGATTAGTTCATATTAAGGGAGGATACCTGCCTGACTCTAAACGTTCCTCGCCTGTCGATCAACAGTTATGCTTCACGTCCGATAACAAAACAAAACGGTCGCGAGAATGGTCACTAGAATCTCTTGAAACTGTTGACTAACAATATAATATAAAAAGCTCAAATAAAGCTCACAGCTCTCATCCAGTGATAATTACATCGGTTTTCAGTGGTCGACTAAGTTTATATCATATTTATTACGATATTTATATCATATTTATTATGATATTTTCTACTACATCCATCAAATAAAAAACAGACAAATTGCCTAATTATACACTTGTGAACCTATAGATTCATACTGGTTTTAAACCCAGATAAAATGGAAGGATGAACTCGTGGTATGGAAAAAGAATGAGGATTACAGAAGTTTGCGACTAGCTTAGCTGTCTAGTGTTGTCGGTCATTGTTCGTAAGGAAAGCCAAGAAAAATAGCACAGCAAAAAGTAAGACGAATATGCAAAAGTATTAGTAATGCCACCATCTTCAATACTCACAGTTCGCAGCGCGATCCCATTCTTTTTTACTGAAACTGCTTTGTTCTTATACGAAAATATACTGACACTGAACATTTAGGACCGAAAATCTAACCCCTATTCTGGAAGTTGTGACCAACGATGACGCTTTTTTTTTTTTTTTTTTTTTGGGGGGGGGGGGTGGGGGGGGTTTGGTTTGGCCCTTTGGTATATGTATCACCAAATTAAACACCAATTTGCCAGAGCTGTTGCGAAACTGGTGGGAAAAAAATGGTGATAAAATGCTGAAAGATCTCGATGAATGTGCTCATGTGACACTACATGAGGAGGTCGATGAAGAGTTTAGTCTTCAGAAGTTAAATTATGCCTGAAAATGTGCAGCGTCATGCCATCTTTAGGTGGGCGAAGTGTTTCCATAAATATGATGACCACTTGGTCCAAAACTGATGACAAAACACCAGAGATATTGACAGTCTCAAGTAGAAGACGATTTCATATTTCATTTTAAAGGGTTCCTTCCGTCACTTCTATAACCAGAGTCGTTCTTATGAATGAAAAAGCAAGGTACCGACTGTTTTACAATCGAATTACTTGACATATCAGCGTTCTTGTGTATGGACAGCAAAAACGTCTTTGATCTACTGCTGCTATTTTTTAACTTACCCTCTAGTTCTGATTTTAAAGAGCCCTTTATAACGTTTACTGACAGCTAATCTTATATCAATAAAAGTAAGGATTAAGGTTTAAATCTTATATCATCAATATAATTATGGATTAAATCTTATATCAGTGAAAGTAGAGATTAAACATTATTTTAATAAAATTACGGATTAAATCTTATATCAATAAAATTACGGATTAAATCTTATATCAATAAAAGTACAGATTAAATCTAATATCAATAAAATTATGGATTAAATCTTATATCAATGAAAGTTAAGATTAAATCTTATATCAATAAAAGTAAACATTAAATCTTATATCAATAAAAGTAAAGATTAAATCTAATATCAATAAAAGTAATGATTAAATCTTATATCAATAAAATTACGGATTAAATCTTATATCAATAAAAGTCAAGATTAAATCTTATATAAATAAAATTATGGAGTAAATCTTATAGAAATAAAACTAAAGATTAAATCTTACATCAATAAAATTAAGATTTAAATCTTATATCAATAAAAGTAAAGATAAAATCTTATATCAATAAAATTACGGATTAAATCTTATATCAATGAAAGTAAAGATTACATCTAATATCAATAGAAGTAAAGATTAAATCTTATATCAATAAAAGTAAAGATTACATCTAATATCAATAAAATTACGGATTACATCTTATATCAATAAAATTACGGACTAAATCTTATATCAATAAAAGTAAAGATTACATTTCATATCAATAAAATTACGGATTAAATCTGATATCAATAAAATTAAAGAATAAATCTTATATCAATAAAAGTAGTAAAAATTAAATCTTAAATCAATAAAATTACGGATTAAACCTTATAGCAATAAAAGTAAAGATTATGACTTTCGGAAGAGAAGAAACAGAAAACTAAAGTCACAACAAGAGTTCATAAGGAGAATGAAAGAGAGCAAAATAGTCAGTGCAAGATTCAGCACTTACGAAGTTAAAGACGGCAAAAAACCGTAAGGTGACACAGGAAAAAAGCCAGTTGATTTCACAGCGCCGCAGTGCGACTCCTAAGTTTGTTTTCTTCCGCAAGATTTATTGGATAAACCGCTGGCTGCGTTATTCCCAATAGAAGTGGCCAGGGACCGATCGCCAATCTTAGCATCACGTCCAGACAAGCAGGCGACGACGAGGTGGGTTTCGGAATCCACCAAACGAGATTTTTATAACAGCAATTTTGGTGGAGAGATTCTGCCGAGATTCTCAGTCCTGACGAAAAACGGGTTCCTGTTAACTCCGCGGTTGTCATCGATTTGTTGGTGGTACTTCTTCGCTTTTTTCGACAACTTGCAAGAACAATATAGTATTATCAGAAGCGACAATAATATAGGTTCCTCCCAAGCCCTCTTCACTCTCTCCTCGTCATCCATCCTCAACACATGCCCATACCATCTCAATCATGACTCTCTTATCGCCTCTGTAATCTTTACTAAGCCTGCCTGCCCTTCTTATTTCATCATTTTCCAATCTCTCAGGCAGCGATATTCCCATAATCCACCTCAGCATTCTCATCTCTGTTCTCTCAAGCATTACTTCCTCTTTTCTTCTTAGAGCCCATGTTTCTGCTCCATACATTAACACTGGTCTTATCATTGTGTTATATAGCTTGACTTTTAGCTTGATTGACATTTTCTTATCAAATACCACTCCAGCCACCTCTCTCCATTTCCCCCATGCAGCCTTTATCCTACTGTCAACTTCAGCTTCACATCCTCCCCCTTGGCTTAAAGTAGACCCTAAGTATTTAAACTTGGAAATGTAATGTTGGCACAACATTTTTTCGTTACACTTGGAAATAAATGTAATATCGACTCAGAACTTTTTAAGTTAAAGCTCTGTGAGTCTGAGTTTATGCAATTATGGATGGGAGCCGTAGAATGAATTAAAGACATTTTTTGTAATTGTGTGCGTTAGATTTCTTAGTTGACAAAACTCTTCTACAAAGCCGATTATCCTTCACGATAATGGCCAGATCACATGAGTTGTGACTTTATTTTCTTTTAAATGCGCATTCTGTGTTATAGAAGTAATGTTAGTTAACATGATAAGCTTTTGGGGTGTTTCATAGCAACAACAATACACTGTCTCCAATTACAATGATTCTAATCATCACGATCATGACAGATTGTTTGTACCCAAACAGTGCCACTTCGGAAACGGAGCCGCGAAATCAATATTCCGTCTTATTGCAATTCCCACAGAAGTATCCGAGATTTTCCATGAACATATGAAAAAATTTTTCTTGAATACAATACATAAATTAGGTTACGATCCTAACCTTTTAGTAAACAGGAGAAATTTTTACTCTTGCTCTAACTGGATTTGATAAAAGAACATAGAAAAATTATTTTAATCTAAAATACAATAACTAAATCAGGTTGCGATCCTAACCTCTTAGTAATCCCGAGAAATTTTTACTCTTTTGCTCAAACTGGATTTGAAAAAAGAATGGGGAAAGGTCTCGCAAGGTTTTGAACCTGCCTTTTATCCAATTATTATATCTATTTACTTATTGATTTATATACTTTTCCTATTCAAATATGCGATCACTTCTTTCTGTCCTTCCCCATTACCTGATGTTACTTCTTTCTAATGAACACCATATCCTTTGGAAGCTGGAATTAACAGCCAATGGCCCAGGTGGTTTGTTCCATATGAATAGGGCTCATCATCTGAATAATAATAATTAATAATAAAATAATAATAATAATAATAATAATAATAATAATAATAATAATAATAATAATAATAATAATAAAACAATGTTCTAAAGGGTCCACAATAATACAAAGTGTTAAGAGTCTGTGTATAATTTTTAAGACTTTAAAAAAAGCTATCGAACCCTTCCCTGGGCTCATCTTCAGTTAAAAAAAAATCTTAAAAATTATACACGGACTACTTAACACTTTGTATTATTGTGGACCCTTTAGAACATTATATATATCTCGCGATAGGGAGTTTTTCCCTAATAATAATAATAATAATAATAATAATAATAATAATAATAATAATAATAATAATAATAATAATAATATCGACCCTTTCCACTTAATTTCCTTCTTAATGTCCTCCAATATAGATCATATCAGGTCACTCGTCCGTAACTAAGAAGTTAAATGGATCTGTTTTTCACCTGATGCGAATTACTTTAAGCCTATGCATTTTTAATACATGGATCAATCAAAAGGTACCCTTGCTTGCCGCTGCTTAATTTTTATTTATCAAAAGAGGATTTACATGAAAATCTATTACACATATTCAAGAGGATGCCAAATTACCGAAAAATTCATAAACGATTGGTCTCATCGGAATACTTAATCAATAATTCACCAGTCTATAAAATAAAAATAACAGCATAAAATATAAAACAAAAATAACAACATAAAATTTAAGTCCTTAAAATCAGCACCATGTATGAATAAGACTGAACCCTACTCTGAAAGAACTTAGAAGAACGATGCACTGAATTAGTGCCGAGAATCTGACACGCATTAGAAAGAGATTCCAAATTTGAACTTTGTATCTTGTACTTATTTCCAAGAATTTTCTTTAGATACCTACAGGTTCTGTTAAACAATGATGAGACGTATTCCTCATCTTCCTTTACAGTACTTACACGCTCGTATGTGCGCGGGTTAGAACGCGTATTTACCTTCCAGGCGTCTGTCTGAACAGCATATGCGTAAAAGGGATGAATCAAGTCCCGATGCTGCTGAATGTTTGTTGATGGTTTAGGTAGGGAAGCCGAGGCAAGTGTAGCGAACCGTGTCCAAATACGCGGGATAAAAGAGACCTGTGATTGACAAACATACGGATGCTAATGTGTTGGCTGAGCGTACAAAGGGAATTTGCTCCTTCGTGAAACGATATGTAGTTCGTTCTACGAGGAGGAAGAGAGGCGGCAGCATTGATCCAGGATCCACTAAGACAACGAGTTTACGCAGGCTCATTGCAGGCAGGCCCCACTAGTAGCTCGCCGATACATCAGATCATTCGACTATCATTCTTCGTCTTTGCATTAATGGTTTCAGTTTTGTACGAATTTTCCTTTCATGGTAGCCTACAAGTAAGGCCCATTAAAAAAAACTCTGCTCTAAAGCTAAGGACTATATTTCGGCGGAATAACTTCCACCCTTATTAAATAGTGAATCTCTCCACCGAAATATAGTCCTAAGCTTTTAGAGCAGTGTTTTAATGGGCCTTCTAAACTTGAGACGTATCCTGTTTTAACAGAAGAATTTGGTTACATATAGTATATATGTGTGTGTGTGTGTGTGTGTGTGTGTGTGTGTATATATATATATATATATTAATATTATATATTAGTATATATATATATATACATACACACACACATGCATATATATATATATATACATATATATATATATATATTATATATATATATATATATATATATATAACATGAAAAAGAAGACGGAGAATCATCAGTCATAAAAAAACGTAATTATTTACAGGGAAGGAGACGTACAATCGAGCCAGCAAGTAGTACTGCGCTCTAAGCCGTCGCAATTATTCGAGTACTATTGTGCTACCTGAGTACTACAGCCACTGTCCGATAATTACCAGGGGCCCATGCTCGGCAGAGTCCCGTGAACGCGAATTCTGTGAAGTGTGAATCAATGAATCCTTGTCGATCATTACGGGAGCGGCGTGCGTATACCTTCCGAAAAAAAATTGAAATAAATAATATCTCTTCCGAAACTATGGGAAAAGCAGCCGATAGAGATCTCGGCAGGGCGGTACAAAGTAACCGACGTTAGAAAAATATTGGACGATTTGTTTTTTGCGTGACCGGGTTGTGGTGGTCTCGCTTTTGGGGGTTTTCTCAGCTAATTGACTTAAAAAAGAAAAAAAAAACTGTTGAGTACGGAACATCAGTCAGATTGTAGCGCTGTTTTGCTACCAAAACAGTAAAACAAGGATTGGTTTGATCTATTGGGCGCTTGGGAATGTACGTGATTGCTTTGACACTGATAAGTGCATCTTGCTGGAGCTGAGGCACTTATCATTTACAATTCCATTTTCGTATAAAGTAATCCCATGGTAGTGTGAATTCGGTATTCCGGGAATTTGTGGCTTAATATTTATTATATTTATTTATATATATATATATATATATATATAATATATATAGATATATATACATAAACAATATAACTAAAGGCAAATGCCAATGCCACGAAGGAAATTGAAACAACAGAGTGGTTACTATTAAAGGACCGTTGTGTCGAAAGGCTTAAGAACAACTTTATTATTTTAATTTCCCTTCGTGGCATTTTTGCCTTTGCATATATATATATATATATATATTCTATATATATATATATATATATATATATATATAGAATGATATGAGTATGTATGTATGAATGTATGTATATATTGAGAGAGATGGGGTGTCATTATCGTTTCCACATCAGCAGAAACAAAGAAGGAAACTGCTTGATTACTTAAGTTCCCGTTAGTTTTCATGCAGTTTTTTCATTCACGAGTTCAGTCATTTGACAAAAATACTTAATCTCAAGCATAAAAACGCACCGTCCCTCACACTCATAGACTGCAAATTTTAATGGGGTGTGGAGTTTGTGTAATTTTACCCACGATAAGTAAAAATATAGCCTATATCAACGAATAAGGTACATTAGCAAATTATCTTCTTAGCAATATTACCCACGGGGCTAAGCAAGTAAACAGATAAACAACCCATACGATCCCAAAATATTAAATCTAGAGCAACACACCAATTTCTGCACATTTAGCCTCCGCCGGAGCCCTCAATAGCAAATAAAAACAGAAAAATTCAGGCCTACGATAACGTTCATCTAAAATTTAAAAAATATTTAAACAAGCAGAATAAAAACCAAAGAATGTGATTACATTAATTTGCATAAGCGGAGGTGGGTTTCAACTTTGACGTAAGACTTTCACTGCAAGAAAAGGTAAAAAAAAAAGTTCGATAGTACTTCTCTCAACATGAGGTAGATCCATTACTCACTCTCCTTGCAAGCACCTCGTGCACGTGCAAGGTAACACAAGCATCTGTCATTGCTTATAAATTCTGAGTTCATCGTGACACACACTTACCATATAAACAAACATTAAAAATACCGATTATGTTAATACGGATGATATGGCTTTGTCACAGCATAATAAAAACTCCTTTGGTCACACAAACAAAAATTTCAAAAAGGAGAAAACAGTTGGATCTGACCCCTAAGGTCAAGACAATTGCCAATCTGGGAAAATGGAGGGATTTACGAATCAGGGAAACCAGAAGCGGAGAGAAAATTCAACAGTTCGTAGTTTAAGAAAATAAACTTCCACAAAAACGGAAAACCTAATTTCTATGAACCAATGATAAATAAATAAATAAATAAATAAATACAGAATTTTAGACAGATTACGAGAATTACTTAACAAAGAACATCGGCCGCAGTGCTTGAGAACCACGAAATTTACCGTTGTGGCAACACCGTGTATGAGCACGAGCGACAAATGAAATTTGACGTCTTTCTCGAGGATAAGTGTGTAAAACCAAGTGTATCTTCTTTTTACTCTAAAACATTTCCTAAAAGTACCTGAAACATGCTGAAAAAGAAACGATTTATTAGGTCTCTGCTTTCAAAACATAAAAAAGAAGAATCAACTTGGCATTTTGCCTATTAGTATCGCGAGAAGTGTATGAGGACCAAGTCGCCTCAGGCAGACTTATTACGATACTTCTGTGTTATGCTTGAGATGATATATGACCTTATCCATAACATTTTAATGAAATCAGGCGTAAAAAAATTGCTATCTGTGACGTGGGCCAAGCGATGTGACCAGGCTTCCTCCATTATTGCCAGTAGGGACGAATTTAAATGTTGCAGTGTCACATCTGGGAAGGCCTGAATTTTTCTTATTATCTCCGATGATAATGCGATTCCCAGTACCTAAATTTCTCTTAAATCTCCAGCAGTTAAGAATTTTGAGAACTGGAAATCTATCATTATCTTATGTTGCAACAAAATCTCCAGCACCGAAACCTCTTACTGTCTCATGCTGATAGAATCTCTGATCATAAATTTTTTTTCCTTTTTTATCTCATACTATTCATATCCGTGATATCATATTTTTTCATTGTCATATATAATAATATGTTCGCTGTTACTTGAACTTTATTAATCATCTCATGCTGTTCAGATACTGAACATTATTAATCATCTCATGGTGTTCAGATACTGATCTTTATTAATCACCTCATGCTGTTCAGATACTGAACTTTCTTAATCATTTCGTGCTGTTCAGATACTGAACTTTATCAATCATCTCGTGCTGTTCAGATACTGAACTTTCTTAATCATCTCGTGCTGTTCAGATACTGAACTTTATCAATCATCTCGTGCTGTTCAGATACTGAACTTTATCAATCATCTCGTGCTGTTCAGATACTGAACTTTATTAATCACCTCGTGCTGTTCAGATAATGAACTTTATCAATCATCTCGTGCTGTTCAGATACTGAACTTTCTTAATCATCTCGTGCTGTTCAGATAATGAACTTTATTAATCATCTCGTGCTGTTCAGATACTGAACTTATCAATGATCTCGTAATGTTCAGATACTGAACTTATCAATCATCTCGTGCTGTTCAGATAATGAACTTTATTAATCATCTCATGCTGTTCAGATACTGAACTTTATCAATCATCTCGTGCTGTTCAGATAATGAACCTTATCAACCATCTCGTAATGTTCAGATACTGAACTTTCTTAATCATCTCGTGCTGTTCAGATACTGAACTTATCAATCATCTCGTGCTGTTCAGATACTGAACTTATCAATCATCTCGTGCTGTTCAGATACTGAACTTATCAATCATCTCGTGCTGTGCAGATACTGAACTTTATTAATAATCTTGTGCTGTTCAGATACTGAACTTATCAATCATCTCGTGCTGTTCAGATAATTAACTTTATTAATCCTCTCATGCGGTTCAGATACTGAACTTTCTTAATCACCTCGTGCTGTTCAGATACTGAACGTTATTAATCACCTCGTGCTGTTCAGGTACTGAAATTTATTAATCACCTCATGCTGTTCAGATACCAAGCACCGTCTTTCAGGAGAATGCCTACGTATAACGACACCTATAGGAAATGTCACGAACACAATACAATTTCTGCCAGATAAGTATAAATTTGGCGATTATTTCTTTGATATGTAAAATGGAATCAAACCAAGCCAGTGGCCGTCTGAATGGGAGGGGAATGCTGGCACGAAAGTGAAAGAAGGGCAAGGAAGAAACTAAACTATAAGAATGAAAGAGAGAATGACTAACTATGCGAGCTCACTCTTGTCTAAACCGGTGAATCTGAGCAACAGCGTCGTTTGGTCTACAATTGGATGGACGACCACCAATAAAAGGCAGACGTCACTCCGCATAAACATCCGGTATATACTATCATTGGGGTCAGGCTCGTAACTTCATCCCAAAATCACAACTTATTAACTTACACAGAAGAAGGAGACAAGAGCTGGGCATAACTTCTTTGTCTTCTGATGACTGCTAGAAGTTCCATGTTCCGGAATTATTATATAATAAATAAAACTTTTCTCCGGCACAATCGAGTTTTAGGTACAGCATAAAATGCTGTTAGAGCCGCGGCCGGTGGTGGGCTGCCTATAACGTTGCCAGACGCACGATCGTGGTTAACTTTAACTCTAAATCAAATCAAAACTACAGGGGCTAGAAGGCTGCGATTTGGTATGCTTGATCATTGGAGGGTGGATGATCAACATCCCAGCATGCAGTCTTCTAGGTTCGGTAGTTTTTGATCTGAGGGCGGACAGAAAAAGTGCGGACGCACAGACAAAGCCATCACGATAGTTTTCTTTCGCAGAAAACTAAAAAGAGAAAAAGAGAATCTCAGATCATCGATCAATTAAGCAATCAATCAATACAGGACACCGAATATCTGTTCAAAAGTAACATCCTACCGGGCATTATGTTAAGAAACTAAGCTCTGCAGATGTTATATTTCATACTAAGAATCCCAAAGAATGGCGTGGAGGGTAACCGACATATAATAATCCGGAAATTTCAGTGGGAATAAGCTGACTTCAAAATTCTTGGAGTGTAAGAAGTTACGATGCTGTTCTTTGAAATTTTATTTTACATCTCTTTGTGCAGTTCTCTCTCTCTCTCTCTCTCTCTCTCTCTCTCTCTCTCTCTCTCTCTCTCTCTCTCTCAGCACATTACAAACTGGACGTTGACACATTAAAAGAAAAAAAATGGGGATAGAAAACAGTGTTGGGAACCGCGAGCAGTGATGCAGAAACAATCTCCCTTCACACATCCAATTACATAACCAGGAGTAAATTGCAGATTCGACAAATAATATACTTTACAGAATATCGAAGATCAATCACGACGAGTGCCGTTTAACAGGAGCCAGGAACACCACAGTAATGCGTTTATTTATATGGCCATAACATTACATAATCAAACACTGCGCATCACTCTGAATGTATAAAAGGAAATTCTGTGAAAACGAGAAAATGCACGATAAACTGAATACATTACGACTCTGAGAGAGAGAGAGAGAGAGAGAGAGAGAGAGAGAGAGTAAAACCTCAGTAGATTTGTTAAGGGGGTGGGGGGTACAGAGAGAGAGAGAGAGAGAGATTGAGAGAGAGAGAGAGAGAGAGAGAGAGTAAAACCTTAGTAGATTTGTTAAGGGGGTGGGGGGTACAGAGAGAGAGAGAGACTTGGCAGCGGTACGACGAGATATATATATATATATATATATATATATATATATATATATATATATATATATATATATTTAGATAAATAGATATATGTATGTATGTATGTATATAAATACGTGTCTGTGTATAGTATATATAATTATAACCCCCAAAATCTCCAAGTATTTCGAATTTTTCCTGTCTCCCATTCTCTCACCTTAACAAATCTGCTAAGGCTTTACTCTCTCTCTCTCTCTCTCTCTCTCTCTCTCTCTCTCTCTCTCTCTCTCTCTCTCTCTCTCTCTCTCTCTCCCCGATGAAAAATATCGTCGATCTACAAAAATTACAAAAAAGTAAAAAATCAAGACATTAGTTGAGTGCTTGGTCGAAAACGGGATGATCTAGTTCAAACAATCGCAGAAAGAAAAAAAAAGCAAGAGGCGTTGGCATCAAAATGATGAACCTAAACATGTATGAATTTGTAATATAAAAATGTTCACAAAGAAAGAAATCTATTCTTAAGCAAAATGAAATGAGATGTTTCAATATCAAATATGGTCAATTTCTTTTTTTAAATCCGACACATTGCAAATTCTATATTCATAAATAACCAATATACTACATGATTCAGGTGCAAACACCGATATTCAGTACAATACCCCTACATACATGCAAAGATATGTTTGTTATATGTGTAACAGAAAGTTTTAGAATCCAAAATCAAAGAAAGAGTAATTCCTTCGTTCCCAAAGCAATGACGCCCTTACGTAAGTTTCACCAACATTTCCCCAACACAGGGAGATTAAAGAGATTTAAAAAATCAAGGGAAGAAAGTTTTTTTTTTTCTCTGGTTTACATGTAAATGTGCGTTGGTTGTACACACAGTTGCAAATACTCACACATTTATATATACATATATATATATATATATATATATATATATATATATATATATATATATATATATATATACTAATGTATATATACGAGTTTGTGTGTATATGATATATATATATATATATATATATATATAGATATATATATATATATATATATATATATATATATATATATATATATATATATATATATATAACCTATCCTATTAAGCCCGGCAACTAAAACCCAGGAACTTCATAGCAATTCTTTTTTCATTAACTAACACAAGGCGGTTAAATCACTTTCTTCTATCATGAAAAAATGGAAGCAATAACAACTTATCCGAAAAAGAAGTCTACAAGTCATTTAATTTGTTACCAGTTTGTAGGCCCGATACCGAATTCGTTATCGTCGCATGGGATATTTCTTAAACTGAGTAATATATTGAGGACAACTGACCAGGCAAACCAATGCCCGTATACAGCCCAAGCCCCACAAATCACAATGAAAAGTAAGAGGTAAGACTAGACCCTGAATCAAGAGTCAGGTCTGACTGTCAGAGGAGAAGATAGGTAAAAAAAAATTAAGCAAAGAAATGTTAATATTCTGCCCTTTACAAAGGCTTCATCTCATCTTTACAATGACTTATTTTGATCTTTAGAATGACTGTTGATCCTGGAAACCATAAGAAGAAGGACAAAACTATCTGGTAAAAATAAATGAATCGATGAAAGACGTCCAAAAGGCGGAAGTCAATGGAATCAAAAGTGAACAAACGAGTGTGAGCCAAGGGTTCAATTTATCAGTATCAGTGGCTAAGTAACTCAATATACTAATTATCCTCATTCTGAGACATTTTGATGAGTTATCAAACATGAAATCAAAATGGCCGTCTGGGCATGCAATCGTCCTCAGGCTGAAATGGGTTCTAAAAAAAACTGTATTCTAATGCATTAGATCTCAACTGTGTTTATTAAATCAATGAGTTCACTGTAATATCATGATGCCACCAACCGCATTAACTGAAAGACATTTGATACCTTTGGCAAAATCGCTGTGAAAATCTTGGGTACTTTCACACCTGATAGCTACAGTTCTTTGTGGAAGACACGACTTTTTCACAAGACTCGATACATCAAACGACTTCACAATAACCACAAGAACATATCGATTAAAAAAACACCCTATAATTTCAAGTAGCACTATGCCTAAAACATTGAATTCCAAGAGAAGAGTATACAGAGAGAGAGAGAGAGAGAGAGAGAGAGAGGGAATAGCTCCACTCCATTCAAAAAGGGGAGGACATTAAACTACATAAGTCAAACGAAAACAATTCTCCGGCCTTTCATTTTGTGGTTAATGACTTATGGCCCACTATAGTCCACCTTTTCCATATGGGATAATGGCTTTTCATAAAATACTACAGTTAATAAAATACGCTCAAGTTCCAATTACCCAGTTTAGCTTTCAATCATTCGGCTTAAATTGCTGTTGACCAACGTCTCACGAAGGAAAAAATGAAACAAAAAACTATTACAGGAAAACACTAACCACTATTCCATATACTAGAAAAAATATTCCTTAAAAAAAATTATGAGTGACTATGGGCAAAGTTTAAAGGAGGACTTTTCAAGAGTCTGTTTTTCTTTTTTTCTTTTTTCTTTTTTTTTATCGAGAAAATCATGTCCTAAATTTTGCGACAAACTAAAATAACCTTTCAGAAATCATAAGATTTGCATTTCATATTTGATGGTCTTTTTTAATTACGGATTCAAAAAATCCTTCTAAGGACACACAACAACAACAACAACAACAACAAACAGGAGTCTAACTTATATGTTCATGTTTCAATAGTATGAGCACTGGCCCATGAAACTTTCAAACACGGCCCGGTGGTGGCCCGTCCTATAGCGTTGCCAGACGCACGATCATGCTAACTTTAACCTTAAATAAAATAAAAACTACTGAGGCTAGAGGGATGCAATTTGGTACGTTTGATGATTGGAGGGTGGATGGTCAACATACCAATTTGCAGCCCTCTAGCATCGTTAGTTTTTAAGAAGTGCAGAAAGACAAAGCCACCTCAATAGTTTTCTTCAACAGAAAACTACATAGTCCATAATAATGCGTTCCCCTGCCAATGTTGAAAATTGATAGCAGTTGCTATTAGACTGCTCAAGTTTTCCTCTACATATTCTGAATAGACTTTGCACTAAATGCTGTCCATCTCCCGCGACGCTTTAGAGCACTGAAGACTAGGCGCTGATGACAGAACATTAAAGCAAAAATGACAGAACATTACGGTAAGGCCTGTAATCATTTCTTTGCTTTATTGGTCGGAGGAGGAGGAGCGTTCGCAACAACAAGGAGTCTTTATATAAAAACGATAAAGGAAAACGACTTCGCAACATTAGCGGAAGGAGAGTGCACATGTTGACAATATTGATGTCTGGCACAAATTTGCCATTAAAGACGATGAGGATAATACACACACTATATATATATATATATATATATATATATATATATATATATATATATATATATATATATATATATATATATATTTATTTAACATATAAATATATATAATAAATATGTATATGTATATTATATACACCATACCATACATATATACTACATATATATATTTATATATACAAAGTATATAATATATATATATATTATATATATATATTATATATATATATTAATATTATATATATATATTTATATTCTGTATGTGGTACTATTTTATCATTTTCTACCCTTACTTAATACTGCAGTTTACGCTAACAATTTATCATAAGCATATAGGAAATTGTTCAAATCTTTGTGGACACTTCAAGAAACAATGACTGTCACGGCATACCAGTTCTTTTTTTCTTTGTTTCTTTCTTTCTTTTTCACTGAGAATGACTGACAAAAAATGAAAAAATTACTGTGACAATAGATGCTGTGAAATATTGTGTGAGAAAACAAAAGCCTGGTACGCCGAAACGTATGCAAAAAAATAAGTACAGAAGAAGACGCTCCACTTACACGTTTGCAAATTAGATAGTTGTGATGCAAATCAATCTTATCATCCCTATATACTGAAGCACACCATATCACATCCCCAGAAAAAAAAATTAAAAGAGACATCTGCAATACTCTTAAACAAAGTGGATGCTCCAACGCCAATAACAGTATGACTGATCAAACAAGTGAAATTCACTATGAACAGGTTTTCATAACGAACAGGCAATCTTTTGCTACAACAGCTGACATTGATCTTGCTTCTTTCAGAGATATGCTTGTATATAAGCGCGGCGAGCGAGCGAGCGAGCGCGCACGCACGCACACATACACACACACACACACTTTGTCATTCGACTGTTTTTTTACCTGTCATCGTCCCTCTGACAATAAAAGGTTGGAGTAAAAATGAAAAGAAAATGAAAGCAAATCTTCAGTGCAAGCGTTCTATGAGAGATGGACACTATAACCACAAAGATAGTGATTTATGAGCATATAAAACCGGTGGGACTGACCACCTAATGCCGTAACTAGCCCTATCTAGAAGAATAAGCAATGTAGTCAAAGACAAAAAACAGATGTTGCTACACTTGCAGCAAAAAGTCAATATGGTTCCAATTTCCTCAGCTCAAATGAATATATTATTCAGTTCCTTCTCGTTCTTCTTCTTCGGTGACAATTGTCCTTGAAAGCTGAAACGCCAATTTGCTGTTTCTAATGAATGAATCAATCATTTATTTTTTCTTCCCGATTCTTATCTCATGACAATCGAGCTACAATCCACTGTCTGACTGCAAACATCATCGTGAGATTCCCGAGTCTTATCTCACGACAATCGAGATACAATCCCCTGTTTCATTCCAAACACCATCGTGAGATTTCCGAGTCTTATCTCATTACAATCGAGCTATAATCCCTGTTTGCTTGCAAACATCACTATGGGATTCCCGAGTCTTATCTCATTACAATCGATATACAATCCCTGTTTGATTGCAAACATTATTGTGAGATTCCAGAGTCTTATCTCATGACAATCGAGCTACAATCCCCTGTTTGCTTGCAAACCACATTGGGAGATTCCCGAGTCTTGATACAATCCCGTTTGATTGCAAACATCATCGTGAGATTCCCGAGTCCTATCGCGTGACAATCTAGATGTGATGAGTCCTTATTATTTGATTGCAAACATCATCGTGAGAGAAATATTTTTGAGTTAATAAAACGCCAGATTTAATATCCTGTAATTTCATCAATTTTTGCAGCGTCGAGCATTGCAATTTGCTTTGTTTCGTGACTGCATCACACACGTTGACGCTTATGTGGCTTCCCGGAGTTTTCTCGATGTCTAACTTCAAGTTTCGTTAAAGGAAATAAGCAACTGCTTTTATTTGAACAGACCACGATCCTACTTAGAGCAAACGGAAGCCATTCCTTACCACCATAAAACGTCGTAATCTACAAATGTTCTTGCCATTTTCTATAACAATGCATTTAGTATTTCCTACACTGCTGATCTCCAGTCTGAAAGTACGTCTCTCTCTCTCTCTCTCTCTCTCTCTCTCTCTCTCATTTGTTCAAACCATTTTTTATCTGCTGATATTTTTCTACATCTAAGATGTGATCTATGGTCTACGCTCCTAAGTTAATCACCAATTTCTTTATGATTTTCGTTGTAATCATCATTGTCATTTTTGCTAACGCTTTTTACTTTCAATCTAAAATATTATCTAAAATTCATCGTAACGGTCTTCTTGTCTCTGGTTGATAATAGACAGTTCAGTCACCCCATATCTAAAATATCTCCAATTTTAAGAAACGTTACCTTGGTATTTCGTGGAGTAGGTTATTTATACCGTCTCTTATCACAAGATACTGCCCGCATATAACGTGGGAAAGGTTTATATATAGTCTAAACTCTAAAGTCTACAGTTTCATCTGTCAAAATCAACGTACCTCCCGGAATGTGTTTGACCCTGCTTTTTTGTTGTCATAGTTCTGGACACTTAATCTCTTCGTCTTGTCAACAAAGACTGTTTGCCTTCAGAAAGTGATCTGCTGATTGATATGCCTGTGCAAATGACCACATCCTCTCACGTTACAGGATCCGTGGGGATGCATTAATTTAAACGTGGCAGAACTAAGTGCGCGTTCGCTGGTACACGCAAGGGAATTTGAAAACTCGATACAAAATTTCGCATTTATTTGTGAAGGTTCGTCATTGCCAGTCGTTTGTGTTTAAACAGACAGATCGCATAGGTTAATGGTGCTGAATATCAAGGGGTTTCAATATGTATTGATGACCCGATCCTTGTCTTTGGTTGTTAGCATTAATAATTCCTCTGCTGATTCTCTTCAGAAGCTGTATGGGTCTCTCCTCTTCATCTCTACTCTCTCTCTCTCTCTCTCTCTCCTCTCTCTCTCTCTCATCTCTCTCTCTCTCTCTCACTGTGTGTGTATGTATATATATATATTATCTATATATATATAGTATATATATATATATATATATATATATATATACTATATATATATTGCTACGTCTATAGAACGCCTCGCCTTCCCAGCAGAGTTTTAGTGATATTTAATTATAAAAGTAGCAGCCATGCCTTCTCTCCTAAGTCGACTGTTGTTGGGAGAGTGGGTATGTCGTAGGGAAGATATTTCCGGTCTGACGGAAGCTTAGGGTAAGAGAGGCAAGTCACAAGAGTAGCTAGGCTTCGAGATGGATTTTAGGGACTTCTACAATAAGACCTATTTTCCTTCCCAATTTGCTGGCGTTGTGTTTACCACCTTTCAGGCGATGTCGAGGTCGGTCTTTGGAAGCCCCGTCCCCTTTGATCTTCAAAAAACAACCAGTATCGACCTCAGTCAACTGCAGTCGGTAGTCCAGGACAGATGTCCAGCCGGCCAGCCTCCCAAAACTTAGGCCTACCCACGGCGTACTGGTGGACACGAACCCCAGACCTGAACAGAGGTCAGGCCGCATTCTTCTACAAGGATACACTGAATATTGCATAAAGGTACGTCTGAAAGTCTAAACTTCAACCCAGCACCTTTTACTACCATACGACT
>NC_087218.1:19434980-19437480 GCF_015104395.2 Macrobrachium nipponense | reverse complement strand
TCATACATCTCCTATCCTAAAATTCTTGTATCTTCAACTCAACGCGAAACACCTTTTTCAGACCTTCTTAGACTTCTGTAGACCTTTACAACACCCCCCCCCCCTTAAGAACAACAACAACAAAGTAAGTAGTTTGTAGGCTCACTCCCCCAGTAAGTGGAAATACATCTGACTAGATCAACAGTCCATTTCAGTAAAAACAATTAAATAAAATGCATTTAATTTTTTTGTCAACAAACCTCTAACTCACTTCCAGCACATGTGACATTATATTTTTCAACTGTTCAATAAAAGTTTTATTATCATCCTTATCGCTGTTGTTGCTGCTGTTTCAGTATGATGCAAAAATGAACAACCATTCACTTTATCGATACCTGGATAGATTTTCTCACTTTTATTTACCATCTTAACTAAATACGAACAATTTGTCAATCTTTCCACTATTAAAAATAAGACCATTTCTCTCCTTAAGACATAAAGGTACGTCATAGTGATGCTCTAACCACACTGACGCTGCATTTTGCTCATAAAACCCGTCCTGTTCTAATTCCAACTTTTTTATGTCTTTCTGTCATGCTTAACAGTTGTTTCCACAAGCTCAAGTCAACTTTAATATTAAATTATGTATGTGTGTGTGTGTGTGTGTGTGTGCTAGTATATTTCAGAGACTGCTGTCTCTCTCTTCAGGTAAGTAATGAATGAGAAAAGTTACAGAAAAGGCGGCATTTATACAAAGAGACCCATCCACATTACCTACCTAAAGAGAGAGAGACAGCAGTCTCTGAAATATAGTACTTACTTTCTGTATTTTGGCGTTTTTATGGGCTCCTTTTGTTATATGTATATATATATATATGTGTGTGTGTGTGTGTGTGTGTTTGTGTGTGTGTGTGAAATAACACCCATCCTTTATTTAAAAACACAAGATCCTATTCCCATTGTTACCTGAAAAGGTCCCAAAGCCTCTAAAAGTTTTCCGTAATAATAAAGCTTAATTGGACTCGCTATTCGGAGTTATTTGTGCGTGAACGCTAGCGTCCGTAATTTAGAATATTGGGTAAAAACTGACCGATTGCCATGTTACGTTCATGAAGGGAGCGGATAAGTATACATCTATTCCTAACAAATCGTAACTATTTTGAGAACATATTCTTCAGGATATCTCGATTTCACCGACGGTATTGTAAGGCCAATATTGAGCTCAGATAAACAACAAATATTAAATTTTAAAAAATTATTTTCATCTTATTTAATAAGGTCAAAGAAATAGCATCACTTACTTCTCCTTCCACTGATGAGAACTGACACAGTCCATTTTCCCTGAAAAAGAGAAAGTTAAAATATGGTGCTTAGAGTAAAAAAAAAATCGAGATGTCCCACATTTTGTGCGATACCTGTAATGTAAAAAATCGCATCATATTTCTTCAAAACTGCTTAAAACTTTAAGTATAAACTGCCGAATGACTAAATTTCCAGATAAATATATGGCTGCTTAAAATTTGATATTCTGGTGACATAAAGTACCGTCTGTTAATACCACCGAACTGCAGTTGTCCATGTTTCTCTTTTATTTCCATTATTTATAAAAACAATAATGAAAGAAAGACTTCAGGTCGAAAAGAAAGTAATCGTATGTCGTTTCTTTCACATGCCTGTCACAAATACAACTTTATGAAACAGTTTAATTAATGAGCGCCATACTCTCTGGAAGCTTGAATTTTTCAAGCATTTATCCCCCGTGTGTTTGTTCCATGTGAATAGGGTTAATCTTCTGAATAATAATAATAATAATAATAATAATAATAATAATAATAATAATAATAATAATAATACATTTTATCCGAAAAAATGTAGTTTTTCCAAAATTCTTAAAAGTTATTTCAATTATATCTTTGTTTACATGACTGCAGCATATGTGTGGTGTACATTTATACAAATTCTCGGAGGAAGAATGCAGCATCTCACACTTGATAAAAATCTTGACAGTAAATATTTGCAGTATCAAAAGAAAAAAATAATGCTTAATTATTGACCAAAAGCGATGAAGGGCTGAATTACTTCAGCTTTTTGAAGATTAAACTAAGAAAACTCCAAAATAACTGATAAAAAATACTTCAATTAAAAGTCTGTATACAAAAAAAATCCTTTGGCTTAGTTTTCCTCCTTTCGATAATAAGCCTCTTGCATGTAGACTAGCAGGTGCACTTACAGACCAGATATAACAACACAATGGAAGTTTATCAAAAAAATAATATTCAGAATCATTGCAGAATAATCCTCTGGAACTTCTTATTAATCAAAAAAGGGAAAACCTAATTTTCCTACATGACTAGGAAACAGCATATTTGCCTTTGTACATTTTCAACCAAACCAATAAAGGATGACGCACGCATAGCCTATCGTCTACTCTAATGGAAAAACAAATCCACAGTTCCCAGTGTGTGTGTGTGTGTGTGTGGGGGGGGGGGGGGTTGTGCCGTCAGTAGACCTCATGTGGTGC
>NC_087218.1:19382480-19429980 GCF_015104395.2 Macrobrachium nipponense | reverse complement strand
GTGTAACCGATTCAAATGACTTCCCGTTTCAGAAGACTCCTCCAGTCAATTCAAAATAGCACCAGTCTACTCCTCGTCATTTGAAACGAGTTTCTAACGACTCCTAGCTAGTTTGAAATGACCCCTCAGTCGAATGAACTTAGTTTTAAATTATTCAAATTCAAATTCAAATTCAAAAAAATCTATTGACATAAAAAGGCGTCAGAAGGAGCTGTTTGTCTTGCTAGACAGCCCACTCAAAAAAAACCATGAAGTTACGACTAGTTTTAACAAATGAAAACAATTTCTACCTAAATAATTTCGAAATGACAGTGAATTTACACAAACCTTATAAGTTTTAAATTACTCTACCGTCGAGCGAACAGCGGGAAATGTGCTGTTAACAACTCTAGTGGACGCCTGAAATTGAAAAAGAAGTCAGGACCACCCGTGAAAATAAATAAAAATGTCAAGAACACCAGCGAACCGCTTCTAGTTAAGGACATTGCAGGAGACGGAAAGTGTCTCTCGCTCTTTGTCAGATTATGCCATCACCGCAGAAGAGGACCAACACGTCGTCATCAGGAGCTTAATAAGGGAAACAACCACATGGACTAGCTGATCCAGTCTTGCCCGCTTGTTGATCCACCCTCCGAAAAAAGTACTTTAACACGTCCTGACACCGGAGATGGGCACAAGTCATGAGTCATCGGTGGTGGGAGCAACACCTCGAGACCTCTAATCTCCTTTCGAAGTAAGCAAAAGTACTTTTTCGGAGGGTGGATCAACAAGCGGGCAAGACTGGATCAGCTAGTCCACTCGGTTGTTTCCCCTATGCGATTATGCTACTAGCATCACCGAAAAGACCAGAGGTGTTTCAATGCGTCAGGATAAAGTCTGGGGAGCTGAATGACTTACGGGTATGTAACTAACATCTACGTCAAACAGAGTATAAATATATATATATATATATACAGCTGAAAGTCTCTTAACAACCCAGAGGGAACGTAAGGGTACTTATAATGGCAGAGTTTCAAAGTTTCAAAATCTACGGTCATCACTCATAGCAACTTGGCAAGTATTGAAACATATATTTAATCAATAATAAAACGTCGACTGCTTTTAAATAAAGGCAAATTTTATAGATTCATTTAACCTTGAAATGTTAAACTGCTTTTAACTAATGAGAAATTTTCAACTCCATTTAATCAATGATAAATATTCAATTATATTTAATCAATGATATCTTTACAACGAAATTTAATCAATGTTAAATATTCAACTACATTTAATCGCTATTATCTTTACAACGAAATTTATCTACGTATGATAAATATTCGTTTAACTAATGAGAAATTTTCAACTCCATTAAATCAATGATAAATATTCAATTATATTTAATCAATGATATCTTTACAACGAAATTTAATCAATGTTAAATATTCAACTACATTTAATCGCTATTATCTTTACAACGAAATTTATCTACGTATGATAAATATTCAACTACATTTAATCAATGATATCTTTACAACGAAATTTAATCTATGATAAATATTTAACTGCAATTAAGCAACGATCAATATCTCATTCCGCTTGATCAATAATAATCATTCAGCTACATTTAATCCATGATAACTTTTAAACGAAATTTAATCTGTGGCGTCTTACCAAAAACAACAAGCACTGTTCTTCGTGAGCTTAATGGCCACTGTTGAACGGTGTAATCGCAGTATCTACTCTTCAATAAACCGAATCTCTTGCAGAATATGTGACTTTCATTTGTGGAGAATAAAACCGAAGGAAAATAATAGGGGCCTCAAACTAAAACACTACTATTAAAGAAGTTTTTTTTTTTTTTTAGCAAACGTTCGGCGTGGAGAAGCATATCTCAAAAACAACAAATGCGATTACGGAAATATCGGTTTCCTGCTACTCTGCAGTAGCAATGGCCAGGAAAGTAAAGTTTAAGCTGGGAAATTCGCTCGCTTCCCTTGTAGAAGGGAATCCAACCCCACCCCCAACACCCACCAACCCCCGCCACCCCTTCTCCTCAGCACATCTCACAAATGACACATTCTCGCATATCTTCGTCCTTCTCTTCATTAAAAACCCAAACTAAGGCTGACCTTCGACATACTCGAGCTGCACTAAATTATTCACTTTCTTGAATATTTGACATAGCAAACTACGGCCACCCTTCGCTAAATTTGCCCAGAAACCGTGGGTTCCTCCATAGTTATGGAGACTATCATAACAAATTTCACTCTTACTAAAATACCTAGCTATCTCAAAAGACAGGAATGATATAGCATTTTAGGCAGTCATCACTGTAAACTCTTTTAGGCAATTATCACTGTAAACTTTTTGCAGAAACGTATAACTCAAGATAGACAGCAACCAGGTTGGTGTCATAATATTGAAATGCCAATCTGTCACATGGATGATATGTACATCTGTTCATGTGAAAATATTGACAATAACCACTAGCTCGCATTGGTTCAATAGTAAAGCACTAGCTTGCATTAGCAAGCCCTGCTGTTCATTCCCAGCCAGCCATCAACCAACTGACATGTCAATTGGTGGGCACCAGCGTCACCTCGGGTAAAAAAAGTAAAAAATTTTAAGTACAAACACTAACAGCTTTATCCCTAGAGACTTGCTGAGAACTGGAATATTATATAAACAAACAGGTTTTTCCTTTGTTACGTGAGCGAGCGTATATTGCCGTTGTACACGACAACTATAGATAGAACAGATGGTGACTTTTCGTTAACGGAAAATGAAAAGACAGGACTGAGGCTTCAAAAAAAAGTAAATAAATAAATAAACAACACCCACGTACGCGAAATCAAAGAGGAGATGGCCGAGGAGGGGCCCATAATATCCTCTGAACCGTATAAAACCTATAAACGCCGCTCGTCGAAATGAAGACTGTCCGGATTCCCACATCCATCAGCGCCTACCTGATCCGACCGCATGGAGGGGGGGAGGAAGGGGTTAGAGCAGGCCTAAGCAGCCTTTTGGCAATCAGGAGCCGCTTCATAATTCTTCCGGGTGACCTCATGCTGCATGATGTCTTTAGCAAACACTTGTACGCATAAAATATCATAATCAAGCCAAACAGGACAATGGTTTTGTTACTAAGATCTATTGAATGAATCCCTTTGGGAGCGCCTGTCAGCTATCGTTACCAATTCACGGTTAGAGCACAGGGGTGGAATGACTCAAGGAAAGGTTACCCCAGGAAGAAGGATGGGAAACGGGGTGGGGGTGGGGGTGGGGGCTGCGGGATAGAATTAAAGGAGTCCTCAAGCTCGTCGACCTATGCCACTATGGGGGAAAAGTGAAATCACATATTAAATCACTCACTGGGCGGCACATTATCTGGTGATTCCGTTGAATGGAAGGCGTGGGACGCGATTTTTCCAGCCTACAACTTCTGTTCCGTCGTAATGTTCAATGACCCTTGAATGTGACGAAATGTCCAATTATCCCATAAATGTGATCAAGAGTGTCAGTTACTAACCAAATAGAGGTTTTGGGGTTTAAACTGTCTTTTTCTTGACGATATGGCTTAAGGTTCCTGACAGACCATGAAAAGTCTTCGTGAAATGTGACTGTTTTAATAAACCTTAAGAAGACAGACACGTTACGCTGACATTCAACCAGAAAATCGGTTTTCCGGTCAGATGACTTTCTTTTCTGTTACTGACAAGCTTTGGATTTCCCTTATTTCTTACGTTTTTCCAGAATCTTCACCCTTGCTTCCACTATCTTGGGTTAGATAAGGGTATTTAGATTGCTCATCCCATAGTCCTCGAGAAAACCGAAGCCAAATCGAATGAACATAAACTCCAGACGATCTATACTTTATATATAAATGTTGTGACTAATATATATTATATAATTATATATCTAATAATAGTATATATAGTATATATATATATATGCATATATATATATAGTATTATAATGATATATCCTACTATTATGAATATATATATATATATATATTATGTATAAATATATATTATACATATATATTATGGCGTGCGTGCGTGCGTGCGTTGCATGTCATGTCATGTATGTATGTATGTATGTAGTATGTATGTATGTATGTATGTATGTTATGTATATATATATATACTATATATATATATATATATATATATATATATATATGACTGGTAAAAATGTTCTGTAACAACAGAATTCCATCTAATAAAAGGAGCCCATAAAAAACACCAAAACCAAAATGTAGAGAGAAAAGTACTATATTCAGAGACTGCTGTCTCTCTCTTCAGGTATATGAAGAGAGAGACAGCAGTCTCTGAAATATAGTACTTTTCTCTCTACATTTTGGTGTTTTTTATGGGCTCCTTTTATTAGATATATATATATATATATATATATATATATATATATATATATATATATATATATATATATATATATATATATATACACACACATATATATATATATATATATATATATATATATATATATGTGTGTGTGTGTGTATATATATATATATATATATATATATATATATATATATATATATATATATGTGTGTGTGTGTGTGTGTGTGTGTGTATACACTTATATTCAACCTCCTTATCATTCGCATACAACATCCACACTTCACTTCAGAGAGTCCTTTACAAATTGTAGGTATAATGAATCTTTTCCTCCATACCTGAGAGTCGAACTGGAGATTTCAACTTCCTAAAATCAACTCGGGTCAAATTTGTGCGTGCGTGTGCCTGTTAACGAAAGCAAAAATAAAAAAAACGCCCGTACACACACACAGCAGAGCTACAACGCATACTTCTTATCTCAAAAAACACATAAGAAATAGACAATTTACTCTGTACTTCAACTTTTGCCATCTTCGGCAAGAGGTGTCTGTGCGAGTGTTTTAAAGGAAATGCAAATATCTCCCTCAACAGGTCCCGGACCGACAAAAAAAAAAGGAAAAAAACACAGGGGTGAGTGGAGACTGATCATGAGGGAAGCAAAGACCAACACATCATGGAGAATGGAAAAGTGTAGTGAAGTTTCAATGAACAACCCAGATAAATGACACAGACACTATTACACCGGAGACCACTGTCACAGTCGGAATACTACACAGAGTGGAAAAATACACGTAATATTTATACACATGGAAAAGTGTAGCAGTTTCAATGAAAGTTCCAATTAAATGACACAAACACATAATCAGGCCTGTGTACAAAACAAAGACAGAATTAGACAGAATGAACACCATGTTACACTCCGAATACTACACCAAATGGAAAATATACACGTCATTTTTACACACGACGTATACTTAGTGCGGCAATATGACGTTACCTACAGTTATCCTTATATAGAACTGGAAACCTATTTCTTGATGATACTGAAACCTTACTTAGTGCAACACTCTATCACGATACCTACAATTATACCTAACGAATTGGAAACCTATTTGACGGTGATACTGAACTCTTAAGTTTTCGTTGTAACAACGTACTTTTGTGCTTCTCCGACAGACTTAGCAGTACTTTCCCCTTTCCCTTGATACCACTTAGGGTGCGCAGATGACAGAGGGGAAGTTTGCGGTAAGAGTGACTCGGTCGTAACTCTCCCGGAAAAGTACTGGGTGTCCCTCGATGATTGGCTATTTTATTTCCGGGTGCGGTAATTTATTAGGATTTATTATGACTGGCTGTGACCTCGTTCACGGTCGGTTTCGTAACGCTGCTTTTGAAGGTTCATTTTCTTAACACTCGTCATTCTTTTTTTTTTTCGTTTAAATCTCGCTAAAAGTGTGATTCAAACACTTGCATTCCTTTGTCACGTATGGAAAACATTCACGTTAAGAATAAAGACCTTTAAGAAGGCGAATAATTCAAAGTTTTTAAGGTCTTTTCATCCTGCTTAAACAAGAATCACAAAGTGCGTCTACTACAACTTACTTCAATAACATTCAGCATCAACGTATGGCAAATATGCACGTTCAAATATATGCAGGATAAAGACCTTTAAAAAGGCGAATATTTAAGATTTTTTACAGGTCTTTTCATCCTGCTCAAACAAGAATCATTATGTGGGCCTACTACAATTACTCTAATAACCTTCAACATCAACACATGGAAAATATTCACGTTCAGAAGTATGCAAGATAGTGACCTTTTTAAAAAGGCAAATATTGGAGACTTTTCAAGTCTTTTCATCCTGCTCAAACATTCATAAAGTGGGTTCACTACAACTTTCTCTGATAACATTTATCATTCATTTCATGTTCTTTGATTTTACATTCACTTCCAAACGTAATTCCTCATAGATGTCCAAGTTCAGTACTAAATTACCTGCAAATATCAGTTGTTCCATCCCTCAAGCAATTGATCTGTTATCTATAGAGTTTAACTTATAATTCCTCTCAATTCTCTACTGTCCATCAATTTCATTCATAAATTTCCTAAACAACCATGTGACCATATATAACATGCTCATGTTCTAAAGTTAATGTGGCACTAGAATGATCAAATGATATTAAAAGGGAAGCACCACTGCTACACATTTCGAACTCTCTCTATGCCGTATTTCTTCTATCAGTCCTATCGATGTAAGTTCCCAACATTATCACGTACAACTTACAAAGACTTAACAAAGACATCAAAACCCCACATGAATCAGTTTTACGGAGAAAACTTCATCAAAACTTCTCTTCCACTACCAATATTCTCCTTTCTATATTAAGAGGAAAATTTCACGCTTAACTGTTTTAATATTTTATCCTTTGTACAAATGAACAAATGGTGTTATTCTTTTTTTTACTAATGTCGACCCCCCTTTGACATGAAGTACTTTGCGCCGCCAAGCCAGCCGCCATCGGCCCTTCTACGTCACCGTCCGAACATTGGTTCTTTGTCAATCGTTGACAATTCGATACCTCTTTGCATTCCCCTGATTAATAATAATAATAATAATAATAATAATAATAATAATAATAATAATAATAATAATAATAATAATAATAGTATAGTATAGTATAGTATAGTATAGTATAGTATAGTATAGTATAGTATAGTATAGTATAGTATATTTGTTTGTCCTTATTTGATACAAATTCATAAAACTAGCAGAAAATTCGCCGAAGCAATTTAATGCTTATATGGCGATAACATAAGGCAAGTTTAATGATTTTACATAAAAGATATGCAGACTTTACAAGCTAAAACACTGACATAAAAATACATGGGTCGAGCCCATTTTGACAAAGGATTGTAATATTAAGTGGCACATTAAAATACAAAAGAAGACCAAGTCCAGCTTTGCAACACAAAAAAGGTAATTTTAAACAAAAGCCAATAAAATAAGACACAGTTCAGCACTACTTAAAATACCTACTGTTGCGCAAGTAACAATTTTCGGTAATTTCTAAGAGAAACATAAAAGGAGTCTTCTAATAATAATAATAATAATAAATAATAATAATAATAATAATAATAATAATAATAGTAGTAGGATAGTTAGTAGTAGTAGTCGTAGTAGTAGCATTAGGATGAAAGAGAAAGTAAAGAGAACATATCGCCGGCAAGGTTAAGAATCATCAGGGCACTGTGCCATATTGGCACCAAAGAGGAATAACGCTGCCACGCTATTCATAGACGGGAGACCAGTCGGGTTACGTAATATTTCTCATGACCAAAAGGCGCCACTCAATGACTTTCGTACCAGTCTCGTGGTCGTATGATTGCCGAAATATGATTCATTTCAAGTCCAAGTAAAATTCAGCGCGCTAATCAGGTTGCCCGCCCTCTCAAATGTGTGTGTGAGAGAGAGAGAGAGAGAGATTCCGGCTACTGAGTCACACCACGTGCCACATTTAATAGCTTTGCGCCACGTGATGACCTTATAAACGATTTTCCTAACATTATTTACCTAATCATTCATCATTACTCTTCGTTTTTATTTCAAAATTGTCGTTTCTACTCATGTTTTTTCTTTCAATTTATGGCCTTTTGAAGTGTTGCGTTGTAATTTGTGTGCATTATAAAAATAGATGCATATCGATAGATCCTGCATGTCTCACTAAAATACTGCACTAACATAATTCTTTTATGAATGGGCACCGAACAGAGCCAGTTGCCCAGTTCAATGCAAGGATGGGGGGGGGGGGTTGCTGTAAAACCAATGAATGGCACTAACAGGAATGAAATACATCTGGAGAGAAAAAAATGGCGATCACTGTATTTACTAGAAAGGATGAAAAACGTTTTTTAATCATAATAGAATATCGAAAAATATCTTCTTAAAAACATTTAAATAACATGGCAAGTTTCATTTTTTTCTTTTTATTTTCTTTAATTACGTATCGGTCCGTTTAGCAAACGAATTGTGCGAAAGATGAAGAGAACTTTGACATTCTCAGAGGACGACTAAAAAAATGAATAAAAATAAAACGCAAGAGAAAACTTAAGGCAACCCAAACGACGTCCAGTGAACCTCCCGTAACCTTATTAATCTAGTCTTCACCTTGTGATGCCTACGGCATCACAAGGTGAAGGATGGGAAGACCCGGCTAATCCCCAGTAATGAGCATAATATTGTTTTGTCCACATCATGAACACCTCCTACCTCACAACCCCCGCCCCCACCCCCCAACCACAATCCTAAATCCCTTCCCCAAAGCACAATCCCCACCCTAAACCAAGCGCCAGTCCCCAAGGGGGGGTTGGGGTATTCAAGTTGACGCTCGCTCTCAAAGGCCTCTGGCCTTCGGGCTTGGACATCGCCGACGACATTCCTTGTGGCTGGACTGTCGAGAGATCCCCGAACAGGATTTTAAATCAGCCGCCATCTTAGTAATCCTCAGAGCTTACGAAATCGTTATAGTTCTCCTTTAAATCGCTTATGGTACCGAACAGATTATTGCAGACTATAGTATTTAGGTCAAAGGCCTAGCACTGGGATCTAAGAGGTCATTCAACGCTGATAGGGAAATTGCAAGTAAGAAGTTTTGAAAGGTTTTAACAGAGGAGTCATAGACGAACGCCATACACATGGAGTCACTACAAGATATATTTCAAAACCTTCGAACAAAACGGAATATGGAATTTAGGCCAAAGGGTAAGGGCTGGGACATTATAAGGTCATTCTGAGCTGAAACGGAAATTGACTGTAACAGGAGGAAAACCTCGCAGTTGCACTATGAAACAGTTGTTAGAATTAATTATATCTTAGTTTAACCAAACCACTGAGCTGATTTAACAGCTTTCCTATAGGGCTGGCCGGATGGATTAGGTATTTTAACGTAGCTAGGAACCAGTTGGTTACCTAGGCAACGGGACCTACAGACAAATTTTCCTGATTCCACATTGGTAAAGCAGGGTACTGAACTCGGGGACTACCGAATCAGTAAACACTTGTTAGGGTGGATGAAAAAATCAGAACGAAGAAAGAATATGCATGGAGGTACAGTAAAAGAAATGAAAGAGGTTGCAGCTATGGGCCGAAAGGACGCTGCAAGGACCCTTAAGTAATGACTATACAGTGCACGAACAGCACCAATCACCGCAGCCCCTACGGAGGCATAAGATGCCGAGGTCCCCATGTCGGTTCAATCTTTTAATATTTTCTTATGTGTCTTTCTAGAAAAAAACACACAGACCTGAGCGAATGCGTGATCTTTGATCAGCTTCGTTAGCGTAGGTAATTATATGCTGACCTGCTTGCTTGCTTCCTTCAGATTGCCTCTTCATCACGAGAGCGATGACTGGATTCTATCAAGCAACTCAAAAAATGCCGGCCAGCGCTGCAATTGGTCGAGACGCAGACAAGGTTTTCGAGAACAAAACCTGTTAATTTTCTCACTAAGGACGTTTATTATCACGCGGATTTACAAGATTTGTTTTGCAAATTCGTGCAATTTCGCTTGCTCGTCTAAAGACGTATTCGACTGGCCCCCGCCACCCCTCCTTTCTTGATTGCCCAGTTAACTCGGCAACCGCAACAAAAGGCTCTCATTTTAGATTTTCGATAACAGATCGAACTTGTTATAATGGCTCGTCTCCCCCTGATTTACACAATTTATTTTCGGAGTTTCATGCGTATTCACACCAACATCCCCAGTCGTAATTCAAAGTCCTGGCATCAACTTGGGACTGTTGCTACGGTAGTCGTATCCAAAGGCTTTCATCTGTGACTCCGATTACCAGATCGAACTTGTTTATCGTTAAGGTTCTAGTTCTAATGCCTCCGGAAATTGCGGTTGCTTTGTTTTCAACACCATTCACATCCATGCTACGCGGATATCTGCACGTAAAACTAGTTGACATACCTAATGCCATATTGCCAGGTTTTATTTAAATTTTTTTTTCAATTTTCATTTTCTTATTCAATATTAATCCGTCCCACCTCAGCAGCATTTGGAAGGAGAAATCATACTTTGGTATTGAGTTTCAATGATGCATGGATAAACGAATAGAATGGCAGATTGATACGGACATTTGGGCATTACAGATGATGCAATGATGAGCGAAGATCAATCATATGTACAGGATTAATCAAGGAAGGTAGCATGAACCTTACAATAGAGTTTAGAAGGAAAGAATAGTGTCTTCAAAAGCCCAACCGAAATTAATCATTGATACTCACTACGGCAGAGAAAAAAGGTGAAAGGTGTAGGGATGTACGGTTCGTGTTGCATATGTCGAGCACGAAAAGTTGAAATGATAAAAACTGTATGTACAAAATTATTGTGGTAAAGAGATACATAAGAACTGTATGTACAAAACTATTGTGATAAAGAGTTACATAAGAACTGTATGTACAACACTATTGTGATAAAGAGTTACATAAGAACTGTATGTATAACACTATTGTGATAAAGAGTTACGTAAGAACTGTATGTACAAAACTATTGTGATAAAGAGTTACATACGAACTGTATGTACAAAACTATTGTGATAGAGTTACATAAGAACTGTATGTACAATACTATTGTGATCAAGAGTTACATAAGAACTGTATGTACAATACAATTGTGATAAAGAGTTACATAAGAACTGTATGTACAACACTATTGTGATAAAGAGTTACATAAGAATTGTATGTACAAAACTATTGTGATAGAGTTACATAAGAACTGTATGTACAATACTATTGTGATAAAGAGTTACATAAGAACTGTATGTACAACACTATTGTGATAAAGAGTTACATAAGAACTGTATGTACAATACTATTGTGATAAAGAGTTACATAAGAACTGTATGTACAACACTATTGTGATTAAAGAGTTACATAAGAACTGGTATACAACAAAACTATTTGTGAGAGTTAATAAGAAAAACTGTAGACATAACTATTGTTGAAAAGAGTTACTAAGAAATGTATGACAACCATGTGTTGATAAAGAGTTACAGTAAAGACAATGTATGTACAACACTATTGTGATAAAGAGTTACATAAGAACTGTATGTACAATTACTATTGTGATAAAGAGTTACATAAGAAGCTTGTATTGTATAACCAATTGACTATTGTGATAAAGAGTTACATAAGAACTGTATGTACAACACTATTGTGATAAAGAGTTACATAAGAACTGTATGTACAACACTATTGTGATAAAGAGTTACAGAAGAACTGTATGTACAATACTATTGTGGTAAAGAGTTACATAAAAACTGTATGTACAAAACTATTGTGAAAGAGTTACAGAAGAACTGTATGTACAACACTATTGTGGTAAAGTTATAGACTGTATGTACATGTGAGAGTTACTGAAGTATGATACAAAACACTATTTTGTGTAAAGAGTTACAGAAGAATTGTATGTACAACACTATTGTGGTAAAGAGTTACATAAGAACTGTATGTACAAAACTATTGTGGTTAAGAGTTACATAAGAACTGTATGTTCAAAACTATAGTGAAAGAGTTACAGAAGAACTGTATGTACAACACTATTGTGGTAAAGAGTTACATAAGAACTGTATGTACAACACTATTGTGGTAAAGAGTGACATAAAAACTGTATGTACAAAACTATAGTGAAAGAGTTACAGAAGAACTGTATGTACAACACTATAGTGGTAAAGAGTTACAGAAGAACTGTATGTACAACATTATTGTGGTAAAGAGTTACATAAGAACTGTATGTACAAAACTATGGTGAAAGAGTTACAGAAGAACTGTATGTACAACACTATTGTAGTAAAGAGTTACATAAGAACTGTATGTACAAAACTATTGTGAAAGAGTTACATAAGAACTGTATGTGCAACACTATTGTGATAAAGAGTTACATAAGAAACTGGTATGTTACAAAACTCTTTGCTGAAAATGAGTTACTATAAGAAACTGTATGTGCAACACTATTGTGATAAAGAGTTACATAAGAACTGTATGTACAAAACTATTGTGAAAGAGTTACATAAGAGCTGTATGTACAAAACTACTGTGGTAGAATTACGCGTCAAGGAAAAGATCAAGCGGAGAGTTTTCAGATGAGTCGACCATGTGGACAGAATGGAGGCTGATAGGCTGGTTGAAAAGCGCGCAATGAAATTGAATAAAAAAGACAGGCCAAGCGCTGGGACCTATGAGGTCATTCAGCGCTGAAAGGGAAACCGAGAATAAAAAGGTTATAGGAGGAAACCCTCTCAATTGCACTGAGAACAAATGATTTGGAGACGGTGACAGTAAGATGGAAGGAAGAGAATATGAACAGAGGTACACTCAAAGGAATGAAAGGGGTTCCAGGTAGGGGCCGCAAGGACGCTGCAAAGAACTTTAAGTAACGCATACATGGCACTTCGTAAGGTGCACTGACGGCACTACCCTCCTGCGAGGCAGACGAAAAGTGCGCATAATTCAGAAGCTTTTGTGATTGCGTATATAATAATACTAATTTTCTCTTTATACAAAAGCAACGTTTCATCTGAGGTAAAGAAATGGAGAAATCACCCTCACGAACACGAACATTTAAAAAGGTCAAAAGCTCGAAGGTGAAGGGAAAAAATAACGGGGAAGAATTGTTCCTAATACACACTGGTCAGCAGTAGCAGCAGCAGAGAGAGAGAGAGAGAGAGGGTGCGCTTAGTAAAATGAATTTTGTGGCCATTTTCACTTTTTATAAAATCCATTCTTATTTATCTGAACATATCCCTAAGCATCTGGAATTTGTACTGCTGCTCAAGACGCCTATTGCTACTGTACTATTGTGAATAAGACAGAAAGGAAGGCAATAATGAACAAACATAATTCAGAGTAATTCTGAAGGTCCAGTTAAATATGTAAGTGTTTACATAATAAAAATATGGAATGTTAGTCCATATATATAAAAGTCTAAAACTAAAGAGGTCAACCAGATTGCTTGCAGGAATGTGATCAGACTAGAGACGCTAAAGATGACGTATACAATAAGTATGTAAGCTAAGATAACATGCCGTCACCTGTAGTCATTCAATTGTTTATAAACATTAGTCCAAGCTCCCTGCTTGAGACAACTACCCCGACCTATTATTCAAACGGCCTACGTGATCTGTAGCGTGTCTCATTCGATTGTGTGTTCGTATGAAACTATGTCATCTGATAGTATGTTCATATGTTCGAACTACTGTCTGTTCCTTCATAACTTGTAACAGAGATGGTAGACGGGCAGAACAGAGTTAGCTATCGTCATTAGAAGACCTGTACCTCTTTACCTAAGCTTTATCATGTAGAGGAATAGGATTAGCCATCATCATTGGCAGAAGCGATCAAGCTATCGTCATAGAAGACTTGTACGATCATACCTGATCTTCATCATGTAAAACTTCAGAAGAATATACTATTTTTTATACCTTGTGTTTTCTACAAGAACCTCACCGAACCATGAGTTTAACACATCGTCGTAAAGATAATACCGACTTCGTAAGTGATCTACAAAACCCCAGACACTCCATTGAAGATGGAAGTGCAATACCAACCGACTTAGCGTATAGATTATCGCTAGTCTAACATTACCTCATAGGGCGCCTTATCATACAAGGCACAAGCCCTAATAAATATATTAGCGTCAATAACAGCTTAATCCCAAATTCAGCCTTCAGCACATTATAGCAAAACTATAGAGAACGAATGTGTAGATTAGCACACGTTATGCGCTCCAACATTAAGTAACGCTACAGTGTACCTTGTGGAGCAATCTGTAAAAAGTAATGCAAAGTCCTTCAAGCCCCAGGTGCAATGCTTGCTGCCTTTTACTGTGCTACGTTCCCTTGGTCTCTTCCAACTTAGCCATTTAACTGTCTAACTTCTTAACTCTACCTTGATCCAACTTCATCTCTTATTCAAGAAACAAACAGTCAAAAATCCTTTTGGACCCTAAGGGAGCATTGTTATGAATCACTGTTCCCGTTAAAAAAGCTTCATAATAATTATAATAATTATGCTTATGCTAACATAAAGAATCCTCAGTTTATTCTCTCAAAACTTTCTACTGCAGTTTTCTCCAAGACCCGTTTCCCAAGACCCGTCAGACGGTTTGTAGTTAGGTTGAAAATAAGCCTGCTTATGCCAGCACTTGCAACCCTTAAGTTCAGTAAAATGTGAAATGTTGTGGGAGGACAGGTGTAAACCTCCGAACTCTGCCCAACCAACAGTATTTATATTGAGAAGACTTCATTGTTTGTATGTATTACTTGTTTGATCTTGATACTTATAAATAGAAGTTTCTTTTACCTGCTACTTATGTATTGAATTGAATTGAATATAGAATATAGGCCTATGACCAAGCACTGGGACCTACAAGGTCATTCAGCGCTGAAACGGAAATTGACAGTAAAAGGTCTGAAAGGTGTACCAGGAGGAAAACCTCGCAGCTGCACTATGAATAAATTGTTAGGAGAAGGTGGAGAGTAAGATGGAAGAAAGAGAATACGAAAGGAGGTACAGTAAAGGGAACGAAATGGGTAGCAGCTAGGGACTGAAGTCACGCTGCAAAGAACCTTAAGTAATGCCCACAGTGAACCAAATGAGGTGCACTAATGGCACTACCCCTCTACAGGGGCTACTTATGTATTGCATGTTCACAAGCATAGATGCTATTTAAAGATTCGCTGTAAATATTCTGGGTAAAATCACTATAAATTGAAAAGAATCTGCACTCGACTTATTAGAAAGTTTCTGTATTTCTATATAAGTAAAAATCACACAATTTCTCACCCGATTTCTGAGACGGGATTAGATCATTTTTGTGATTTTAATAGCATTTCTAAAAATTCAACCAGAATGCATTCCAGAACTCAGGAATGAAGTCTCAATATAATTACTGTTGGTTGGGCAGAGCTCCGAGGTTTACACCTGGCCTCCCACTCTACTTCACATATTATTAAAACTAAGTGTTGCATGTGCTGGCATAGGTAGGCTTATCTGCAACCCACCTACAACCGTCTGACAGGTATTTTGACACTGGTCTTGGAGAAAACTGCAGTAGAAAGTTTTGGAAAAATAAATTGAGGATTCTTTATGTTAGCATAAGCATAATTACCATAATTACGAAGTTGTTTAATGAAAACAATGATTCATAATAATATGGTCCTTAGGGTCCAAAAGGAATTCCTGTTTGTTTGTTAAATAAGAGATGAAGTTGGAGCAAGGTAGAGTTTAAGAAGTTAGACAGTTAAATGGCTAAGTTAGAAGAGACCAAGGGAACTTAGCACAGTAAAAGGCAGCAAGCATTGCAGCTGGGGCTTGAGGGACATTACAATAACATTGCTTTCCAAAGAGTACGTATTTTTATAATCCTTCGCCTACTACTGCGATGCAATACAGTAACAATATGCATAACTCGTTTTGCATATTAACATTGAGGTTTTGCAGCAAAGGCATTAATTTCACGAAGTTTATCGTGTTTACTAACACAAATTTAAATCATAGTTCCATCAGTTAATGCTTCACCTCAATAGACTCTCTCTCTCTCTCTCTCTCTCTCTCTCTCTCTCTCTCTCTCTCTCTCTCTCTAAGGTCAACAACATCAGATTGGATGTTTCAAATTTCTCCTCAGTTTGGCCAGCAGTTTACATAGTAAGCGTTTTCCACAAGTTCCCGCTACAGTGAAATGACTTTTCGTTCATTCTCTTGAGAGAGAGAGAGAGAGAGAGAGAGAGAGAGAGAGAGAGAGAGAGAGAGAGAGAGAGAGAGAGAGAGAGAGAGAGAATACTGAAAAACTTTAAATTCGTTAAACAACAACATAGTCTACATTTGTAAAAAAAAAAAAAAAAAAAAAAAAAAAAAAAAAAAAAAAAGTGGTGAGTTGCAAAACACACACACACACACACACACACACACACACACACAGCGAAATACTCAAGAAGACACGCTTTTTACTGACATTCAGTAACGTACTATACTTACGAAAAAAAACATAGATATGTGGTGCTATTCAGTATTCATTCAGAAACACATAATACATACTTCCTGTTGACTAAAACGACATCTACATACGAAAAAAAGGAACAATCATTCGTGAAACAGAAAACGAAGAAAAACGTAAGAGAGGAGAGGGGTCTTCGCCCAGTGAAAACCATGGAACCACGTCAGCCTTAGTTAGCTCGTTTTCTCTCACCTGTTTACCAACTTAAGTACTACGGCTAGAAAGAAGAAGAAGAAGAAGAAGAAGAAGAAGAAGAAGAAGAAGAAGAAATGCACTGTTCGTCCTCCAGGCAGCCTAAGACTGGAATGGGGTGTGTATGGACAGTTCGTTTTCCTAAGGAAGCAAGATAAATGTTCAGGTGCCAAACCAGTTTGCAATGTAAATCATTCCCTCCCTAAATATAATTATTGACATAATATTTATATACATTTCTAAGATCCGTCGGTAATAATAATAAAAATGATTGCAGGTCCACAATAATATCGCATGTGAAGTATATAAAGTGTTTAATGATAAGAGCTTTCGAACCCTGCACCAGGTTCATCCTCAGCAAAGTGAACATTATGAATTTAAAAATCTTTCGAAGTAAACTTCTGAATAGGACAATTATTCCACTATGACGAACGCAAATGAAGGAAGCGCTCAACAGCCCAACTAGGTGATTCCGTTGTTGTTCGAATTCCTGCTGGTTATTCTGCTGGAACGTCTTGTTGGCTGTGATGATGCTGCACGGTGTTCCCTTGGCGATGCGGCTGTAATAATGCTGGACATCACGTCCCCCGTGTTGTAATCTGTCTGAGGGAGGAGAGCAGAAGAGGGGGCAGCATCAGGTGGAGAAAAAACAGAGCTTGTCTTAAGATTAAAATTTTTAACAAAGTTTTTAAGAATGCAAAAATTGACCAATGGGTCTTCCCCAACGAACGACTTGTTACCGTAAAAAGCTTGTCCTAAGTTTATGGCGGCACCTTCCACTAGTCTTCTTGTTTGGACATTGTTATTTTTAAAAATTATGTTAGATCCATCCCAATTCGGTCTATGGTTGTTTCTTAAAAGCATGGGAGACATTGCTTGTTCGTGGCATGAAGTGCATATGCTCGTTTGTGTTCCCTTAATCGGGTCGGTAATCCTTCTTCCACTATCCCCAAAATATTTTTCCTTGCAGTCATGACAGGGGGATTTCGTATACTCCCGGAATGATAGTATTCTTATCGTTATTGTTTTTGTTTTCTGATTAGTTTATGGCTAATGGTGTTTGGGTATTTTAAAACTATTTTGGTATCTTTCTGGCTACTGTTAACGTAATTACATAATTTGTCGAGGTTGGGATTAAATGGGAGAGGTAAGAATCTGTTGGGTTTTTCCTTGGGGTTGTTAACAGGACGATAAAATGCTTTCTTAGCTCGTGAAATGGCTTTGTCAATAAAATGATCGGGGTAACTTAGTCCTCTAAAAGTTGATCGTATGTGCTGAATTTCTCCATCGACAAACTCCGGGTCGCATATTTTAAAAGCACGTAGGGCAAAGTTCGTTACTACATTGCTATAATGTTATAGCATGGAATGATAAAAATGTAATGTAACTTTCTGAGTTGGTTGTTTTTTTGCGATACACCGAGAATTGAAATTTATAATTATTGTGATCTCTAATGACTAGTACGTCCAAAAAAGGTAGCTTATAATCTACTTCTCTCTCTATTGTGAATTTTATGGAGGGGAGAATACTGTTGGCTATTTCTAATAATCTGTTTAAGTTCTGATCGTTTCTTCGGATGACAACGAATATGTCGTCTACATACCTAACCCAGAGCAATGGTTTTAATGTATCATCACACCTGTTTAAGATTTCCCTTTCAACAAACTCCATACATAGATTTGCAAGTACGGGGGACAAGGGGGAACCCATAGCTACACCTTCCTTTTGGGCAAATCCTTGGTTATTGAATTGGAACACTGTTGAGGTTACGCATAATTTAATAAGTGCAAAGAATTGGTCTACTGGAATAGGAAAACTAATGTTGCCAAGATCATGTTCTTCTTTTAGATTAGTTAGTACATAGTCTAAGGGGACATTTGTAAACAAAGCCGTAACATCAAGGCTGGCCATATTGCCGTCAACACTACCTAACTCCCTAACGCGCTGGATGAATTGATGTGAATGTTGAAGGTGAGCACCTGAAAATGTTCCTAGGAAATTACTGAGTACTTGAGTGAGCCAAACAGCTAGGTTGTTCTGTGGAGATCCACATGTAGCAACAATTGGTCTCAAAGGGCATCCTGGTTTATGTATTTTGGGTACTCCATAAAAATAAGGCACAGTTGGGGATTTGGAGGATATCTTAGTAAGGATTAGTTCTTTATGTGCGGTAACGGAGAGAGTGTTGGCAATTTTTCTAAGTTTTCTATTGAACTCCTGTTGCATCTTTGTAGCGGTGGGAGGCGATTCTAGAGGAGTGTATGTGTGGCTATCGTTAAGAAGGGCGTAAGCTTTTTGCATGTATACGTTTGTATCCATTATTACTGTGGATCCTCCCTTGTCTGCTCTCATAATCCTTATGTTCTTGTTGTTCTTTAGGGCAATCAAAGCTAACTGGTGTCTTTTGGGTAAAATGTTTATCACTTCGTTCTTTATACTGTCATTTAATGCTGCTCCTTTCAAAAAATTCAATGTAAAATCAGAATGTTTGAAATTGAAAAGGTTAACACTACTTATTATATTTAAGATATCAGATTTATCTGTTCCTGTGCAAAACCCCATTCCCAGATTAAGGACTTCCAATTGCTCTTTGTCTAGCCTGACAGATGATAAGTTATTTACTTTGTTAGTGGAAAAATCCCATTTTGATTGATCTATTATTCTGAGTAATTTATTATTTAAGCTCCTTATATGTTCCCTCGACCTGGACATTGCCACCTCACCTGCTCTATTCTTGGCGAGTTGTAGTCTGGGTTCTTGAAGATGTTCACTTAGGTTTCTTAATGAAGAACGAAGATCCCGGTGAAGGGCCTCCGACTGCCACAAGGCCTCCTGTATTTTATCTTGTAGTAAGTGTTTGGCAAATGTTGGGAATTCTTCTCCTGAAAAAGATTCCTGCGAAGCCATTCCTAGAGATTTGGGCAAGACGTGTTCTTCCATGCATCTACGTAAGAAGTGCAATTGAGCCTTCCTCCTCAGCCATCCTGTCCACCGTAGAACAACACTCCTGTATGCCAAAAGTTCTTCTCTATTGTAGAATATGATGTCCATGGTGTAGTGTCTCGTGGAGTTTTAGTAGTGGGCACAATTTTCAGTGTCGAAAATGATAACAATGATTGCAGGTCCACGAGACACTACACCATGGACATCATATTCTACAATAGAGAAGAACTTTTGGCATACAGGAGTGTTGTTCTACGGTGGACAGGATGGCTGAGGAGGAAGGCTCAATTGCACTTCTTACGTAGATGCATGGAAGAACACGTCTTGCCCAAATCTCTAGGAATGGCTTCGCAGGAATCTTTTTCAGGAGAAGAATTCCCAACATTTGCCAAACACTTACTACAAGATAAAATACAGGAGGCCTTGTGGCAGTCGGAGGCCCTTCACCGGGATCTTCGTTCTTCATTAAGAAACCTAAGTGAACATCTTCAAGAACCCAGACTACAACTCGCCAAGAATAGAGCAGGTGAGGTGGCAATGTCCAGGTCGAGGGAACATATAAGGAGCTTAAATAATAAATTACTCAGAATAATAGATCAATCAAAATGGGATTTTTCCACTAACAAAGTAAATAACTTATCATCTGTCAGGCTAGACAAAGAGCAATTGGAAGTCCTTAATCTGGGAATGGGGTTTTGCACAGGAACAGATAAATCTGATATCTTAAATATAATAAGTAGTGTTAACCTTTTCAATTTCAAACATTCTGATTTTACATTGAATTTTTTGAAAGGAGCAGCATTAAATGACAGTATAAAGAACGAAGTGATAAACATTTTACCCAAAAGACACCAGTTAGCTTTGATTGCCCTAAAGAACAACAAGAACATAAGGATTATGAGAGCAGACAAGGGAGGATCCACAGTAATAATGGATACAAACGTATACATGCAAAAAGCTTACGCCCTTCTTAACGATAGCCACACATACACTCCTCTAGAATCGCCTCCCACCGCTACAAAGATGCAACAGGAGTTCAATAGAAAACTTAGAAAAATTGCCAACACTCTCTCCGTTACCGCACATAAAGAACTAATCCTTACTAAGATATCCTCCAAATCCCCAACTGTGCCTTATTTTTATGGAGTACCCAAAATACATAAACCAGGATGCCCTTTGAGACCAATTGTTGCTACATGTGGATCTCCACAGAACAACCTAGCTGTTTGGCTCACTCAAGTACTCAGTAATTTCCTAGGAACATTTTCAGGTGCTCACCTTCAACATTCACATCAATTCATCCAGCGCGTTAGGGAGTTAGGTAGTGTTGACGGCAATATGGCCAGCCTTGATGTTACGGCTTTGTTTACAAATGTCCCCTTAGACTATGTACTAACTAATCTAAAAGAAGAACATGATCTTGGCAACATTAGTTTTCCTATTCCAGTAGACCAATTCTTTGCACTTATTAAATTATGCGTAACCTCAACAGTGTTCCAATTCAATAACCAAGGATTTGCCCAAAAGGAAGGTGTAGCTATGGGTTCCCCCTTGTCCCCCGTACTTGCAAATCTATGTATGGAGTTTGTTGAAAGGGAAATCTTAAACAGGTGTGATGATACATTAAAACCATTGCTCTGGGTTAGGTATGTAGACGACATATTCGTTGTCATCCGAAGAAACGATCAGAACTTAAACAGATTATTAGAAATAGCCAACAGTATTCTCCCCTCCATAAAATTCACAATAGAGAGAGAAGTAGATTATAAGCTACCTTTTTTGGACGTACTAGTCATTAGAGATCACAATAATTATAAATTTCAATTCTCGGTGTATCGCAAAACAACCAACTCAGAAGTTACATACATTTTTATTCATTCCATGCTAATAACATTAAGAGCAATGTAGTAATGAACTTTGCCCTACGTGCTTTTAAAATATGCGACCCGGAGTTTGTCGATGGAGAAATTCAGCACATACGATCAACTTTTAGAGGACTAAGTTACCCCGATCATTTTATTTGACAAAGCCATTTCACGAGCTAAGAAAGCATTTTATCGCCCTGTTAACAACCCCAAGGAAAAACCCAACAGATTCTTACCTCTCCCATTTAATCCCAACCTCGACAAATTATGTAATTACGTTAACAGTAGCCAGAAAGATACCAAAATAGTTTTTAAATACCCAAACACCATTAGCATAAAACTAATCAGAAACAACAATAACGATAAGAATACTATCATTCCGGGAGTATACGAAATCCCCTGTCATGACTGCAAGGAAAAATATTTTGGGGATAGTGGAAGAGGATTACCGACCCGATTAAGGGAACACAAACGAGCATATGCACTTCATGCACAGAACAATGCAATAGTCTCCCATGCTTTTTTTTAAGAACAACCATAGACCGAATTGGGATGGATCTAACATAATTTTTAAAAATAAACAATGTCCAAACAAGAAGACTAGTGGAAGGTGCGCCATAAACTTAGGACAGCTTTTTACGGTAACAAGTCGTTCGTTGGGGAAGACCCATTGGTCAATTTTTGCATTCTTAAAACTTTGTTAAAAAATTTTAATCTTAAGACAAGCTCTGTTTTTTCTCCACCTGATGCTGCCCCCTCTTCTGCTCTCCTCCCTCAGACAGATTACAACACGGGGGACGTGATGTCCAGCATTATTACAGCCGCATCGCCAAGGGAACACCGTGCAGCATCATCACAGCCACAACGACGTTCCAGCAGAGTAAATTAATAAATTTTTAATTAAAAAATAACAGCAGGAATTCGAACAACAACGGAATCACCTAGTTGGGCTGTTGAGCCTTCCTTGTCCATTCATTTCGCGTTCGTTCATAGTGGCTTAAATTGTTCCTATTCAAGAAGTTTACTTCGCAAAGATTTTTATTTTTAAATTCATAATGTTCACTTTGCTGAGGATGAACCTGGTGCAGGGTTCGAAAGCTCTTATCATTAAAACCACTTTATATACTTCACATGCGATATTATTGTGGACCTGCAATCATTGTTATCATTTTCGACACTGAAAATTGTGCCCAATAATAATAATTAATAATAATAATAATAATAATAATAATAATAATAATAATAATAATAATAATAATAATAGCAATGAACACGAGCATGACACTTACTGACTAACAATTTTTACATGACCCATACACTGTCTTGAGTATTTTCCCAACCAGATATAATTAATACCAGATAAATTGCACAATAAATGATTATTAACATGCCCATTACCTAATATAGCATAACGCGTGTAGAATATCGTACCCAAAAATGAGCGCATGGAAAACTATAATTATAACCCACAATACCCAACATACTTTAGTTATGACCTCCACAACCACAGAGAACTAAAATAATAAGAGTCTGATCAAATACACATTAACGCATCTGAAATACAAAATATACGTAGCCCCTTGTGTTATGACGTGCTCAGTCTATCGGCTTATTACGTAACTCACGATTTCAAACATTAGTCCGTTATGTATTATCTCCTTCGATTAATAAATGTCCTCTACATCGCATTTACGTTGCAAATATGCAATAAGAGCAACGATGATAATCTAAACATTTGCTCTACCAAGACCCGGTATATCAAAACCACGCAACAAATAATGAATTTGGTTTAATAAGAGAAAATGGAGCTCAGTTACAACCAAAGAAAACGAAATTTTCTTTATGGCTAACATGCGTATTTCTTTTCCGTGCTTTGATTCAACTAGGAAACTGGAAAACACACATTTTTCAAGAACATACACAGTTTTGAAATGGCTTACGTCTGGGCTGAGAGCAATTCAGCTTTTTATTTTTCAAGTGTCATAATTCGTAGTGGATTTCCGTAACCTAAAGTCCAATAATTATCTTAGCCTGGGCCCTGAAGTCCAATAATTATAATTATCTTGGAATCACCTTATCCATGTATAATTGTCGCGGGCGGATTTTCCCTCACCACGACATTAAGATACGAGAATAATAATACTACTGTACATATACCCTTTTGTCCGTCTTCTTGCCTGGAGACAGGGGTCGGAGAATAGTACTGTGTCATAGTTGACACGATGGGTATGAAGACTAATGACCTTTACGCCGCCTGGGAATTAGGCTAGGCCTGTCCTACCTGCTATTACATGATATTCCTTGTGTGTATGGGTCTTACTACTGATGAGGCCAGGTGATGTCTTCCCACTGGGAGGTAATTGGAGTGCTGATTTCCATTTTAGGAGTATTGAAGAAAATTCCTGGTATTCAGCTTGTTTCTTTATTACTCATTACATCATGCCAAATTTCTCCCAGGCCTAGTCTCCTGGACTTGATTAATTTACCTAGTCTTCAGAACTCCTGGACTAGATCTCTGGACTAGATCCCCTGGACTAGATCCCTTGCAAGGGGTAGATAATCATTTGTATTAATAATTGGTAAAATAGCCAAATTGAAGGCTGGACCGGTTGCGTCCTTCTCACACGAGAGCATTCGTGATTCTCTCACACGAGAGCATTCGTGATTCTTACATGTGTTGCTAGTGTTACCAAAATGCAGACGAAAGATTCAAGGCAGCGCTCCACTACTCAAAGCGAAAGAAAAATAAAACAAGGGACTGGCTACACTGCCACACTCGTGTCCACAACAAAAACGAAAACACTTTATAGTTCCAATCACTTACAATAGCAGTGTAAAGATATTAGAGGAGGATGATGAATCAATTCCTAAATAAATCACTAATAATTAAAGGAATATTTTTCCCATTACATAATTTGTTGACATGTTAATGGTTTCATAGCCTTCATTTCTTGGTGTACAGAAAAGGTTTAACGAACACATCACTGAGAACGTATGCCTGTCGAAAATGGGGGATAGACAAAAATTATTTATTCATTATATCTACGATTCGAAAGAAAGCCTAAGTTGCTATTAAATTAGAAAGTTTACATTCATTTAAAGACGACGATTTGATCATTAAGCTTGACTATCAGTGTCTTACATAGTAAACATATAAATATCTCGAAAATTTAAGTATGCGACTGAATCATGCACTTAGTTCGCTGTTGCAATGCCCAATTGTCGATATTAATTAACCTGTCGATTAATCAAACCACGATTCTGATTTCCATAAGGCCTATCTTTGTGTTGTGCAGATACAAGATTTTTATTTATACATACTATATATATATATATATATATATATATATATATATATATATAAATAATAACCTTGGTCACTAAATATATAAAACGTGATGCTATGTATAAATAAAAAGGTAATGCCACGGAGGAAAATGAAAGACGAGAACTTCCGAGATCTTTGGTCTTAACGACCTTTACATTTACCTCCGTGGCATCACCTTTATAAATAAATAAATAAATATATATATATATATATATATATATATATATATATATATATATATATATATATATATAGATGGATGGATAGATATATCGAAACTCAATAAAACGAAAACGGGATAGCTGTATTTTTGATGAATAAACAGGACAATTTTTCAAGGTTAACATCATCTGTCATTAGATACTAAATGTTGTTATTACAGTACTAAATGTTCCATGTGTGTGCATGTACGTCTTCTTGTTACATTGTTATTAATGTTGTTATTCTTGTTCTTCCCGTATGGCGACGAAGTGCATGGAGACGCGGCGCCAGCGAGTTCTTAAACCCAAAGGGAAGCTTAGGGCAAACCCGTGGTCAGGTTTCCCCTGCCGCAACTGACATTTATTTTCCGTCGTAAACAGCATTTCATTTTGCAGCTCTTGCCTGTAAACATGCAGCGTCCTCACGGAAAGCCGAGGCATTTTACTTCTTCTTCCATTAACGCTAATTAGAGCGTGTTTACAACTTAATGCCGGGTTGCTTTGTAGGCGTTGGTTTACAAGAGCGAAAAAAATTGTCATTTTAATTTGATGGATAGCAATAGCTGCTAGCAGCACGGGAAAACGAGTTACCTTATTCCCCAACATTCCCACCTCTCTCTCTCAAAAAAAAAAAAAAAAAATCTGTAATGTCATAAGTTATGTTAGCATTAGCAGCTGCCTACATCACAAGTTCATATGCAGAGAGAGAGAGAGAGAGAGAGAGAGAGAGAGAGAGAGAGAGAGAGAGAGAGAGAGAGAGAGAGAGCACTGTCCTGAACACGGTCCTGAATACTTCTGAACCGGAGACACCAACATTTCTTTAAATGCATCTAACTGCACGCAAATGACACAGGAAGACGCCGCAAAAGTTTGACGCTCTCCCAGCTTTCACATAAGACGTCAGTTAACTCGCCATTTAACAATTCATTAAATATAAACTGGCGGTTTACGAAATGTTGCTCTGTTGAATGAGGAGAGAACGCTGCCTTTCTAATTCACATCACGTGGCTGCTCTTTTCTTTTGCATATATACTTTACCGGTAATTACAAAAAAATACCTCCGTTTGCCTTGTTTTTTTTTAAGTTTTCTAACATACAGAGCAACAACAGTAAAACTCAAAACGAAACGTACGTTAGCCACTTTAAGTGTGTGTGTAGAGTTGTGCGTGCGTGTGTGTATAATGTGTGTGTATGTATATATATATATATATATATATATATATATATATATATATATATATATATATATATATATATATATATATATATATATATAGGTTAAAAGGAAAATTTCACAAGACGGTGGTAAGAACAGCAATGCTGTATGGTACGGAAACAGCAAGCATGAGAAAAACAGAGCAGAAGATGGATGTGGCAGAAATGAGAATGCTTAGGTGGATGTCTGGGGTGACAAGAGAGGATAGGATCAGAAATGACTACATAAGGGGGTCGACTAAGGTGGTGGAAGTATCAAAGAAAGTGCAGGAGGGGAGGCTGAGATGGTATGGACACCTGTTGAGGAGAGATGAGGACCACGCTGGGAGACATACTATGGGGGTGGAGGTGCAAGAAGAAGAGAGGGAGACCAAGAAAGAGATGGAAGGACTGTGTGAGAGGAGACATACATGAGAAAGGAATTGATGAGGCAGAAGCGCAGGATAGAAATAGATGGAAACGCTCATCCGAAACGGCGACCCCATATAAAAATGGGTGGGAACAAGCTGGAAGAAGAAGAAGATATATATATATATATATATATAAATATATATATATATAAAGGTGTTGCCACGGAGGAAAATGGAAAGGCGAGAAACCCAAGAACTTTCAGTCTAGCACGACCCTTTACTTAGGTACAACTGATCAGAGCAAAGACATAGTACAAGTAGGCTTATTATCCAGACTGACATTACAAGATTAGCATAAGGTCCAATTCACGCTACAGAAACGAAAAAACGCCAGAGGGCAACATTAGAGATTTTAGGTAGCCACACCTTGGAGGAACACACACGTGGTCAACAGATGATTCATCCAGATGATTCATACAGAAAACACTACAATACGTACACATAAATTTTTACTTGACTGACCGACGTAAAAAGACGGGCAATTCTTACAAGGAATTGTGTAAATGATGCTGATATTTGTTACTTAGCATATCTTTAATGGTATTGTTGTAAGAGAATACAACATTAACACTAAACGATTGAAATATTGATTTTATGGTTTCAAATCCACGAAAGTAAGGCAAGCTAAGTACATTTTTAGGGGTTTCTTTTTCATTACTAGCAACACTATAAAACTTTTTGAGCTCACAAAAAGTTTTATAGTGTTGCTATCTCTAATCTTGCCCTCAGGCGTTGTTTCGTTTCTGTAGAGAATTGGACCTTATGCTAATCTTGTAGTCAGTTTGGATATTAAGCTTACTTGTACTATGTTTTTGCTCTGTATGATCCAGTTGTGTCTAAGTAAAGGTCGAGCTAGACCGAAAGTTCTTGGCTTTCTCGCCATTTCATTTTCCTCCGTGGCAACACCTTTATTTATACATAGCATCACGTTTTATTTACTTTGTGATCAAGTTATTATTATTATTATTATTATTATTATTATTATTATTATTATTATTATATTATTATTATGTATATATATATATATATATATATATATATTTTTTTATATATATATTGTGTGGATATAAATACTTTATAATTATATATATACATATAAACATATAAGTATAAACACATATCAAATATGTATAAATGTGTATGTATGTGTAGAAGTATGTATATTTGCAAGTCTATTGGGAGCTGAGTCTCCTAACCCCATGTCCTGTTCGCCTAAGCTTGGTACCAACCACAATTAACTAAACTTCCGGTACGAATTGGGCAGCTGTGTGATACTAAAGGACCTTCTTCTGGAGAATAAAGATTAACAAGAGTCACGTGTGAAGGAAAAAGAGATATGATAAGTTCATTACGACTCCTAGACAGCAAGAAGATTTGTTGTAATGATGCAGAGGACAGACAGCTAATGTTCTCATTTTTCGTTGGTTGGTATGGTGTTTTTACGTTGCATAGAACCAGTGGTTATTCAGCAACGGGACCAACGGCTTTACAAACGCGACTTCCGAACCACGTCGAGAGTGAACTTCTATCACCAGAAATACACATCTCTAACCCGTCAGTGGAATGCCTGAGAATCAAACTCGCGGTCACCGAGGTGGCAGGTCAAGACCATACCGATTACGCCACTGAGGCGCTCTCATATTTTTCGGGCTTGATAACAAGTAGGAATGAAAGGGGCATAAATTAACTCATTGCTGCTTCGTCTCAGTTGCCACAGATTTAATGCTGTTTTTCTGGCATCTGTTAATAATTAAGATTGTTATTGCTCTGTTTCCGTCAGTAAACAGAAGCTGCTTTTGACAGCAAAGTTATGTATTCCAAGCAGACGTGAATTAAGTAAGATTTACTTTTCATATTCATTACCTTAACGCTAGTGTGTATGCTATGCTATTTTATCATTTAAAAAATGTGAGTCCTTTTAATCAAACAATAATTCACGATAAATGAAGGCTACGGTTAATATACAGTTCGAAAAAAATATTAATCTTAAAATTCAAACAGCTACCATAGATAAAATTTAAAGATTACGGCTAATTACGGCTACGACCCGACTTCCCTGATACTTCTTTCACTCTACAGTATATCTATACGAATGAATAATATAAGTACGGAAACTCATCAGGTTAAATGATGATATAGCGTTGAAGTCGAAGTAGTACAAGTGACAAGATTTAAAACAAATCGACATTTTCCCTTCGTAGAATACCCAAAAGATTATTCTGCAATATTTTTAGTGTTAATCACAAAGATATTACCATTATACTAACTTTATACAAGATGTTAGAATCACCCCACGCACAAAGGGTTTACTGAAATTCAATGTATTCTTTCAATAAAAATATATATATTTCAATGTGTAGCACTTGAAACACGTCTCAAGCACTTCGAGAGAGAGAGAGAGAGAGAGAGAGAGAGAGAGAGAGAGAGAGAGAGAGAGAGAGAGTTGCCAATTCTGGCTTATCTTATGAACACTGGAGGTCATGTGACTGTAGACCCGGCTATAGCAGCTCCATAGCCGGCTATCGGCGTTACATGAAGGAAAATTCCCCCTGTAAATATAGAGGTAACTCGAAGTTAATTTCATGCTATGAGCTTCCATAATGAGAAAAATAAGTTTCCACTGTGTCATTTAACTTCTTGGACTTCTTACACACACACACACACACACACACACACACACACACACACACACCACACACACATATATATATATATATATATATATATATATATATATAGTATATCGACCTTCTTCCAGATACTCGATTTTACACGTTCGAAAAAACTTAACAAAATGTAAAGTAATACCTCATTACTAAAGCTATTTATTTCCCAAACAGAAGGAAGAGTAATATCATATCAGCCTATCGCATGACCTAATGTCATGAATGTTAGACAGAATAATGAATCTTGCGAAAAAAGGGGTCCATTAAAACTGAATAACCATACAATAACACGAGGTTTAGCAGAATTTACAGAGTAAATTCTGCTAAACCTCGTGTTTAGCAGAATTTACAGATAAAACATCCTAGAATTATTTACAGATAAAACATTCTAGAATTATTTGACAAAAAAAATACAGAAATCGTCCGTTTTCATTAGTTTTCGATAAATCAATTTTCTTTAAAAGTTTCGGGAATGTTTAGCCGAGATGTAAACGTAGAAAAGTGAGCGATGTTGTGTATCCTACGTCGGGAGGGAGTTCGTTGCATTGCTGATGAACAGTGGGGATAATTACGAAGCACCTGATATTGCTGTGGAAGTTTTCGGGATATAGAGGGTTCCATGTGAGATTCAGCTAGATAAATCTGTATTTTTTTCTGACGTTGGATAAAACAGCTTACTGATATATATATATATATATATATATATATATATATATATATATATATATATATATATATATATATATAATATATAATCTATGGTTTTTTTTACTATGTACTACTATAATATGTCCTTGTAATAGCGACAACGGCCTCTCAACTTCTCGCTTTCTCCATAATTTTTTAATAAGCTCGTCAAAATGTCTGACTATGTTACGTCACTTGGGCATAGGGCTTTGTAGTGACATGGGTATCCAAAATGTTCAACGAAATCACGAAATCAAGTAATCTTCATTTGAGCATAGGGCTTTGTAGTGACATGGGTATCCAAAATGTTCAACGAAATCACGAAATCAAGTAATCTTCATTTGGGCATAGGGCTTTGTAGTGACATGGGTATCCAAAATGTTCAACGAAATCGCAAAATCAAGTAATCTTCATTTGGGCATAGGGCTTTGTAGTGACATGGGTATCCAAAATGTTCAACGAAATCGCAAAATCAAGTAATCTTCATTTGGGCATAAGGCTTTGTAGTGACATGGGTATCCTAAATGTTCAAGGAAACCACGAAATTAACAACTTCCTCGTCTGTACAGCACATAACATTCAAGTTACAATAACTTGCCCTATTACACAATATACATATGTGACTTAATCTTTCAATGAATACCACCATTTCCTGTTTTGTTTATGTTTACCTGTATCGAACTTGGAATTTGAATTATATTGACCAATTATCAAGCTTAAATATTACCATTAAATTAGAGGAATGAGCATTCGACATGGCCGTCTGATTATATAATACAATAAACAACGATGCGCTGGGCAACAGGGGCACGTAGCTGGTCCGGTTGCCACCGTCACGATTGTGAACCGGCCCAGCGAATGACGGTAGTGTATATTAGAGTTGTTCTCAACTCCTATTTTGGTACCGGGTTCGGACACTCATTTTTCATCTTATTTGCACATACATTATATTTTAATGTTTTAAAATACAGTTTGTGTTTTAAAACCATTCAAACAACTTTAAATGAAATTATTTACATGGTATATTTGCTCAAGGTAAAATCTTGTATTCACAAAGAACGGTACCTATTGATTTCCCTGGTCCTAAAACGATTATGATATTTTTCATGATATATCACCTATATATATGAATTATCAATGCAAAAGTAATCATAAAAATATTAGCATAGATAACCAGGCAAATATGAAGCAAAACTAAAACGTAATATCGTCATAATCCGTAAAACCATTTTGGGGTCGATACACAGGTGCCGGCCAGAGCCTGCCAAATTCTCTCTCGAGCAGCCGATTCTACCATCTTGTTGAGTTGCCGGGGTGTTCACAGAGAATAAGGATGGCGCAAATATCCGTACGACTTGCAGCCTCTTTGGCTAGGCAACTTCCAAGAAGCAGTGTACAGGTGAGCGGTGCTATTGCTGTGTATTACTGTTATTGTGATGTGCTGAAAATTTAACTGTGATATAAAGCAAATTTTAAAAATTTGGTAGGGTGGCCGGTTGTCTTTGGTCGACGATCAGCTGATCACACCGACCATTTTTCCTAAGTTGATTGTATGCCTGTTCTTTTCTCGAGTCGAGTAGTATTGGTTGCTTATGAAACGAAATATATATGCTTTCAACTACGTATTTATGGAAGTGAAAGTCAGATTTTTTTTTCTTTTAGTGAATTGTAACCAATCTTTGTAGACGGCCCCATGTTAGCGCCCATTTCCCTCTGGCTACGTTGGCTTAAGAAATACTTTTCAAGTAAAGATAGGGAATTGGTCCATTGCTAGTCAATTGTTCTTTTCGGTTTTCATGCCTTCAGCAAGGTTTGTTGATTTTAGGATTTGCATATAATCTAAATTTTGCCTAATCAAGGGCACAAAAGGTGGCTACCTCAGCCGGTAGGTGAGACTTGCCGATGAATCGGAACTGTTAGGTAGTCGAACCTTACTAGCCATAGTTATATATAGCGTGTATTACTGAATAAAATTAAAAATACTACAAAGCTGCGCGATTAAGGGATCTGTAACCACCATAATAAATTATATCAGGACTTTGCCCAAGGCATTGCATTTTCCACGCATTTAGGCCAGAATTGTATGCAAGATGTCATTATTTCAAATATTTACAGATACAACATTGTCGTCGACCGGGACAGGTTTCCCCATTCATATAGACCTAACGTTTCCTATAATGCCATGTCCTGACCTAACCAGATATTACCTACCTAACCTAACATAAGGGGGACCCCCAAAAAGGTAACCTGTCCCAGTCGGCTATTTAAGAAATGGCATTTAACCTACCACAATTGCCACTATACCATTAAAGTAGGCTATTAGCCTAGTTGTAGGCCTAAGTGGAAAACTCTGGTCTAAGTTTTTTTTGGGGGTGGGGACAGTTATGAGTGAATAACAGGTGAATCCTGACATGGGTACTGGTCCCCTTACCTGTCGGGACCCCAATCTAGCCTGACCTATAATACTGTACCCAAGCAAAAATTACAAGGATGCTTCCTAACCTCACCAAGGGTGCCATGCAATAATCTGGCTATAGTTAGTAGCTTTTATCTTGCTCCAAGCTGTATGAGAAAAAGTAATATAAGATTTAAGTACTTTACACTAGGCAAGGTTGTTGCAACTAAGCTACATTGACGAAAGTATAAATTGGCCCCAGGGCATGTATTTATATTTTAATATCTCTAGTTGTTTGCTTTATCGTCATTGTGTAAAAATTTATAAATAGGTGAAATGGCAAAATGTATTTTTTGAGTTTTATTCTTTGGAAACTATGTACTTCACGGACATGCTTCGTACAGTTTTAAGGGTTGGAAATCCAAATTATGCCAAGGGGAAACTTTGGTATATAGGTACTTTTTAAATTAAAATGTGATTTTTCAATAGTTAAAATTACATAACTCATTATTATCTGGTTGTAAGTAAACTTGTGTTGGTAGATACATTCTGTAGTTCCAATGATCATTAATGCTGTATGTAAATATATAGTAAACATCAAAGCTGATATTTGAGAGGGAGCAACATTTGCTTGTACATCTTCATTTTAAAATAATGAATGAAGGTGCACAAGAAATATTGTTGTACCAAATTATTTGAAAGGATGCTAACCCTATATCCAGAGATGTAAATAGTTTTATTGTATTTTGCACAAAATGGTAAATTTGGCAACATGTAAAAAATCCCTTACAAGGGTGGGGTCTGTTTGTGAAAGTGCAGAAGAGTTGGGCACAGACCTGTTTCTGCAAGCCATGGCCTGTTTAAATGCAGATCAAAGACACATTTCAAGAATACATACATCCTAACCTATAACCTATCTTAGGGCACCATGTCATCATTTCCTTTGTGCAAAAAAAATAAAAAAATAAATATATAATATATATATCCTCCCCTCTCTTGACATCATGCATAGGAGAATGAAATGCCTGGTTATTCTTCAGGATTACCCCAATATATTCCAAGAGCCTAGTGGCTGTCAGAAATGTTAATGAAAAACTAATCACTTATATTGCAGTCACCCAAACCTACGTGCCCTAATAAAACTGCTTATATTTGTCCTCCACAATTATCCTTTTATTCAATGTGGAAGATTTGCTAATTTTCCAAACTAGAGTATTTTGAGGAAATTTTATTTGTGCAATATTATGAACTAATTACATGTTATTGGATATTTTGACTTTAAATTTCAATGGTTATATACTTTCAGGTTTCCAAAGTTCTCCCTGGTGCAGCACTAGTTGCCAAAAATTTCTCGACCGGCAATGTTGCACGCTCGGCTGAGGTCTCCACTATCTTGGAGGAGCGCATTCTTGGTAAGTGAGCTGTCGTGAAGATAAGGTTTTGCAAGGAAAATTAGCAATTGATATTTTTTGACTCCGTGTTTTTCAAAATGTAATATATCTAGCTGAGAATGTAGGTTGAAATCAAACACCTGAACAATGGTGTTTTAGTTTACCATATTTCAGGACGTTTCAGCAGTGCCTCTTTGTAGCTTGCTTTCTATCTTTAGGTCCTGCAATCAGAGCAGTTTTTATTTGCCCTTTTCTACGTAGATTATAATTACCCTGATGGTACATATCCCACGTCAGATTAATCATGACGTCTCCTACCGATTAAATGTGCATTGAAAGGATCATTTGTGTGAAATATTGGTTACAGTACTTAGGTGTTAAATATTGTATACAGTACCTAGTTTCATTATTCTGGTTATAACACCAACGGTAGCAATTTTATTTAAACGCCTTTCTTTTTCAGGTGCTGCTCACAAGGTAGATTTGGAAGAGACTGGTCGTGTGCTGAGCATTGGTGATGGTATTGCTCGTGTTTATGGCTTGAAGAACATCCAGGCAGAAGAGATGGTAGAATTTTCATCCGGCCTAAAAGGTATCCCTGTCTTGCTTGCTTTCTCAAAAATTTGTCCCTGTAGTCACAATGCTTCTTCGATAATGCAAATACTGTTTATAAAAGCTACATTCATCAAATATTCCTGCAGCTGGCAGTTTAAATGTAGAAAATTATTTTCCAGCAAATGGTAATCACACACAATTCTTTTTCAACAGGTATGGCTTTGAATTTGGAACCTGATAATGTTGGTGTTGTAGTGTTTGGTAACGACAAGCTTATTCGTGAAGGTGACATTGTAAAGCGTACCGGTGCCATTGTGGATGTCCCTGTTGGTGAAGGTATCCTTGGCCGTGTTGTCGATGCCTTGGGAAATGCCATTGATGGCAAGGGCCCTCTTCCATCATCTGTCAGGTTGGTAAATTTATAGTGCATACTGTATTCTGGGATTTTGAGTATTTACACACACACACCCTCAATTTACTGTACATAATTGTACATAACTGTTTTTACTAAGTTATTGGTATTTATACAGAAGCACTCCGCACGGACTGCAAGGAACGTAACCGCGGATACGACATCCACTAGGGATTGGGGCGTCCAATGTATTTTGCTGTGTTTAGTACTGGCCCCTGGGGGTTAATTACAGTCCGAATAAATATTACTTTAAATTCTTGTTCAGTAGGTAAAACTGCATTGAAAAACCGCAACTGCCAATAGTCTAGGTCGCCGTGGATAAGTACCCTAGATCTACATAGTTATTTCCTAATTAGTTGTCAGTAATTCAGGCTTGACCCTTTCCCATCATCAAAGATGGGGATATGCCCACCAGCTAGTCTCGATCTTAGACTTGCAGAACCTCCGTAACCTACATCTTGCCCCCATACCCTTTTAAGTAGAATAAGAACTAGTTTTAATCATTCTTATTTATAGATTATGGCAATTTGGAAAGTGGTCATAAAATCTGAAAATTAGTGATCCCACCAGCTATCATGGTTAATTGGATAATCTTGAAACAAATCAACCAATCAGGTTTCAGCATTTTTACAGTGCCCATAATTTATAACCAAAAACAAAGGGCGATCAGGCATTTTTACCCACAATACATTGACAAAAAACTTAAATACCATCAGGAGAAAAACTAACATGTCGGCATAAACACATCCTTAATACAACAACAAGGAAAAATATTCATCGGCAAATCTCCATAACACTTAATTTGCGGAAGATTCTAGCAAGTTTTCCTATGAATCATCTAAAAAATATAAGTAAAAAATTAGATATCTGAATTTGACCGAAACTGTAATACCAAAATTATATCAGAAAACTAAAGATACCAAAGCACTGAATCCAATTAGCTGAAGTTTTCATAAGTATTAAAAAGCATAAATTGGCAACTATTTTGTTGTGAGGTTTCAATATTCTGCAGTTTGGGGCAGTTTTATTTTGAATGTTTTCCTAGAGTCATTGCGGTTACTTTGATTGCAGGGCTCGTGTTGGTGTCAAGGCTCCTGGTATCATTCCTCGTATCTCTGTGAGGGAACCTATGCAGACAGGTATTAAGGCTGTGGACTCTCTTGTGCCTATTGGTCGTGGCCAGCGTGAATTGATCATTGGTGATCGTCAGACTGGCAAGACTGCTATTGCCATTGATACCATCATCAACCAGAAGAGATTTAATGATGCTGCCGACGAAAAGAAGAAACTGTACTGTATCTACGTTGCTATTGGTCAGAAGAGGTCTACTGTTGCCCAGATTGTGAAGAGGCTTACTGATACTGGTCAGTAAAAAAAAAAAAAAAATCCACTTATTTGATTCAAATGTAGATAGTTTTTTTTTTTCTGTTGTACAGAGGCTTTTTTTTATTATTTTATTATTATTATTATTAATGTATAACAAATTTCTTATTGCAGATGCTATGAAGTACACCATCGTTGTATCTGCCACTGCCTCTGATGCTGCTCCTCTGCAGTATTTGGCCCCATATTCTGGCTGTGCTATGGGAGAGTTCTTCCGTGACAATGGCAAGCATGCCCTCATCATCTATGATGATTTGTCCAAGCAGGCCGTTGCCTACCGTCAAATGTCTCTGCTGCTGCGTCGTCCACCTGGTCGTGAGGCTTACCCTGGTGATGTGTTCTACCTTCACTCACGTTTACTCGAGCGTGCTGCCAAGATGAACGACACCAATGGCGGTGGTTCCCTCACTGCTCTGCCTGTCATTGAAACCCAGGCTGGTGATGTGTCCGCTTATATTCCTACCAATGTCATTTCCATCACAGACGGACAGATCTTCTTGGAGACAGAGTTGTTCTACAAAGGTATCCGCCCTGCCATTAATGTGGGTCTGTCTGTATCCAGAGTAGGATCTGCTGCCCAGACAAAGGCCATGAAGCAGGTGAGGTGGTCATGTTGTCTTGTCTGTCACGTTTTGTGTAATGTGGAGGCTTTAGTAACAGTAGGATGTATAAAATGCACTGGAAATTAAATCTAGAAATACACTTGCAGGTGGCTGGTTCCATGAAGCTAGAGCTTGCCCAGTATCGTGAGGTGGCTGCTTTCGCCCAGTTTGGTTCTGATCTTGATGCCTCCACCCAGCAGCTGTTGAACCGTGGTGTTCGTCTCACAGAATTGTTGAAGCAGGGACAATATGGTGAGTGAATTTTAAGTTTTGACAAGATGTATGGTGTTTTTCTTAGTGTGATCCTGTCCCATTTAACTTAATTTAAGTTATTTCTCTATGCTAAGAGAAGTGCAACAAGCTAGAAGTGCATAATGGTATTATAGTATAATTAATAAAAATACTTGTCCTTTTACAGTTCCCATGGCTATTGAAGAGCAGGTAGCTGTCATCTACTGTGGTGTACGTGGTCACCTTGACAAGTTGGACCCATCTAAGATTACCAAGTTTGAACAGGAATTCATGGCCATGATCAAGACCAGTCACCAGGATCTCCTCACCACCATTGCTAAGGAAGGACAGATTACCCCAGACACTGATACTAAGCTTAAAAAGATTGTTACAGACTTCTTGGCCACTTTCCAGGGGTAAATTTATAGTTATGGGAATGGGGTTTAATTGTGCAGATTTTGGCAGAGTATCCAAATGAATGAATGGGGCAAACTGGTACAGTTTTAACAGATAATTTAATTTCGACCTAATTAGAGTGAATGTGTTTGTTACTTGCCACTATTCAATTTGGTTGCTTTGTTGTAAATATCAAGAGATAATGTCAACATAATTGAGGAAATCAGTGCCTGTGTATTGTTTACATTTCCATAGATTATAAATGCTAAATGGAGGCAGCCAATATTGTAAATAATTTTTTTTTTCTTCAACCTCCAAAAATACTATGTACCAAAGCATAACATGGGTAGGGAGTTCCTTAAAAACCAGAGGAAGAGCTGTAGGTTCTCTTAAATAAAGGACCCTTTTTTTTGTGTGGAATTTTTGTTTACCACAATCTGAAATTTCTGTAAACATTTGTTTACCACATTAATTCTTAATCTGAAATTTCTATTAACCACATAACTTACATAGTGTAGGAACCCACTTAAACCTAGGAGAAGAAATTTCATAGTAGGAACCCGCTTAAACCTAGGAGAACAAAGAGAAACAAATAACCAGCATGCCATAAGTTCATGTCTAGCAAGAGAATTTACTTTGACCCACATGTAAGCTAAGTAGAATGCAGTTGCATGTGAAGGGGGTGTCTACTCTTATTCCCACAGCCCAGTGTCTCCTTTGACATGCCTAGCGCACACCTTTTCCCATACTAACACATTTCATTATTGCATACTTTATTAAAAAAAATTACAGATAGCACTAGTAATTATTTATCTTGCCCACATCTGCAGTCTAGTGTACAAAAAAATAAATTGCAAAACTCGAAGACTGCCAAATTGGTTTACATTGACAAGCTAATTTTGCTTTAGCTTCTGAAAGTTTTGAAACCAAATTAACAGTCTTCCAAACTATGGAACATACATTTTGCAAATACTAACAACCTATGAGGAATACATTTTGTCGCTGACAAAGTTGGGAATATTTAATCATGAGACCTGTACAGAACACAACCAAAATGCACCCATTTACTAAAAAAAAAAAAAAAAAAGTTACGCCTAACTCTATAAAAGCAACCTTGGTTTACTCTTGTGATTCTAACATCAAATCAAACCTAAAACTACTATTGATCTGAGTAAAATCAGAGCCATATATATTGAAGATAAATTTTGTAGCTGTACAGTACTACACCAAGTCCTAGCTGGATGCTTAAAATTAAAGTTTGGTATTCTAGCTATAGTAACTTCTTGGTTTAATACCATTTTTCTTCATTAACATGCTTTGAAACTGAAGGCTACAGGCCTGCTCAAGTTTTAGTTCTACTTCTGAAAGACATGGACATCACTTCATCCTGGGAGATAGTTTTACTTAAGAAAAACATGGACATCACTTCATCCTGGGAGATCTCTAATGTTGTTCAGGAGCTGGGAGCAGTCTTTTTCACATAGAGAACTCAAACCTCTGGTTCTGAGTAATCTCACTAGAACTCCACTCAACTCTTACATTGTTTGCCAGACAGGGAACTGACTTTGAAAACAGTTTTCCTTCTGGCTTTGGCTTCCCAAAAAAAGTTGGGAGAGCTCCAAGGTCTCGATTATGATGTAAAACACCATGGGGTTAGCTCAGGCTGAGCCATGAAAGTGGTGTCTTAGGCCCCGTCGAGCTTTGGTCGACGAACTTTCTGATGTGACGTCAGAAGCGGAGAAACGGCGAGAAAAGTCAGAACTTTGCCGTGGTTTCTCCGCTTCTGACCTCCCCTCTTAACGGGCATACCGTCAAATTGCCTGATGGGTCTTGTAGCAAAATCACCATGGTGGTGCCCGATGGCTTGAGCTTCGACCCCGGCAGACGTACATTAACCATATACATTTCTTTTACTGAGCCATTCTTTGCACCATATTCTTTTTTTTTTTTTCTTCTTTTTCATCACACAGCAATTATCATGCTGCTACACTATCTTCTTTGCGGTAGGCACCATGTTTATCGTACCGCACTGAAGATACTACTGGCATTGTCGGGCACGCCCACCTCTCCATTGTCTCACCCGTGTGGACAACATTCACGGGTGAGCACGCCAATCAGGCCCGCTCGTGTGGACAGGCCTTAAGACTAACATTTCATTTTGGCTATGTGAGGTGATTAAGCAAGCTTACTGATCATCAAGTTGTCACCAATACTGTGAGCACCTCAGTGGCGTGATTGGTATGGTCTTGACCTGCCACCTCAGTGGCCACAAGTTCAATTCTCAGGCATTCCAATGAGGGGTTAGAGATGTGTATTTCTGGTGATAGAAGTTTACTCTTGACATGGTTCGGAAGTCATAAAGCTGTTGGTCCCATTGCTGAATAACCACTGGTTCCATACCAAGTAAAAAAAAAACCATACAAACAAACAAAACCAATACTGTGCATGCAAGAGCACATGACAGAGGAATAACTTGCTCCCTGGCATTTAGGAACATGTCTGTTCATAGGATTTTGAACGCTGGTTCCTGGCTTCAGCAAACCACTTTCACTTCCTTCTACCTAAAGAATATTACCCACAGGTCCTTGAACTCTTTCATGGGTCTCCGGTGGTGGCTGCCCTACAAGCTGTGTAAGCTCATCCAGTGGCCTTGGCAGGATAGTTCACATTTTGCCTAAGATTACTGTGTGGCAGAGAGAATGAGTGAGATGACTGGTCTCATTCTTTCCCTTTTTACCCTTCTTTATTTCTATGGGTGAATTGAAGAATAGACTACAGTGAGGTGAAGAATAGACATCATATGTTGGAACCGACTTGATGCAAGCAAGTTACAGCACTTTTGGTGTTCCATACACAACATGCAAATCTGCTTCTCAGTAGCATTTACTCCTCTCCAGCAAGGGGAGACAAGAGTGGCAACAAACCCTTTACCAGTGGCAACAATGGTTTGTTACTTGAACAGATATACTAGTCCTCTTTGTCTTCATGTATGCAATGAATCTGGACGTTGTATTTACTCCCAGTGGACGAGTTTTGGATACCCATATATCTAAAATCTCAAGAGGCTTAGCTACTCTTCGTTAGAATTCTCACTTCTAAGAGTGGTCAAGTGTGCCGAACCTCCAGTCAGTTCAGGATTCTCATACCTCCCTCCAAGCGTGAGTATCGTAATGTTAAGACTGACAGTTTGTTCTACATATGAACAAATGACAAATTTTTAATTGGTTGTATTTTTCACAGCTAACAAACCTGAGGTCTTCACATTAACTGCCCACCTCTAGCCGCCTCTTTTGTAATCCTGGGTTGGAAGAAGACTAAATGCATCACAGGTTCCTTGCATATATCAATTTTTCTATTGTTTTAAACCGGTTTCCTGCTGGCACCAGAAGATTTATCCTAATGTTAAGACCTCAGTTGTTTTAGCTATGAAAAATACAAGTTAACAATTTCATTTCAACATGATTTTCAGAACTGAACGATCTCATAGGTCCCAGCACTTGGCCTTTGCCATAAATTTTATCCAGTTATATTCATACAGGAAAGTACAATGCTGGGCAAGAGATTATAATAAATATTTTTGAAATGAAGAACACGACCTAGTTTTAACAGCAGAATCTGAGGACTTGGTGATGGAATTGTTTAAAAGGTGAAAATGTGGAATGGAGAAGACAACTTCAATCAATAAAATAAAAAAACAAAGGTGATAGTGGCTGGAAATTAAGCAAAGGAAATCGTAATTGCCAGAAAGTGGCTGTGGGAGAGAACTCAGTTTGTAACAAAGGTAACAAGATGTTAGGATTACAAATACTGTACGTATCCATAGAGTAGGAATTTTTGATACCCAAAATATATAAGAGCAAACAGAATACTGAGAACCATGTGATATTTGTGCAGATCTTGGCTGGGACATGAGATAAGAAAAGATGAGAAACAGTCAAGTCAGGAAAGCAGTAGATATGAATTTAACAAGAGGAAGACTTGAAGGAGGGTGCATGAAATTATAGAAAGTTAATAGATGAAGACCTAGACTCAAGAAAAATACGGGTAAAAAAGAAATTTAACATTTAACCTCAAAAAAGGAAACCTGAGGAGTAAACATTTTACAGAGAATATGATGATATTGCAGCAAATTATGTCACTGCAACAAAATGACAAAACGAAATTTTACATCTTGTATGCCCCCTGGTGTGTTTATTATTTTCAGGGCTATTTGCATAAGTTTTGGATAATTATTACATTTGTTTACAGATTCATACTACAAATATCTTAATTGTTAACAAATCTTTATGTGTACAGATTTAATAACTTTCTGTGTATATTTTGGAACAAATTGAAGAATCCATTGCAGATGGTGAACCTTTCATTAACCCTGTAGGGGGGGTAGTGCCTAAAGTGCACCACCTCATGCAGTGGACTATAGACATTACTTAAGGTACTTTGCATCATGCCTTCGGTTCCTGGCTGCAACCCCTTTCATTCTTGCTTTCCACCCTCTCCTAACAATTGATTCATGGTGCAACCGCCAGGCTTTCCTCCTCTTACCCCTTTCATACCTATTACTGTCAATTTCCGTTTCAGCACTGAAAGACCTTGTATGTCCCAGTGCTTGGCCTTAGGCCTAAACTCTATAGTCAATCCAATTCAGAACCCTTCATTAAAAAGTGGATCTAAGATTTTTATTCTGAGTATACTATTGACAGGACAGTTCCTTTGAAATCCTTTTTCATTAGGGTTAACACATTTTATTCTTTTGACTTTAGGTATGTACTTTTATACATTGTCTGCTTTCTACATCATGTGTTATAAATATGAAGCCAGCAGGCTAATAAGATCAGACTGTTCTGATAAGATGCCTGAGTGTGAAGCATACCTACATCATGGCCTGTCCAACATATATTCAGCCTAACTGCTGTCATACAGAGGAAGTAAGAACGGAAGAAGGTAGTTAAGACCCAGTCACTCACCCTTTCAACCTTCAGCCTTAAACCTTCCAAGTACCTTGTGTGGGATGCTTTTCTTTCTATCTGAGAGAAGCCTGGAGATTGCACTTGTTGGGCATCAATAGGGTGCTCCATCACATGTCCTAAGACTGCATGTATGTCCTACATACATGCAGTCTAATGTTGCCAGACACTTGCCTCCTTTACTAGAAAAACAGAGTTCTCCAAAAAGCTTTTTAATGAGCCAATGTCCCTGGCTGCATGAGGCTTCTCACAAAGGCTCTTCAGTACCTGAGTTAGGCTGCAAAAAGTCACATCCAATTCTAAAGCCCCAAGCTAATGAGGTGGGGAAAACTCTTAGGCATGAAGAAAACCTTACTGCTGGAAGACCTGACTCTAGGCAGAGCAAAAGACTTCACTAGCAAGCCACAAACACAGTACACGTAGTCACAAAGATGGCCTCAACTCCCAACTTCATCTGACAAAGAGGCAGTGGTTACAGTTGCCACAAAAAACTTCAAATGCAGCTCCATTTTACAATGAAATATGCATTCGGTTTTTCGTGATTTCTAGCATGAACAAATGGAGTTTCCTCATTTTATTGTATGTCTGGCATTCCCATGGATATGGGAATAGGAGGGGTCTTTTCACCCAAACAGACACAGTTGGGTAAGCTGTCAAGAGGAGTTGGAAGACACCCTTATGCCTTCCTTGTAATGTGTGTATGCTATGTTTTTGCATTCCTGCATGCTTAATGATTAAACATAGCTTAGAAATCCTTATCAGTCATGAAGAAGACAGTGACCGTCATATCATGAGGAAGGGGAAGTCCATCACAACCACTGCTTCTGAAAGGAGAGGCTTCTTTGCAGCAATGCAAGAGGGGTTCCCAAGGTCTTTCCACAAAGGATGTTGTAAGGTTCTTTCAGGACATTTCCATGTAAGATGGTATTTTTTGCCCTCAAAATCTTGGCTGGAATTGATAGTTGTTTTATAACAATTCTTTTGATAAGGTTGTCTTTCTTTTCGGTAATTTTTTGGGGCCCTTCCAGAGCTTTTTTCGCACTGCAGCCTCTTATTTTGAAGTTAGCCTTGTTTATACGCTGGTACCACATGGAAACCGGGCTTTTCAAGATGCTAATCTTTATGTATGGCAGTCATGGACTTCCAGGTTATCCATTATGTAACAATCTCTGTCTTCTTTACAGCTGATATGGATTTCTTAATCATTAAGCACACAGGAGCACAACATATAGCATACAGAAATTATGAAGAAGGGGTAGGAACAAATGCACAAACATCTAACTCCTCTGACTGCTCCAACATTTTATATTTAAATGAGAAAACCTTTCTTACTCCAAGACTCCTATCAATGTGAGACATGAAAGAATGTGGAAACTCAGTTTGCTCCTGCTTGAAATCTCAAAAAAAATTCAAACATATTTACCATTTTGCAGTGACTATACTTCCTCCAAATTCATTAAGTTAACAATAAGCCAAATAACCTCCTTTAAAAAACCCATTCCAACTCAACCTGAAAAGGTTCTGAAGATCTCTTTGGCCTCATCAGATCCTATAAAGCAATAAATTGGATCCTCTACCAAGAGAGAGGCTGACACACTAATCTGCCCTGGTGAGCTCTTCTCTAACTGGTCACAAATAATTGGACCTAGCAGTGCCAATCACTCAATAAAGATACTTCAATGCTCGAAACCAGAGTTTAAATTCCTGTAGATTTTCCTATGTTAAGTTATGGTTGACTCATAACTGCTCAAAATCACAGACTGCAACCCCATAAATTTTTCACAAACCAGGAAAACCTCAGGTGTCTGCATAATCACGTGCACAAGGCTTGGCAAGATACTCATGGGTATCATCATGCAGTGACCTTCCAATCATGTACCCTTGGTTGTACGTACACCATCAGGGGATAATGTATTGTAAACTGGAGGTTCTATCCTGGGATCATGCAAACAGTATGTGAGAAGGTAGTGCTACTCTTTCTGCACACCTCCACATGTGTGAAGGTAGTTCCACTCTTTTCTGCATAGTACCTCTGCAAAGTACAAAAGGAAAGATTCTAAGATAGTCCTCATGTTTAAGAGGCAAATGGAAACAAAAGTTCATAAGCATATTAAGGGAACCCATTATCAACCCTACCTATGCAATACCTCAAACCTTAGGTGAGCAAATGCTGTTATCCTCAAGAAGAAAGCACTCACTTGTCTAGAAATTTTCATACCAGGAAGCAGCATTGGAGGAATACAGACTGTACTCAATGATATATATCCCAACAGGCAAGACACTTGCTTACCAGTAAGCCTGCGCAGGAAGGAGCATCAAACGATAGACCATTCACAATGCTAAGACAAAACATCTGTTGGTACTTATTCAAAACAGCTGACAAATTCTTGGTAGAAGGTAGTGAACCACAAAAACACTCCTCTCACTCACATTGGGAAAGCTCAGGCTGGTTACCTACACCCACAAACATAAATCCTTTATGAACTATGGAAGAACAAGCAGGAGGTAAGGAAAGAAGGGAGCCCATGGTAAAGAAGCTGAAAATATTTGTTCGTACGGAAGGAAAAGTAATCCCTCAAAAGAAAACAGCAACCATCTTGTAACCTTCTTCCATTGGTTGGTACCAATCATCTCCAATGTAAAAGAGACCAGCCAACACACTCCTAGAGCCAATGCAGAACAATAATGGTTACACTAACACCAAAGCTATAAAGCAAACAGACCACAGCTTACATTCTTCAAACGGCTTGTTCACTTTTCTAGTTCAAATCCAAGTTGAAGCAAAAAAACATACATACAATAGGAAAGATCAAAGAAGTCTGTGGCCAGTCAGAGCACAACAAAGCATCTTGACTCATGCAGCTGAAGCAAAAGAGCTTGATGACAGCAGGTGACACCCATCACCAGTTAACTACTTCCTTCCCTAGATTCATTGACTGAATCCAGCTCTGATAGAACCAAGCACTGTAAACATGGACAATTTTGTGAGATTTTTGTGTAGTAACCACTGCTGTTATCACCACTGTTTGCAGTATCACCAAAATAATTTATTTCCTAACCTATACCAAGCTTAATAACAAAAAATGAGGAATGATGATCATTTTGACATTTTCTTGATAATAAGGATTATAATAGACAGGAGAACAATAAGTTGTGCATTTCCTGTAAAAGTATAAAGATCTGCATCATTTTCTAAATGCAGTGTTACTGTTTTGAAGGTGTTCTGTTCTAAGCTGTTCGATAACACAAGGTGACAGGGACTTGTTGTGCATGATCTACTAACCATATAGTTGATTCACATCAACCGTGCATCTGATGTCTAGACCTGTCCCTTACGACACTGCTGATTGGCTGTTGATGAGCCAATCACAGGGCATGAAACTCTCAGTCTCTCATGAAAGTTCACATGGGCAGGATTATGTTCCACCTCTCCTGATGGATACTTTTGAAAGACGTACCCCTCAGAAGAAGTGGAGCAAACATCCTGCCCATGTGAACTCTCATGAGAGACTGAGAGTTTCCAGCCCTGTGACTGGCTTATCAACAGCCAATCAGGAGTGCTGTAAGGGACTGACCTAGACATCACATACATGGTTGATGTGAATCTACTATAGCAGTTTGGACCATTTTTTAAAAATAATAGTTAAATAACTTTTCCAACCAATTAAAAACTCATTCATTCTTATACTAAAGTACTCTGATGCCTTGGGTGTTGCTTAATATCTTAGCCGATATATTTTTCATTAGATGCAAGTAAAGTACGGTAATCCCTTCCACTGATAAATGCCTCCACACTGGAGACCTTGGCTGAAAGACTCAATTCACACAAGTTACTGGCCCCCAAGTAAGGTCCCAGCACCCTTGATTAGGTTAAAGAGAGTTAAGTTACACATCTTCCTGTACTAACTACCAATGCTATATTTTAATACTTTGTAAATTTCTTATTGTTTGATGGTACTCTTGAAACATAGTATGAACTAAATTTTTTCTGCTATTATGCTGTACTTTACATATTTTCTATCTTGTAGACTGGTGCACTCCACTCATACAGTTTTTGCCAAACCAAAATCCCTGATTTCCCACTGACAATGGCAAGGGAAATACTGAAAAAAAAGTATTTATATCCTCACATACCAGGAATTGAAATATATGAAAATTCACATTTTCTTCCCCCGCCCATTAGGTACAACAAAACCGTACAAAAAACAGATTCCATCAAGGTTCCACGTGCAAGAGTCAAAAGGTATGTGCATCTTGCAAAATAACATTGCGATACTGTAGAATTGGGCAATTCTACATAATATCTCAACACGAGATGTCGTTTATTGATTTTTTTCTTTTCTGGGCTACACAGAAAAGTGTACATATATAATGCCGTACAAGTATGATTTGTGAAATTTACCAACTTTTGTTTATTTGTTTGTTTGTTTGTATGGTGCTTTTACGTTGTATGGAACCTATGGTTATTCAGCAACAGGACCAACGGCTTTACGTGACTTCCGAACCACGTCGAAAGTGAACTTCTATCACCAGAAATATACTTCTCTCACTCCTCAATGGAATGGCCGAGAATCGAAACAGCGACCACTGAGGTGAGACGCTAATACCATACCAACCACGCCGCCGAGGTGCTTTTTTATAGTTTTAATCATCCCTGTGGGCCTACCACAATACCACAACGCCGCTGAGGCGCTTGTTTATGGTTTTAATCATCCCTGCGGGACAGGTAAAACAAACAAGGAGCCCCGAAAGTCTTTTCTGTAGATACTACCCTTAAAAGTACTGGTACCTTGGCAAAAAAGCACCGTGTAGGTATTGGCCTACCACAATGATACCTAATACTAGGTGCTACTGTTCTTATACCTAACAAAAGCTCGAAATACAGGCTATCAGGTAGCCTATGTGCTTCGGACTCCATGATTTTGCGGTACTAGAAAGTAATGCTTGGTTGATTGGTAATGTTAGGCCTACCTTAGTCTAAACTTGGGCTTAGTGAAGTTTGGCTAACAAAGAAAAAATAAGATAAATATTCAATAATACCTTGCATAGCTACCTAGTAATTCATTTCGGATACGCCACAGGAACGTGGCAAAAGAAAACTGACTATCAACTTGGTAAATTTAGGCCTACGTCTAAGTTAAAATTCCTTAGGTAGTAAGTTCCAAAACAAATTATTTTTGAGTAGACAAATAACCATACCTCTCTCTCGGGAGCGAGATGTGAAGAAATCCATGGGTTCAAAGGGTAAATTTCACATGAGGATGCT
>NC_087218.1:19374980-19379980 GCF_015104395.2 Macrobrachium nipponense | reverse complement strand
TCGGAATTATTTCATAGAAACTGTTCTTTTATAGAAGCCAGCTACCAGATTATATTAATACCATATTATGCATTATATTTTTCTTAGAATCATTTGAAATAGAATAAATTGTCTCGGGGATCACAGGCAAAAAATAATGCATTAAAATTTTACATTCAGTTATGAAAGATACGGATTAAAAAAAAAAACTGCCATCAAAATTTATATGCAATTAAGTAACTGAACGAAAAGACAAAAAGATAAAAATAATCACTTGATGATTATCATACAACTTCTATACGAAACATAGAAATAAGAATGAATATGAAATCTAATCATCAAATGTGAATGATTCAACTGCCAGCTTCCATTAAAATGTAATGAGCATAGTTTTATCAATTCATTTATTTTCCCTATTTTGAATCCCCAAGTGAAAATCGCATAAATGACGACGGTTTTCGTTTGAATTAGATCATGGAATTTGTATTATGCTTTTGAAATATACGAAATGAAATAACAAAGAGGTGTCGCCATACAATGCAAATAAGATACACAAACAAAAATGCAGAAGCCAGGTATACCTTTCAAATCACCTTCAGACGGAAAATATATGAGGGAGTTCTGTCGCACGCGATATTCGTGTCCTTAAATACATGCCAGGACCTATTTGCAGACCTTGGGATACGGTACGTGATATGCACGTGCACGTGTTAAAATAGAATCCTTTTGACGCCATGAAGTTTATCCAGCTATTCATGTGAATAGTATTTATGGACATGAGGAATCATTTGCATACCTTTTTTTTTATTTCTGCAAAGATAAATTTCGTGCCATGCTTTGCATTGATTTGTGTAATTCATCTCTCTCTCTCTCTCTCTCTCTCTCTCTCTCTCTCTCATTTCAGGCATTTTTCTGGATGTTGTAAATTGTTTGAATTATGACGAAATTTGAAAATTTTTCCGACTGATCGATAAAAAGAAGCAAGGGACTTCATAGGTCCACGCTTATCTAATTATTTATTTATTTATTTATTTATTATTATTATTATTTATTATTATTATTATTATTATTATTATTATTATTATTATTATTATTATTATTATTATTTGTTGACGGGATTTTTAGTGAACCAAGAACTATTTTGTCTGGAGTTCCACAGGGAAGCGGTCTTGGACCACTGTTATATTTCGTGTAAACAAGTCATATTGTTCAGCAAGCCGATGATGCAACACTTATGGATGTAGTAAAGTCTCCACTTCTGAGAAACGAAGCTGCCCTCAGCCTCAATTGGGAATATGGACCGGATCAGGGAATGGTTTAGTCGTTGATGTATGAGGCAGAACTCCAGCAAAAGTTAAGTATATCTTAGTTTAACCAGACCACTGAGCTGATTAACAGCTCTCCTAGGGCTAGGCCGAAGGATTAGATATTTTTTACGTGGTTAGGAACCAATTGGTCATCTAGCAATGGGACCTACAGCTTATTGTGGGATCCGACCCACACTATATCGAGAAATGAATTTCTATCACCAGAAATAAATTCCTCTGATTCCGCGTTGGCCGAGCCGGGATTCGAACTTCGGACCACCGAATTGGCAGCCGAGCCGCGGAAAAACCACCCACGTCCAGCAAAACACCATTGATTATTTTAGTGGCTCTTGTACAGATTTCCCACCCCACCCTCCCCTTCAGGTGTAGGCCTGTACCGAGGGGGGTCGGTGGTGTCGAACGAACAACACCCCGGCCCCCCCCAAAAAAACAATTCTTTTCTGGCAGTCCATATTTTCTGTGACTATCCTCTTCATTGAATTGTACCTACAAAGTAATAAATAATTATTGTTTTTTTGTTAAGTCAAAGTATATAACATAACAACAAATAAAGTAATATGCATGTTATTGTTAACATAATGAATGAAACAATCAATAAAATTGAGGAAAAATTCTTGCATTTCAGTACAAACTTTCAACATTGTAGGTAAAATTCAGTTAACCAAAGTCAGTACTTTGAATAACATCTAATCGAGTGGAAGGGCATAGACCGCATAGTACCCAATTTTTCTTCTTAATACAACTAAAATAACATTTTAAAGTATTTCATCTTGTATAGACCTATATGTGCAATGATATTTGTAGAAGAAAATGTCCAGTTTTGGGGAAAACGACCGCCCCCCCCCCCCCCCCCACACACACACACACAAAAAACTGGGTACGGGCATAAGGTGGATGGGACTTTGCTGATTGAATTTGAAGCTTTAACTATTCTAGGAATAACTTTCAATTCACAGCTGATGGAAGTTTCAGAAAATGCTTCACGAAAGTTAGGTATTGTTCGTAAGGCCTCATATATTTAATCAGTGCAACCTATTTTAGGTCGTTTGTGCTTCCTTTATTAGAATACTGTTCTACGGTGTGGGTGTCTGCTTCTGCCAGTGATTGATCTCCTTTAGGGAGAGTGGTTCGTGGTGGTAAGTTTCTGTTTCCTATCAGTAGCAGTTATGACTTGGACCACCGACGAATGGTCTCTTGTTTGCCACTCTTTCATTAGTTGTATCTCAACAGAGATCTTTCACATTCGCAAATGATCCCTGATCCATTTTATCATCCGAGAGCAACCAGAGTCGCTGAACAGCAGCACCCATATGCAGTAAGTGTCCCTAGCTGTCGAACTCTCAGTTCCAGAAGTCCTTTATTCCTCACACAGTTGGACTGTGGAACAGCCTCCCAGAGGATGTCGTGCAATCGGAACTTCAACAGTTCAAGTGAACATGCGATGCATTACTACCTTAATCCTATTCTCCTTGCATTTTAATACATTTTTATCTATTTATTAATTTATGTTTTCTCTTTCATTAAGTTTGGTTTCTTCTTTATTTATTTCTCGTTACCTCCTCTTACTTCTTACTAATGAACACCATGTTCTTTGGAAGCTGGAATTTCAGTGGAACTTGTTCCACACGATTCGGGTTCATCTGAATAATATGATAAAATAACCTCCCGCTAGTTACGCCTTTTAATCTTTAAACACTGCTATAGTTCCCTATGCCGGAAGGATGCGTGGTAATTTGCGTCCATTAGTTTCGCAATAACTGTTATTGCAATCGAATCATTTCTGTTTTATAAGCCGAAACTCCCTTAGAGTCTTTGTGATGTTTTGCGTTAACAATGAGCAACGGAATTGGGCTTCTGAATTTTAATTTTATATCTCGTTAATGGAAAAGAAGCATATTGTTACTGCTACTTCAATGGCTCCATCGAGCATTCTTGCAAATGGTGTGCGTACAGTGCAGGGCGTCTCACACTCCTCCCCCCACTTTATTACACCTCCATCTCTAGTCACCAACACCAAATCTCCAGACTTCGGGACTGGGCAACATCATCTTAAGCATATACGTTGCTTGATTTAGATAGAGTGGCATATCGAATTGTTGAGGGAATACAGATGACAAAAGAAAAATCCATATCATGGGAGAAAGTGGAATGAAGCTCCAGTCAAACTGAACTTGACTGTCCTTAGTAATAGAAATGATCTGTACGTTTGATCAAAATAAGTTCTGGCCTTTGTTCTCTGAGAGAAGGAGCGATGTCAGCTGAAGGGTTTCTCTTGCTGCAGAATGAAGCTGACCTCATGCCAGCACGGGCTTTTACTTACCCAGCCAAGTAACGCCTAAAGAGAATTCACCACAAGTAACGTTTTTACAGGGAACCAATGAGAACTCATCTAGATCCTGTGGTAGGTGTAGGAATGCTAGGGTGTAGGAATACTACCACCGTAACGTTATTTCAGGGAACCAATAAGCACTCATCTTGATCCTGTGGTGAGGGTATAAGAATACTACCGCCGTTAAGTCCTGCGTGGTGTAAAAGGCGAATAAAAGGACAGCTGCTGCCTTGCCATCTTACTTTTTAGTAAAAGGCTAGGCCCACTGCCAATAACTGTGGTTGATGATAGCAAGGGCATGCGGTCGTAAAAACCCCTTTGCCAAACATTAAACCTTGCCTGATGATGCCTTTGATAGAAGGCAGTGGAGGAGAAGGCGCACCAGGCAACCGACCCTTTAATGTAGGGATAACGACGGAAAAGAAGAACTAATTTATGAACAGTAAAAACAACCACAAATTAACGAAATCAGAATTAATGGAAATGTTGACACAAATACAAGCACAAAAAATTTAAGAAAAATATGACACAGGAATGTCCTTCCTTTGAAGTTCCATTTATCTGTACTGAGAGAGAGAGAGAGAGAGAGAGAGAGAGAGAGAGAGAGAGAGAGAGAGAGAGAGAGATTTAAAAATGTCTCATCAAAGTCCAGCATGAGATACAATTTCTTACACATACATACAACTGCTGAACCATGCAACGTCACGCGCGAAAGAGAGAGAGAGAGAGAGAGAGATTTCCGAATGTCGTTTAGTTTCTGGTCTGTCAAATCCGTGACCATTACAGAGGCGAGTCCAATAGGCTCCATAAATACATAGGGACCGTTTAACAGCCAATCATCCAGTGTGTTGCAAGAAGCAGGACTACCGAAGGATATCGGTAAGGATATGAATCCAGTGTGTGTGTGAGCTCAAGGTATATATATATGAAGTCCTCCATATCCTACGACGAAGGCATTCCTGCTTCGATCTGCGATTGTGTCGTTGTCTTAGTTGTCTCTTTGCTTAATTTTTTTCTATCTCTTTTTTTTAAGTTTCTTGCGTTTTCTCTGTAACCAAAGGTGAGTCATAATATGCAGTTTATTTGTTTCTGCCTTAACATTACTTTTTCTCTCACTAAACACGCACACAGACTATATATATATATATATATATATATATATATATATATATATATATATATATATATATATATATATATATATATGTGTGTGTGTGTGTGTGTGTGTGTGTGTGTGTGTGTGTGTGTTAGTGTGTGTGTGTGTGTAGTGATTATATATGAAGTAACATAATAATAATACAATAATATGAAATAATACACTACTTTACTCACCATATTCAATATGTCAGTAAACTGTGCAATTT
>NC_087218.1:19362480-19367480 GCF_015104395.2 Macrobrachium nipponense | reverse complement strand
TCAAATGCACGGTTGATGTGAATCTAATATAGTATTTACAAGATGAAATACTTGGAAATGTTATCTTACTTATATTAAGAAGAAAAGTTGGGTATGCGGTCTATGCCCTTCTACCCGATTAGAGGTTATTCAAAGTACTACAGAATTTTACTTATAATGTTGAAAGTTATGTTAAGAATAACATGCACATTAATCTATTTGTTGTTTATGTTATTTACTTTGACTTGACAAAAAAAAACAATAATTATTCATTACTTTGTAAGTACAGTTCAATGAAAAGGATAGTCACAGAAAATATGGACTTCCAGAAATGTTTTTTTTTTTGGGGGGGGCGAGGTCGTTCGATCCCCCTCCCCCTCCCCCCACCCTCGGTACAGGCCTGTGCCATCCACATCAAGAGTCGAAGAAACTGGCAGAAGTGGCAGTGGCTCTTCATGTCTTGCAGGCCAGTGTAGAGCGTAGTATTTTCTCAGGTTTAGTGTAGAGCGTAGTACTTTCTCAGGTTTAGTGTAGAGCGTAGTACTTTCTCAGGTTTAGTGTAGAGCATAGTGCTTTCTCAGGTTTAGTGTAAAGAGTAGTACTTTCTCAGGTTTAGTGTAGAGCGTAGTACTTTCTCAGGTTTAGTGTAGAGCGTAGTACTTTCTCAGGTTTAGTATAGAGCGTAGTACTTTCTCAGGTTTAGTATAGAGCGTAGTACTTTCTCAGGTTTAGTGTAGAGCGTAGTACTTTCTCAGGTTTAGTGTAGAGCATAGTGCTTTCTCAGGTTTAGTGTAGAGTGTAGTACTTTCTCAGGTTTAGTGTAAAGAGTAGTACTTTCTCAGGTTTAGTGTAGAGCGTAGTACTTTCTCAGGTTTACAGTATATCCTTGATGAACTTCGGCTGGGGGTCAAAGAGAATATAGTTGAATCTATTATATTTAAAATTGGGCAAATTAATCATTTGGCACTGGTTAATCAAAACTAAAAGAAGTGACAACTCTCTTACCTTTAGTTGCTGACTGTCTCTCTCTGCAAACGATATCAAGCTAGGCTAATGAATTCTCGTAAATACAAAAATATGCTTTTTATTTCCCAAACTAGCTGAACATGTATGGATCAAAGTGATTAAAAGATGTCACATTAAGAACTAAGTCTGACCCACAAAAACTGTAAATTGTCATTCTATTCTCCTGAATTAGACTAAGTAATCACTCCCAAACTCCCAAACTGTTAATTACTACATTTCAATAGTCAAGTCTTTTAGAGAATCCCGTTCTCTAGTATAATGCCATGGACCCATCTGAAACAAAGAGACATATCCATTATATTCCCCAACACATAATTAATGTCAAATAAATGTATACACATTACACTTCTCTCTTTTCAAAGGCAACTTTTCCTAAGTCCTTTTAAACGTGCCCTACCTTTCGATGGGTTTTCTTGACCCCGTGTCCTCCATGTCCTCTCAGGAAAGTGTGTCCTTTCTCCCCAGTGTCGGGCGGTTGGTCCCATCATTACACGCACAAACACACATACATATCCGGACACACCTTAAAATCACATAACAACTAGGCTGTACAGATCCCCGGCTTCACAATGCACAGTCATCAAAACAATTCTTTCATTTCAGCAAGCTTAGAAGAAGGCTTGTCGCTAGGCTCTCTCTTGTCTCTAAGCGAAGAAAGCTGAAGTATTACAATTCACCGCCACATTTGCTTTCTCCTTAAATATTTATATACTTCTTTTGCAATTCCTGATAAATAATCAAAGGTCCAGTTTATGAGTGAAAAATTCAATTTTTACTGAAAAGAACAATGAATGAAAATATTGAAGGCTTTATGTTCATCTGTACGTGGAAGCTAACTATTTTTAAATTACATCTCTATACCGAAAAATATTAAAAAAAGAATTATGTTTATTAATGAGAATTAAAGTTTATTTTAAAAAATCGGTGAACGATGATAATGAAGTTTTTTGTTCATATAGGTGTGGAAGTTATAGTCCATTCATAAAGTACGAGGCCAGTGTTGGCATCTCTTCAATATTTCTTATTACTGCAGACTATTATGGTTAATTGCTTTGATTGATTATAATTCTATGATAAAAATGCAATTGTGTATATTATGTAGGTTCAAAAGGGCTGTACCTGCTGCTAAAATGAACAAAAGTAATTACGTGCCAGAATGTAATAAAATGGTAAACCTACTCGAAAATGAAAATATAGTAAATATCTCTCTCTCTCTCTCTCTCTCTCTCTCTCTCTCTCTCTCTTGCCAGACACACACACTTAACATATTTACAGTAATCTCCACTGTCAGGAAAAAAATAAAAAAACACAACTATTGTCGCCTAAGTGAGTACTGAAACTGGAGGAGGAATTGTTTGCAAAGATAATATTATTGTTTCATTTTCACAGAAATGTAGTCAAGGCACAGGTACGAAATTGCGATATTTTTAAGCTATCGGAATGACGGTTTTTTTTTCCGTACCGTACCGTACCGCCCCCTTGCAGGAGACAATTCAATAGGTGGCAGAGCCATGTTACCTGGCATTGAATAACGATAATAATTAGAATTAGAGGTCCACGGACTTTGTTGCAAACAGATTGGAATGTGCAACAGCAAAGCCACGAGTGTTATGGAAAAGCTTCAAGACATTGGCGAATACTTTGGGTGGTTGAACGGCACAAATTATGCGTAAGCATAACATTATCAAGCCTCATAGGCGAGAGCACGAGTGCGGAAGTTGACCCGGCTGTTGGTCAGGAATCGTATGATCGTAAAGTCAGAAAATACAGTCGTGTGTGTCTGTTCGTGTGTCAAACAAGGTGTGTTCATCGAACATTCGAGAACATTTAGTGTGTTCGTGTGCACGAACACCAGAGCTTCTCAAAGTGTAATATAAGGAGACCGCAGGCGAAAAGCGGTCATTCTAGAAAAAGATATCCTGGTGAGAGGTGAAACTAGCCCGAGGAAAGGTGCAGAATATTCGTCAAAAAGGTAATGGTGAAATAAAAGACTGTTAAACCGTTGAACATTTACAGATACCCTGAAGGAAGCTGAAGTGCAGTGAAGCCCATTTCTTATTTTCATTGTATACTTATCCATTTCTTATTTTGTTTCTAATGGTTGTGGTTTCTTTTTACAGATGGATTCGAATGTCCCGACATAAAATGAACTCTCTGACTAACACTTTTATCTCTTAGTTTTTTGGGGAAATGGAAATAGTAATTGAATGATGGGTTTTATATAAAGAGGTGGTGCGTGACATTTTTAATCAAGATGATTATTCTGGGAGTGATTGTTTCATGTTTTGGGATTTCCAATTCATTTTCCAGGCCCGTACCCGAGTTTTTTTTTGGGGGGGCGGTCGTTTTTCCCAAAACTGGATCTTTTCTTCTACAAATGTTATTGCATATATAGGTAGTATATACAAGATGAAATACTTATAAAATGTTATTTTAGTTATATTAAGAAAAAAATCGGGTATGTGCGGTCTATGCCCTTCTTCCCTAATAGATGTTATTCAAAGAACTGGCTTTGGTTGACAGATTTGTAATATAATAATGAAAGTTTGCACTGAAATTCAAGATTATTTCTTCAGTTTTAGTGATTGATTCATTTATTATGTTAACAATAACATGCATATTACTTTATTTATTGTTATGCTTTATCTATTGTTATGTTATATACTTTGACTTAACAAAAAAACAATAATTATTTATCACTTTGTAAGTACAGTTCAATGAAAAGGAGAGTCACAGAAAATATGGACTTCCAGAAATTTTCCGGTGGGGGTCGTTCCATATCCTCCCCCCTCCTTGTTACAGGCCTGTTTTCCTTGTTTTTCATATTGTGTTTTTAGGGGAAATAAAGACTATTTTTGTATCTCAGAGTTTGGTTTTTAGCCTTGATCTAATGAATTGGGTTAGCTGCCAAGGAGCTATTTCGTTGTGGGCGCTCCAGGTAGGTGATGTTGCCAGGTTGTGATTTCTCTCCGTTTATTACAGTCAATTGACCCCTGTAACTTATACATACACACACACACACATATATATAATATATATATATATATATATATATATATATATATATATATATATATATATATATATATATATATGTGTGTGTGTGTGTGTGTGTGTATGTATGTATAAATATATATATATATATATATAATATATATATATATATATATTATATATATATATATATATATCTTTATATATATATATTATATATATATATATATATATATATATGTATATATATATAGATATATGTGTGTAATATGTGTATAATTATTTATTTATCGATACTCTATATATACATACACACACACACACACACACACATATATATATATATATATATATATATATATATATATACGTATATATATATTTATATGCATGTTTGTGTGCACTAAGCATTATAATAAAATAACATAATAATACAATAATTATGAAATACATACTTTTACTTACCAAAATCAATATAAGTCAGTAAAATGTGCAAACAATTTTGTTTCTTTTCCTGCGCAAACTAAAATTTGCTTTAAAAATCAGAAACGTGTCATATCATTATTTAATGTAATGTCTTTATCTTTCTAGCGCGTTTGTGGGTATACAGATTTGGTGAAATACGAAGACCAAAGTATTTCTAAACGGCTGGTTTGTTATTACTGAAATAAGGAAAAACTGTTTTAGAAAATTTACTACCCAAACACTTTCGACTAAATCTGTTTTACACTGATGTTTTATCATGTTCATCTTAATACAGTTTTACTCTATTTAGTCTTGCATTAATTCTGTATATCTCATTTCGGCTTTTTATTTAGTTAATATTGATTGCTATAGTACCATTAACAGATCTCACAAACAACAACGGATATCGGCAACCATAAAAGCATTAGTTACTAAAATAATCCATTTTTTCTTCATCTAGATGTGGACAACTGCGATACCTCTCGTTTTAGTGGTCTTTTACTTCAGCTGGTGCCTTCAGGAGGGAGCAGCCACTA
>NC_087218.1:19292480-19357480 GCF_015104395.2 Macrobrachium nipponense | reverse complement strand
GGTGACAACAAATGAATTGCCTTCACGCATCTCTATCCTCCGCCGCTACTTCTCTCTTCTCATCCAACTGTTATTATTTGTGAAATTTTCATTTCTTACATTCAACAATCAATTCATTCAGCCTTGCTGTCTGTCATTCACTTATTCACGACCTCTTTTGCTACCATTCCTAACCTTAGATGTTAAAACCCCAAAATGGAGTACAAGGCTTTTATTGTTACAGGACACTATTATCTAAGACTCTCAAAGGAGTCCTATAATTCCTATAATATACTGCACCATCCCGGCCCGGCCAACGCAGAATCAGAAGAATTTATTTCTGGTGATAGAAATGCATTTCTCGATATAATGTGGTTCGGATCCCACAATAAGCTGTAGGTCCCGTTGCTACGAAACCAATTGGTTCCTAGCCACGTAAATGAATATCTAATCCTTCGGGCCAGCCCTAGGAGAGCTGTTAATCAGCTCAGTGGTCTGGTTAAATTATGATATACTTAACTGCACCATCAAATTATAAGTTTTTTCCTTTTTACTTATACTGTAAAACTTTGCAATATTAGATACTGATCATAGTATCTACAGAGTTACGTGGAAGTGTATATTGAGGATGTCACAGAACACTTGCACCGTATTTTCGCCAATCTGTAAATTGTGGACTTATAAACTTGTTAACTGACTAATATTGATACAATAGTCTTCATTTTTCTTTAATATCATCCATATATTCATATCTATATGGCATCAAAATACACCAAATCATGTTTATTTCTTCAAGACATAGCAGCATAGGCTCGCTTCGCCCGCCAATAATTATAACCTTATACTTTTCAAAAGGCGCCCACCCCACCCCACAACTTTTAAGAGCCCAGATTATGCCCCTGAAATCAGCTTAACTTTTCTGATTCTACTCAATTTGTCAAAGAATCGCGTTCTTTCGATTTTAACCGGAATTATTTCGAAAACTCTTAATCCATATTTGTATTTTACAAAATTCTGAGAGAAAACAATTTATTGTGCAAAAAAAGCTTACAACAGGCAACCCGGACGCGGTATGCGTGTAGGGGAAAGCCCTCGTGAATGAATCTGTGGTATTATTCATACCACAGATGTATAATACCACAGATTATACCTTTTCCACCCTATTGATTACTAGACGAAACGTCATTCATCAGGACTGATATGGTACTCAGGTAGTATTACATAATTTAAATACTTACAGATAACTATATTGGGAAATTACAATATGTTGAGTAGGAATTACCCATTAAGTGATTGCACTGTATAATTACTCTTAAGTATTACAAGATATGGAACTTTTATATATTTTTTTCAATATAAAAAAATCATTTTAATGTCTGCTATACAAGATACACATTTTATCAGGTTTCTGTTGAGGTACTTGAAATAATTACTTGACAATATGAATGACATTCAGATGAGGTCAACACATCAGATATTATATAAATATTATAAGAAAAATTAGATACACAACTGTTTTAATGATGTTAACACGAAGCTCCAAAATAGGATGTACTACAATGTAGTTTATGCTCAATATGCTAATATAGATATTTAACTGAATGAGTTACATTTAGATGAGGTCAGCATATAAAATTTTAAATAAAAGTTATAAAAAAAATAGACCCATAACAATTTCAATGATGCTAATAGGTAACTGAAGAATAAGATGTACTACAATTCAGTTACTGCACAATATGCAGATAATTATTTCGCTGAAATAATTGCGTTTAGATGAGGTCAACACATAAAATTTTAGGAAAATATTATAAAAACAAAATATAAATACAACAGTTATTTCTTATGCTACTAGGTAGGTGCCGAATAAAACATACTACAATTTGATTTTGTACAACATGATACATTATATACAAGTCTATTGACTATCTGGAGCAAGCAAATTTTGGATGAGTATTGATAACCCTTTTCAGCAGACCAGGTTGCAGAAAATGCTTGAGTAGGCCAATTTCACTCGGTCCCTGTGGCCTGTAATGAGTAATCTCTTCACACTCCACGAGATAATGACTTAGAGTGTGCTTCCTTAACTCGCCACACAGTCTGCAGCATGCTTCTGATGGACTGACAGCTGGAAGTATCTCCCAAAGGTATCGGCTCTGCATCCTTAGTCTGCTATACGATGTTTGCTCTCTTCTGCTCTCCAGTCGACAAAGTCTGTAGTCGGGTGGTTTCCCTCCAGTAATTTCAAGGTGTTTTCTTATTGATGAGTGTTTCTTTGAGCATCTCTATTCTCTCATTGTATCTTCGCATTATTTCCATTCCAACCGAGTCCTTCAACATACTCAGGGATGGTGTCAGTTTGTAATCCACTCTCTCCTTCCTTGCGCCTTCTTTAGCAAGCTCGTCGGCTCCCTCATTGCCTTTGATTCCAATGTGTGAAGGCACCCATATGAATGCAACCATTCTGCATGCTCGTCTGATCTGTGATAGCAAGTCTATAGCTCCTCTCACTATATTTGATTCAGCTTTTCTTGGTGTTAGTGATTGCAGGGCACTCAGGCTATCTGTTGCTATTATGGCATTGTCCTTTTTCCTGTTTATGATACTCAGGGCAGCTGTAACATATATGGAGCATCCATCTGATGATCGTAATGACAAAGAGTATACCTCCTCTCCATTCTGATACACAGTTACCCGCTTCCTGCTCTACCCTTTCCCCCTGAATACTGTCCAGCCTCTGAAAATAGTCATTCTTCAGCAATGCAGGATTCATCTCTTCCTTTTTTCCCTTTTAAAGCTGATAGCAATCTCTCAGTCTCTGGTATGCCCCATGGGGGGATGCCTTTTAAATCTATTTTGGTTACGTCTAAGTATTTTCATGCTAGAATCCTCTATTAATTGTCTTTCTGCAGTAACCCAACCATTCTTTAATCTTTTAGGATAGCTGTGAATTAGAGTATCTCTTGTTAATTCATCGTCATCCGTCATGATGGACCTATACAACTGGATGATTGCTGTTCTTTACTATTCTGTGATGTATTGGATGCAGACCTGTCTCATTCTTCAATATTTCTTGCCTGACACTTTTAGGTGCCCCTATTATACTTCTTGCTGCCTTGTTCTGGATGATTTCTAGGATACCAATACAGCTCTTCCTCAGCGGCAGCAACATGCAACTACTGTAGTCAATTATTGCTCTTATCATAGATGTATAAAGTCGCTTCACCATAGCTACACTTGCACCTACAGAGCCACATGCTACTTTCCAAAGAATGCATAACCTTGCTGCTGAAGCCTGTACTATTCTCTTAACTTCATACAATTTATGACACCTGTTGCTGAGTATGACACCCATGTAATTGTACGGGGCTACCTTCTCTATTCTCTGCCCTTGTATGTGCAGTATCAAGGGGTTGCGTGTACCCCTTGCTATCATCTTAGTCTTTTCAGGTGATATGACTAATCCTATGCTGTTACATAATGATGTGCATGCCTTAATTGCCTGTTTTATTCCCTTATCTGTGCTAGATTGTACTACTATGTCATCTGCATATATGGTTATTATGATTCCTGGTATATTAAGTTTTCCTAGTACATTCATTAGAATATTAAAAAGAGTGGGTGATAGAACACCTCCTTGAGGGGTACCCAACTCCATTTTTTCCCATCTTGATTGTACACCTTCGAAGTAGACACAACTGATTCTATCTGTTAGGTAATCCATTATGAGCTGTAGGAGTCTTCCTTCTATCATTTCTGCCAACTCTGCAAAATAATTATATGGCTAGCCCTATCAAAGGCTCCCTTTAGATCTATGAACACTGTGTATTTTAACCCTAAGGCTGCACTTACTCTATGAATACGGTAGTGTGTGCTCCTCCCAGGTATGTAGCCATATAAATTCTTTGAGAGCTTTTTCCTAATAAAGAAATTGAGCCTATTTAGTGACATTCTTTCAAATACCTTGCACAGACATGATGTCCATAAAATAGGTCGAAATTCACCTGGCTTTCCTGGTTTTGGCACTGGTATTATGAGCGACTTCTTCCATGTTTTGGGTATGGGTTGTCCTGACCATATCATGTTGTGAAATTTCAGAACTGGATTTCCACTCACTGTTGTGAGGAACCTGATAGCATTATATGTAATCCCATCTAACCCCGGTGCAGTAGACTTCCCACTCTAGAGTTTCTCGCAGTCCTTACTCTGTGTAGAGTTTGTCATCACACTTCCCTGCCTTCTTAAGTGCTTCCCTTAACTTCATTATTTTCTTCCTTATCCTCTTCTCAACTGCCACTCTAACCTTGATGGGTAGTGCATCATTGCTAGCATCAGATGCCCACTTTGTCATAAGTGGTACACTGATTTTCTTTCGTGCTGTGATCTTTCTTTTAAAAGTCTTGTTCAATACAATCTCAGCATAGATACCAAAGTGGTCTCACGTTAGGGTATCTACTATCTCACAGTTGTGCTGTACATCTGAATCGCCAACTATACAGATGTAGTCCTGTATAGATGTATGCCATTTACATTTCTCCTCCCTGTTGCAGAGCCTAACTTCGGATGCACTGCGTTAATAAGATCACCTACTATTAACAGGGGATTATCCTGTGCTAGTAGGTTATTACTATCAATGTCCAGGGCCTGTGCAGGGGAATATGTGTTGCACACTCGGAATTGCTGCCTCCCACTTTCATCATGCATTCCTACGGTAAGGCAGTCCGTGTTAGCACCTAGTCTTGGGTTTGTACATTTTTTCACAGCTAGGTTCTTTCTGTAGTATGTTATTAGCCCTCTACTCATTACTGTTTGCCATCCGTCCTGTTGGCTTGGACACTATCTTTTGAGACAAAGTGGTACCCTGGAATGGCTATATAATCTGTGGCCATGTGCATCGTTTCCTGCAGACATATGATGTTCACCTGATTTTCAAGAGCAAATTGTTGTATTTCAATTAGTCTATTTGTCAGACTATTTGTATTCCAACTACAAATCTTGAGAGGGTCCATCTTGTTCATTCTCAGAGTTAGTGTCTTTTATCATTTCTCTAACTAATTCTCTCATCTCCTTATTACTTCTGTGGGCAGCTACCGCCACTTTTCTTATCATTGCTGGTGTTTCAGAGCTATTTTCTTGATACACTTTTGTGAGTATTTCCTTGATCTTTTTTGCTGATATATCTCTTGGCAAAGCTATCTTTGTATGAATGTTTTCACAATTGATAGAGGTGACATCTGTCTTGTAGCCCGAGTAATCTAAGACATCCTTACTGTTTGAGTTACCATCCACAATTGCTGGTTTGTCCCCGAGTGATGTAATCTCTTGCTCTAGCTTGTTAATTTCCAGTTGTAGCTTAGTATTCTCCTCTCTTAGTGTTTTGTTCCCTTCTGTCAGTTGCTTAATCTCCTGTTTGTCTTCATCTGTTCGTGGGTTCTTTAATGGTGCCTTTTCCTTTTCTGAGACCAGTTTATCTAGTATTTTACTCTGTTCTACCAGCTGTTCACTTAAGATTTGTATAGTTGTTCTGAGACTTTCATTTTCTCTTCTGCCTGCCTCAATATAGCCATTGAGCCTATTATTTAATACCATCAAGGGACTAACCTCTGTTCCTGGTCTGAGTGTTGTAGCTTCTGTAGTAGTCCATGTCCTAGGCAGGGGTGGGAAATTTTCCCTACACATTGGACTCCCATTACTGGGAAGAGCATGTCCTACTGGAGGCCCTTAGATGCCTCCCTGTTCTTCCCTGCCAGTTGCTGCACTATGAGCTTCAGAGGCTCGAGCCACTTTAGGGTGCTTAGTGCATTGAAAAATTCTGCTTGAGTTTTTTTTTTCCAGACCCGTGAGCCGGTGTACATTAATGCTAGTTAAGATATAAAGTACATTAAACTACCTTACCTTGGTAGTAGTAGCTAAGACCTGTAGACCGGAGTACATTAGTGCTAGCGAAAATATGAGGTACATGATTAAACCCTCTGTACCGTAAGATCACTATTGAAGGAGACCGTAGTCTTCCTGAAGACCTAAATTCATGAGTCGTTCACTAGTTTAATTGTTCGCAAAGTGGTCTACGTTACGTGAGACCCAGCTCTTGCTAGCTCAGACACGATACTGGAACACAAGGTCTTCCTATTAAGGGCCGTTCAAAAATTACGTAAACCTTTTTTTCTTTTTAATTTTTTACCCTCTTTCAAAACCACCCTTTTCGGTCATATGAGAGCACAATTCAGCACAAGACAATCCGTCCACTGACCTGGATTCTAAAGAACTGTCTTTTCGCTACGCCAGACTGGACACTGGACCTCCTAATTTCAGAGTAATTGTTTATACAGATGAAACCGAAACTGAACTACAACTTGTCTGGTATACTATTAGTAGTTATATGATTTTTTTACAAGGTACGCAACAGGTCAACAGCCATTTTGCTTTGTGTTTGCTAGCTTTAGTTTCTAAGTTCTCTTCTTTTTATGTTTACATTTTTCGCTTACTTACGTTGTTACTTTTGGTGGGATGGGGTAGGAAAGCCTAAAAACGTCTGAAAAATGGTGTTTCGCGTTGAATTAAAGATACAGAAATTTTAGGATAGGACATTTATGATTTAATCATTAAAATGGAAATGTTTAAAATAAATAAGGTGCATGTTATACAGTACAGAACATTTATTTCTAATAAAATATTGCTTATTTTAATTTTCGTTGGCGAAACAACACGCTATCTGACAGTAGGTTTTAGCATGCTGAGTAAGCTGGAGGTCGGATCATGCCTTGTTATGGCTGTGATATTGGTTTGCACTTTCTGTTCTTTTTATGTTTTATTACTTTTTAATCTTGAGTTCTAGTGGCATCTTAAGTTTTGTATCTTTATATTTGTTTTACTCACTATCTTTAGTAGGCTTGAGTACGACAAATCATTTTATAGAAATTTGAACGATTTTTCAAGTATTGTCGATATTTTCCAGCCTGATGATGAGGTTACCTCGAAAGCTCGCAATATCATTCATTATCGAGATAATAGTTCCAAGTACTCCCAAACTACTGAGACAATATATATATATATATATATATATATATATATATATATATATATATATATATATATATGTATATATATATATATATATATATATATATATTATATATATATATATACATATATATATATATATGAAGGGGTAGGCGGCTGCTGTCAACCGTGGAAAACAGGACCAAGGGCAGAGGAAGACGTCCTGTACAGTAACGAACGACATTTCTTTATTGCTGACGTTTCAAGACATCTGTCTTATTAAAAAAAATCCTCATAGTAGCGCGAGACTTCAAATGGAGAAACGAATCCACAGTTATGCAAATTCACATATATTTAAGTTTAAAACTTTAATGATAGCTTTCGGGAAACTGTTCGGTTCCCCTTATCAATCTCCTTAAAGTTTTAAATTTAAATATATGTACATTTACATAACTGTGGATTTGTTTCTCCACTTGTCTCATTATCAAAGCTGGAATAATACATTAAGCTATAATATAATAAAAAAAACACTCATACTTAAAATTACAACCAAAATGTAAAGCGATGTTGAAAGTATTTTAAGATCTTGATAATCAATTTCAGGCTTACACCTTTTGGCATGTTCTCGAGTATTTGAGAACTCCGGATAATAGATCACTTGACTCCAAGTTCTGTAACTGACCCTCTTATGACGTCCAGTTCGAACTTTCAGTAGGCGGTATCCACAGATCTCCCCTAACTACATCGGGGCAAGAAAATAAATAGACGATGCTTGAGGTCATACGAAGTAAATAGACGATGCTTGAAGTCATAAGAGCCCTATTTTGACTTCAAGCATCGTCTATTTATTATACATACGCACATATATACATATATATATATATATGATATATATATATATAATATATATATATATATATATTACATAACATATATACGTATATATATATATATATATATATATATATATATATATATATATATATATATATATATATATATATACATATATAAACTGGAGCAACGCCTACCGGTCTGGTGCAAGTGGAACTTGGTCCTAGTGGGGACCTTGAGCAGACAAATAATGATTAAAACGGTAACCCCATAAAAAAAAACCTTTATGGATTAAGTAAATTCCTTCAGGACTGTATCTTACATACTACTTGGAATATGAAACGCGGGAGACACACGAACTAATTTATTGCGTAAATGCACCTAAAATTCATAAAGCTTACAAAAGAAATATTATTGAATCGCATTATTAAATCTATTCCACACCTGTTAAGTTTATATGACAATATTTACATGGCACATTAGTGTATTGAACTCTGCGGTCCTTCTGTTTACCGAAACATTATATAAAACAATTTTAAATAGATCCAAAATAGAAATGTTTTAATAGAAACGTTTTAGCAAATAAAATGAAGCTCAATTCCTTCCTATAATGAAGAGTCGCTCGATGTTCATGGCTTCCCTTATGAGATTCGCTGCGTTGGTACCTTTCTTTCTCTCTCTCTCTCTCTCTCTCTCTCTCTCTCTCCTCCTCTCTTTACTCTGGGGGGAGAAGAGCCCTGTGAACATGCCACTTAAATCTAAAAAACAATTCTCTCTCTCTCTCTCTCTCTCTCTCTCTCTCTCTCTCTCTCTCTCTCTTTACGAGCTGCTCGAGAAGAGCCTGTGAACATGCCAGCTTAATCTAAAAAACAATTTTCTCTCTCTCTCTCTCTCTCTCTCTCTCTCTGTTAATATAGACATATTATGGTGCCACGACAGTCTTGACCAAATGCATTAGTGGTTGGTTATCATTAAAGTGAAATTACCAGCATTTATGAAATTCTTCCATAATATAGTGATATACTGAAGTTTATAATGATTCAAAAATCTAGGAAAATGTGAATAAAAAAATACGACAAAATTTGATAAAAGGAAATATTAATCATATAAAACGCCCTTTCAGACTGGATACTAAATGGCACCAAAAACATTTAACTGAATAGAAACCGTCTTGCATTATACTGCTCTGTGTTTACTTATATGTTCGAGAAAAGAATGAGAAAAAAATATCTATTAAATGACGAAAATCTGAGAAGCAATAAGCGCTGCTTTGTCCGGACCTCTTTTGCACGATGCAATTACAAATTAAGGAATAAGTATTGATATGTGGGGGTGCAAATCTAAAAAGAATTAGGATGATTCTGTCGTTTAGAACGCCAAAAATAAAATAGAAAATTAAGAATGGTATGCTCTGAATGGCAAAATAATGAAAAACCAATAAGTGCCAATTTGAAGGTTAAAAAATATGATATGAGTGAAAAAAAAATCCTGATACAAAGATTTACAGAAGCTACGAAGAATACGCCCCTTGTATGGCCAAATTAGAAAAAAATAGACGTCTTGATTTGAAAGTTACAAAAAAAAAAAATTACATACAGTTTTACACAAACCACGAACAAAAAGGGCTCCTTGCATGACAAAATTAAAAAGGGGAAACAATAGACGTCTTGATTTGAAAGTTACAAAAAAAAAACAAAAATAAAAAAAAGAGGCAGAACATTAATGGAAGCCTCTTCTATATGGCGCTATTCTCGAGAAGAAGAAGAAGATCACTGCAGTCCTAAATAGCAGGATCCCCGTCCGCGAGAATGTCCCCCTGCAGTGCTGACTCGTCCAGCATGTTGCTGGGGGCGGCTGCCAAGTGCTGATCGGTCAGGTCGTCGTCGAAGTCGTCCTCCTCGCTCACGACCGGGCACTCTATGCATCTGGCGGAATGAGAGCGGGGAATGGAGTTTAAAAATGAGAGAGAGACAATACTTGTCTATTGAATTTATTTGTGGTTATAAAACAATTTTTTGAGCTTCATTAAATCTTGGAGAGGAGAAACATTATCTGCTTTGGTTTTGGAAGAGAAACATTACCTGCCTTAGTCTTAGAAGGTTAAACATTCCCAGGATTAATATTCTAAGGGGCAAACATTACGTCCCTTAATCTCGGAAGGGAGCAACATTAGTAGCCTTAATTTCTTAAAGGAGACACTTACTTACATTAGTCTTGAAGAAAAAACATTACCAGCCTTAATATCATAAAGGAGAAATATTACCAGCCTTAATCTCATAAAGAAGAAATATTACCAGCCTTAATATAAAAAAGGAGAAATATTACCAGCCTTAATCTCATAAAGGAGAATTATTACCAGCCTTAATTTCATAAAGGAGAAATATTACCAGCCTTAATCTCATAAAGGAGAAATATTGCCAGTCTTAATATTTTGAGGGCGAAACATTGCCTGCTTTAATCTTAGAAGAAAAAACATTACCAGTCCTAGTCTCATAAAGGAGAAAAATTTCCAACCTTAATCTCATGAAGGAGAAAAATTATCAGTCTTACTCTCGTGAGGGCGAAACATTGCCTGCTTTATTCTTAGAAGAAAAGACGTAACCCGCCTTAATCTCGTCAAAGGATAAATATTGTACCTGCAATACTCTTGGAAGGGCAAAGGAAGAAACATTACCTGCATTAATCTGGAAACAGAGAAAATTACCTGCTTTCGTTGACCCCGTAATTGATGCAGGAACCGCCCACACACTCACAGCATCCGTCGAAGAACCAGCGGTAGGCGGTCGCGCCCGTGGTTGCGCAGTTGGTTTTGCACTTGCTACTGCTCATGCACTGAGACATGTACAGCACTGTGCAGTTCACGGTGATCTGCTCCACAGCTGGGGCGGCGGCCTGTGGATGCGTCACTGCGAGAGAGGAAAGAGACTGTGAGCCGAATGAAAATCGATAAACAGGTTCGTTCATTCTCTCAAAGAGTCGGATTTCGATTTTAGAAATTGTATTGCACTGATCTATATTTATCTGTAATTAGGTTTTCTGCGTTTTCTTTTATCAAGGATAATGTTTTATCTTTTATTTAATAAAAATGGCTTTTATTATTATTATTATTATTATTATTATTATTATTATTATTATTATTATTATTATTATTATTATTATTATTACTACCCATGACGAAAACTGGTTAGAAATAATCAGCTACACGTATACATACATGTATACATATAATCAAGAAATCTTGAATGAACGAGACTTTAAATTTATACATCTATGCTTCATACTTGAATAATTTTTACTTTTATTACTGTCGTATTCCTGGAGCGGGCCAAAAAAAAGTCCATTAATTTTCTCACAGATCTTTCAGAGAACATATTTCTTAATTTCAAGAAGGAAGAACAACTGCATAACGTGACTAATATGCAGTCATTATGCAGTATGAAGTACGTTTAATTTAAGGTCAATAGTAATTGTATAAGCCAGGCTTTGAGTCCATTCTTGTTCCTCGTTGTTATAGAAGGAACAACGAAGAACTGTGGGAGCTGATGTTTGCTGATGATTTAGTCTTTATAGCAGACACAGAAGAAGAACTGCAAGAAAGGTTTTTAGCATGGAAAGGATCCCTAGAAAGGAAAGGATTGAAAGTGAACATTGGAAAGACAGAGCTAATGATCAGTAGCAGAGAAGAAGGACATGAAGAAGTAAACATTCAAGTGGAAGATGGTACTACAGTGCTTAGTCAGAACAATGAGTTTAACTACTTGAGATCAATAATATCAGAGGAGGGAGGTCCTCAGAAAGCAGTGAGACAGAGAATGAAAGACGCATCCCAAAAATGGAGAGGAGTATATAACTGGAATTGTTTCAGACAAGAAAATGCCATGAAGGCTCAAAATGAAGATTTAGAAGACAGTTATCAGGCCCGTACCATTATATGGGGCACAAACTTCGCCACTTAAGAGGAAGGAGGAGGGATTGTTGGAAAGAACCGAGATGAGGATGGTGAGATGGATTGCTGGAATACCACTACTGGAAAGAAGGGAGAGGCAAAACATAAGAAGAATGTGTGGTATATGTAATGTAAAGGAGAAGGCTAGAGAAGTTCGTCTGAGATATAATAGCCATGAAATAAGAGAGGAGGTGGAACCAATCAAGAGAGCTAATAACATGACAGTGCGGGGGGTGAGGGGTGGGGGGATGGGGGAGTGTTGGGGGCGTCAGGGGATCAGACGGGTGGATGTGGTGAGGGGGGTAATGGGCGAGGTGGGGACTGGGGGAAGAAGATGCTTGAGCGGCCGACCCTGCTATACGGTGGGACTTCAAAGGTCGAATGAAGACGAAGAAAAAGCGAGAAGCCAGGTCATGCCAGGTTATGTGAACCTAACAACAACAGTTTCAAAAGTTATATTAAATTAACACCTCAGTTTAACAGACGCTTTGGAGGTCTGACCTCTCTGATAATAACAAAGTCCATTAAGTAACAAACACCTATACTTTAGCCTACACTTGAATAGTTTCTAGATATATTTAACAGCAATTCCTCATAGCTCCTAAACTAAACTAACCAGTACTCTGTACTTGATAATTTAGTTAAGGGGTATAATAAACAAATTTATCACAATAAAAATGGCAGCATAAGAGTCCGCTAAGTTAAGTGTTACTGTAATTATCAAGAGCAGATTATCATCAGCTGCCCTTAAGTATTGAATGGATTGAAAAAATCGCAACTTCTGACGGAACATGAGACCAACCTCTCTGTACTTGATCTTGTCACATCTAAAATGGTGGCTTAGTAAAAAGAATTTTTTTATAAATCAAATATGGTAGCCAATAAGTACGGAAGTCCGCTAAGTTGAGGTGTTACTGTAATTATCAAGAGCAGATTATCATCAGCAGCCTTTAGCTACTGAAATGATTGAAAAAATCGCAACTTCTGGCGGGATATGAGACCAACCTGTCTTGTACTTGATCTTGTCGAGGCTGCTGCCCTCCAGATCGGACAGGTTGACGTCGATGGGGAACGTCATGGACGTCCATCGGAGTTGGGGCTCCTTCTCGCTCGTCAGGGCTGTGAAGAGTTGGGGGAACGGCTCCTGGAGGTCGCCGACTTGCGAGTCTCTCTTGCCGAAGTCGTGGGTCTTTGGCTCACACATACCTGAAGTTATTATTGTTATTATCATTATTGTTGTTGTTGTTGTGGTTGTTGTTAAGAAATTCAGTCTCGTGAAAACAAATTGTTAAAAAATCCACAATTATATATTAAAATATATTTATGTAAAAAGAAAACAAAGACTTTCAAACACCTGAACGGTGTTCTTCATCAATGCAACGTTACACTGATGAGGAACACCGTTCAAGTGTTTGAAAGTCTTGTTTTATTTTTACATAAATATATTTTAATACATTATTATTATTATTATTATTATTATTATTATTATTATTATTATTCCACGCACACTAAGAAGGAGCCAACCAAAAAAAAAAAAGAATGGCAATGTTATGGAAAAATGGCAGAACGTAGTGCAGTAGAACATGAACAAAAATAAACGAAAGAAATTTTGCAATATGTGGATAAAAAAAACAAACGTTTAGAGTTTATATATGGCATCATTGTACTGTAAACGAAAATAATAAGTGAAGATCCAGTAATACTTATGAGTAAAAACTGCATTTTGAAACAAAACAGTTCAAAAAATTTTTTTATTAGTCTAGTGACTATTGTTTCAAATGTAGTTGTACTAGTAAATTTAATTCTGGATTTTCACTAATGCATATAATATAGATATAATAATATACTATATATCAAAATATATATATGATATACTATCCTACACTAAAGCACGGAACAACACTCAGTGTAGAGGTAACCTAAGCACTTGGCGCAGTCGAGGCAGCAGACGCAGTCGTTTAGAGGCGAATTCTTTAAATCGCACTTGCAGGCCTGCGTCAGCATGCATTTGCTGACCATACTGGCGCAGACGACTTCGTTGCAGCCGTCAGCACGGAGAATTAGGCCGCTGAGGCAGACCGTCAGCAGGTAGACCAGTGCTGACATCTACGGGAAAGATGAAGAGAAACGGGATGGTCAGTAGCTGGTGAATTTCTAATATTTAAGTTACTGGAAAGATTGAAGGAACTTTCCGAATACGATAGTTTCTCCCCCTCTCTCTTTAAATAAATAAATAGATAAAAATAAATAAATAGGTGGGATAGTTCCTAAATGATAAATACATTCAGAACTAAAACGCAGAAAAAAAAAGTGTTTTTTTTTTCGATATACTATTTGGGTACACACAATTATGTGTACATGCACATATAGGTACGTGCGTAAATGCAGTACCACAGTTATTCAAATAAATAGTTAAGTTTGCATTTCGTTTTAAAAGACTTATGGTGAGAAGTTTGTTTCTGTAAATATGATTTGGTAAGAACTTTTGTTAGAAGAATTCTTTATACAAGGCAGGAAGTGGTAGCGTTAACGTCTTAATAAGTTATCACTAAGAGATGTAAACTTACTATGCTCGGTAAGAATATGGCGAGATGTAAATTATTAAAATAATAAAGATTTTGTTATATGATAACAGTAGTGTTTATTTTCTTTAAGGTTAAAGTTAGCCGTACTCGAGCATCTGGCAACGGTATATGCCAGGCCACCACCGGGCAGTGTTTAAAGATTCATGGGCCGCGGCCCATACATCATTATACCGAGACCACCGAAAGATAGTAGATCTATTTTCAGTGGCCCTTTTTATACGATGTACAGAAAACTCGATTGCGCCGAAGAGGCTTCGGCGCATTTATACTTGTTTTTGTTGTATGCTGTAAAAAAGAATCCATGTTGCTTTCTCTCCAGCATCAAACTCTTTCCTTCGAATGAGTCTTTGAACAAGCCTTGAATCCTTGTCCAAATCTTTCATGGCCTTTCTTAGCCACATGGGCCTCATTGTAATCCATTACCGCTTATACCAAACTCGCAGGTTTGTATGTTTTGTTTGTATGGTGTTTTTACGTTACATGGAACCAGTGGGTTACTCAGCAACGAGACCGACGGCTTTTCGTGACTTCCGAACCACGTCGAGAGTGAACTTCTTTCACCAGAAATACACATTTCTGACGCCTTAGTGGAATGCCCGAGAATCGAACTCGCGGCCACCGAGGTGGCAGGCCAAAACCATAACGATCACGCCACTGAGGCGCTTCCAAACTCGCAGGGTCTGTTGCAAGTTTTCACTAAACGATATGAGAATTTCATGTTATTTTACTTTCATGTGGACGCATATAGTATCTGTCTCGTCCCTGAAGTAGGTACGAAATTTTGGCGAAAGTACTTTAAGCGTGATTTGGCAACGAAGAAACTAATAATAATAAATCTCGCTTGATTATAGAATAATAATAATGATGTTAATAATAAACTTCACTTGATTTTATTTTAATGTAGTCCAATCAAATTATAGAACTTCCACGGTTAGTATCTGTGATTTCCAAAACAAATTGCTAACTAGAACTATGATTATGGCAGTCAGTCATGGTTTCCAAAATTTAAGCATCAAAATAATTATTATGAGTCCCATTTCCATCGCCACTTCCATCAATGACTAAAAAAAAGTTATATTTAGCTTGTGTCTCACATCGTAAAGCGCTTTTTTCTCTCTCCTTTTTTTGTCGAGCAATTCCTAAAACAAATCTAAATAAAATCACGTGACATCCGGGAAACTCACGAAGGATGGGCAAGTTAGCATCCTGTTGTGGGTTTGCTGGAGACTAGAGCTTGATGGAGTTACGAATTTTTGTCCCTGTCGCGCGCGTGAATTCGTACATTCCGATTATAGACAAACATGGACAAAATGCATGTGCACGCTCATGTACGTAAATATATAGCTAAGTAAATATCTGCACACAGACATAAACATGCACACACACACACACACACACACACACACACACATATATATATATATATATATATATATATATATATATATATAGATATATATATGTTTCATATATTTATCTATTTATTTAAATGAGGCTTTTCCCTTACAAGATAGTAACAGAAGGTCTAACTCTTCCGAATTTTAGTTTGCAATTTCAGGTGATGTTGCGACGATCCACAACTCTCGATTGACCATCAGCTAAATGTATACATATATATATATATATATATATATATATATATATATATATATATATATATATATATAGATATATCTGTTTACTAAGTTTGTATAAACTTTTGACTGACTTATTTCCACAAAGATTGTATTCATCTGATTTTGGTGAGAAGGAAAAAATTTAATGGCTTATTATCACTTTGGTATTTCAATGGCTTTCAGTTCAGGGATTATTGAAATATTGTGACAAATTTTTTCTTATTTTTCCTTACTTTTCCTTCGTCTTTCCCTACAATCACTTATCTCCAATATTCTAGGCACTGCATTCTGAACTTCTTTTGATGCTGTGTTCCTGTTCACTGATATGATCTACCTTTTGAAACTAGTGTCTCTCTCTCTCTCTCTCTCTCTCGTCAGGTCGCAGATTAGTTGTTTTGCAACACGTGTAAAAACCACTGATGGTCCAATGATAAGGACGTCTGAAACGTCCTTTCATATCCGTTCAAAGGAGGAGAGAGTCTGTGAGTCAGATGTTATTAGATTAAACAGGCTTTATGTCAGCAAGGGTTTTTGGTCTTATGAGCAGTCGTAGGTCAAGAATGAGGGTGTCATCGCCCCTAGAATAATAGAAGAATTCAATAGGCCTAGGCTACTGAATAGGCCTAATGCAGTCCGCTGGAAGCGTCTGTTATCTCCAGGCGTGAACCGGGAAATCAGATGTTCAACTTGTTCATAAGGTATTTAGATGGATTCTTTTGTAATCAGAAAAGAAATTTGGCTACAGCTGTAATAAAATATCCACTAAGAAACTTAGCGAAAAAATCCAATGAATAAATATTCCAACACTGTTTTCCATAGAAATTAGACACACCTTCAAGGGACATTAACCTTGACCTAAAATAATACATTTTTTGTAACAATTCAAATTAAATGGGTTTTCTTTATGGAAACAAGTACCCTAATACATTATCCGGTAGTTTAAGGAAGATGCGTTGTTTTCCTTTGCAAAATCGGGGACTTTCACACGAAGCTCGCATGACATCATATCCTTATCCTGGTTTTCCAGAGCCAGATATTAGCCTCCAGAACCTTGTGATTAAGTGTAAAGTAATAGTAACTAGTACATTCGGCTCTTTTAGAGAAAGATGATTGACACTTTCACAACGTTAATCCCGATTACCGTGACGGTCGCGTAACTTCTTAGCTCTGTCGTAAGGCAAAACTAGTACCAAGCTCAGCACTGGGGAGCTGCGTCACATACCTTGTTTGAGTTGTGGTTTTCCAGCGATGGACCACTTGCTTAGCCTGGAATCTGGAAACACCTGCCTCGCCAATGGACGTGATTCAGATCTCCCAGGGAGATTCTGGACAATCGTGCAAGATACGAAGCGCTGCACGATTTCTGCCACTTTCCAAGTAACTCCACGGCGAGAGGGACACTACGGAGTGAGGAGTGAGGAAGCTGCCCACTGCCTTGCTTCTCCTCTAGACCACAGGTGAGACTAGTAGAGGCCCCGAAGGGCACTCGAGAGGTTCCAAGTTACGTTATCCGGGGAAAAATGGCGCCAGTATTTGCTCTGTTTTCTCGAGTTGCACTTGAGTTACGAAACTTGGTGTTTTCTTAGCCTCAAGCGAACGAATGTGGAGGTGAAATAACTTGAAAGAATGGATAAAACATCACTGGAAGTTCAAAAACCGCCTCTGCCTGGCATCCTCGCTCGGCGAGCGAAGACACGGGCAGGTGGAGAGCTTCTGTGACGTCAGAGCCAGCAAATGAATGAGAGGCATGAGTAAACAGACCCATCCAGGTACTTTGGGCACGGTGTTCGACAGAGGTTCCACACATCGAGCTACACAAGAATTGTTGAACGCAAAATTAGCCCATCCTCATCGATTTCTTGGTAATTGCAACTGACTACGCCCAAGGGGAAATTATGTTCGCATTACATTGCAATGATTTCTATTCATTTCATGTCTGTCCATGTGTATATCCATACATGTTTCTCAAAGAGAGAGAGCAAGAAAGGTAAACACGCACGTATGCGTATAAGACATATGTAGCTACGTCTATGCGTGAATACACAGAAGCATACTATCTTTTCCCGCAAAATCGGTGTGCATAAAACGTTATGTTTGTGAGCCTACGTATTTTTCAAAGCTGTTTTCAATATCCACAAACGATTTTCTCTGAAAGTCAAAAAATTGCTGAGCGCCTGAGGCGCACGGCTGACATCTGTCATATTAATGACCCCATTAGGATCTTCTTTAAATTTACAATTGGACGATGAATACGAAGCGGGGAATTTCAAGGCAGATGGATTGCCTCACATGACTGAATTAATCCACAGGATTCAACGAATCCCTCTAAAAGGATTATTGGACAAGAGATTGAACAGAGGTGGCGTCTTATTTCATAGCCTACCGATTATACAAATTTCATAGGCACAGATATTCTTTTACATGACGATATGCACATTCACCTGCAAATATATATATATATATATATATATATATATATATATTATATATATATATATATAATGACTACTGTATACCTGTACTATGTTATCCATTAAATTGGGAGAAGAATGAGAGTTATTACGACAATAAAATTTATTCATATAATCTCTTACGAATTTGCATCACATAGTGTTGTACAAGCGATGAAGAATATTCATAGTATACCAATCCGGACTGGCAATTGCAAAGGAACAGGGAAATTGTACTATGAAACATTTGTCACAGCCAGGAGGATCATTATGCATATCAAATGAGCGAATCACGGTGGCGGTGAAGTGGTAATGAAAATAACGGTTCTAGTACCATTGCAAAGACGTTAAGGAATTGTTAGTATTAGGCATATAACAGGTCAATAGAATTCATGTGTTGACAGAAGACTTTGTTTACATTCAAGATTCCTTCTGTTATTTCATATATGTGGGGGAAGAGTTAGCAGTGTGTTTCTCGCGGTCATTTTTGTCAGGGAGCAAAAAGAAAGGCGAGAGAGCAAATCGAATCTAGCGCATCGAATGTCAAAATGAGCGAAGTCGAACTAATTTCAGAACTTGCGTCAATAGTTTAGCGAATAAAAACGATATTCTTGTTTTTCTCTTCGTCCAGTGCGAAAGAGAAATGCGACTGTTGGTTTATAGGATTTATTCAAACAAATGATCTAAGAACTCGAACACCCTATTACGCTTAACTGTAGTACATGAATTAGATATTCAATAGCAGTGACTTGGGCACGGGTACGAGGATTCACATATGGACAGTAGACGTAAACACATCATAGGATTAGAACAGTCAAATTACAGTTTAATGTAGTTTCAACCGTAATAGCCTCTTTGAGTAAGAGCACCTTTGTTTGTTAATCCGCCTTGAAGTTAAACAGGGGCTTATTTCTTTGACAAGCAATGAAGAGAAATGTTTCTTGATTTCTAAAACGAAGTCAGAATCTTTATCTTATTTTCCTTTCACCAATATAAGACACTAGAATTTCAGAGGTAATTATGACAACATTACACCTCGCACAATTGTCCCTTACATCTCAAAGACATAAAAACTCGACTTAGATCTCTGCCAAGGTCTTTAAACAAAAAAGAAGTTTTAACTTCATTCCAAATCACACAATAACAATGATATAACAATAATAAAACGAAAACTACTTTTCCTGAGAAAGCGTTCTTTACATAAGCTCAGACTTGAAAAGTTCTGCCCTAGATCGAATTCCATGTAATATTTAACTACTTAAATCTGAGAGCCATGTCACTTGCAGCAGATTATCTTCCCAGTCAGGTGTTCATTCTATCAATCTTTTCACTAGATTAGCCTTTACTTCATAAGGTCAAGGACCACTTTTTACTGGTGAAAAAACTGTTTGCCCAAGTATTCTCCTCCAGTCACTAAGATTCCCTAGACCTAAGCCCACGCCTTTGCTAGAAATCTTTGGCACTAGATAAGCTTATAGGACTATGGGTTCTGCAAATTGGCTCAGCGCTCTTTCCCTTGTGGTATGGCATTTACATATTCACGCATTGGAAAGAGGAGTGGCAGGAAATTTACCACACCGAAGTAACAGTACTTCTGGCCTGATGGGATCTTTTTTGAGCGCTAATACCCTCCGTTCTGAGGAAGATGGTAACATATGGTTTACTATTTTGCTTCCAATATTGATATATCACCATAACCATACTCTACAATACTGATTCGGCATTAATGAATAGTGTGTTTGGACCATTAAACACTTATCAATTAAAAGGTTTCTCTCTTTTAAAAGCAAAATTCCCCCCTCTCTCCCTTCTATACCTAGTACAAAAAGCTATAGAAAAATAATAGAAAGGGAACAGATATACGTCTATGAGTTTGTCTCAACTCTCTTCCTGGTCGTATTTACAATAATAATCACTTCTTGATAACCCTAACCATAATAATATTTACCATTTTTATCATCATACTTAAAGTAAAATTGTAATTGCATAACGGAAAATTTTAAAAGCAGCCAGAGAGAGAGAGAGAGAGAGAGAGAGAGAGAGAGAGAGAGAGAGAGAGAGAGAGAGAGAGAGAGAGAGAATGCAAAACCCTCGGCGCTTTCAAAATCAAATACTATAAGTTTGAACTCAAACTTCCTGATTTGATTGGCTTTTTTTTCAAACCATGACTTAAATTACCTACAACGGCCCCTGATATATTTATCACTTATTTTCGTTAATCGCACAGGTAAAGAGGAAATTACAAAGAAATTTTAACTTCCAGGGGAGATATAGCCTATAAATTACGAGAGCCGTCCATTTTCTTCACCAGAAATGCGACTTTCCAATGTCCTCGAAGTAGCCACTGACCTGTTACTAAGTCAGAGAGATCTCCGTTACTGCCTTGTCATTGTGGCAGAGCCTAGCGACCAGGTGTCTTCGAGCGAGAGGGATCGGCTTTGGCTCCGGCGTATTTTTAATAGAAGAGGTATTCCGCTTATCGCGTCTGGCCCTGGAAGTGAGTCCACTAATGGGACAGGTAAGTTTGTTTTATCGAATATAAATACTTGCATTTTTATATCTAAAGCGAACGACGAATAGCATTCTCCACTTCTAGAGAATGAACTGTGGAAACGTACAGAATGGCGGCTTTAAGCCGATAAGGTCCAGCTAAATTCGCTAATAAGGAAGAAAAATTGCATTGATATGTAAATTTCGAATATGTTTCGTTATGTAAGTACTTCTACACGAACATGCCACTCAGACTTGAATTATTGCATCTCTTTCCTTTTTTATAAGTTTTAAAGATTCTATTCCGTTGTGATCTTTCTCGGAATTCAAACCAGCGGTCGACATGAATTTAGGCTGACAATAATTTGGATTTTTGACAGTTTATCGTGTCTTAAAAATATTTTCTTTATTTTATTTATTAAGAATAATTGGCGACTGTATATAGCAAGGACCCACATGGGTTTTCGGGAATCGTCACTAAGGACCAATATTTCTTGGGGGTCATTATCTTCATGGTATTACAGTCTTTTGTTTATGTTTTTACGGTCATCCCCTATGGACTTGCACTAAACACACCACAAAGGCGAATACATACCTGGTTAAAACCCTTAGAGGTCGCTTTCTAGGAAAGATCTTATAGTACCTGGATAATAGTAATAAATTTTCAGTGATGCAAAATGACTGGCAGCATAATTCTGATAAGTAGATAAATAAATAGTGATCAGAAAATAAAAGTAATGAGTCAGTATAGATAGAATAACTAAAGATTCATTTTGCCGGGAAAAATTGAGTTTTGATTGGTGCATTCGTGGCGATTTAGTTTAGTAGTTGAAACTTTAGAACTTTGACTTTACTGACTGGGAAATGGCTATCAACGTCATGCCTCGCTGTCGAACTTCTGAGACTCTGAGGTCCTTTATTCGAATCCAGAAACAGATGTTGCAGGAAAAAAAAGTAACGTTAATCTTTCTTAGTAAACCTCAAGGGTAAATGTTAACCCTGTATGTATCCATGTATCGTTGACCTTTGCGGCGTGTTCAATCCAAGCCCGTACAAAACACTGTAAATATCAAGATAAAGACCCTAAGAAATACTGTGGATTTTTCCCTTGACATTATTCCCGGTCACCATGAATTAATGTGTTTTTCCTGTGACTTTTTTTCCGAGACAAAATTGTGACATTTTCCTATGACATTTTTTCTTGTAACTTTATTACCGGTCACCTTTTATTCCTCAAAGCATTGGACTGTGAAACTGTCTCCCTGAGGAGGTTGTGCAATAGGAACATCCAACGTTCAAGCGTAGGTGCAATTGCAATGCATGACCACCGTAAAACAATTATCTTTGTAGTTTAATGATCATAATAACTGATCTCCTCTCTGTGTGTTTCCTTTTACCTTCGGTTTTTACATCTTTCAAATGAACACCATGTTCTTTGGATGCTTGAGTTTCGAAGTAATGGCCCCTGCTGAATATAATGATAATGTGAGTCTAAAGTCAAATTTTACCATTTTCTTCTCTACTGCCGACTATTTACCCTTAGCTTACTCAAGACTGTGACCGTCATAGGGGAAAGTCCGCTGAAAGTCAAGTTTTCTTCAGTTTTCCGCCTTTGCATTGTCCGTTGACTAAATATTGTCATACAAGCGAGTGGCTTTAGCGCCAATTTTTAAATTCATTTTTCTGTCTGTACACGGAATAATAACTGACAATTTATATTCGTGTCAACATTAGCATTACAACAAGGAAAGATCTCAGTTGGGTGCGCCGTGAGGGTCATGTTTGCAAGCGATAATTGGCAATCTGGCAACTCGATCATCCCTAACCAAATCCTCGGAAATTCTCGGCTCCACGTCCTGTTCTTGGATGTTCAACCAAAACAGTCAGGTAAGTCTTCGTTTACAGCGGGCATTTGGGTATGCATGTGTGACTCTGTTAGAGGATTTTAGCAGCAATCCTTCCCAAAAACATCGTAAAGATGTTTTGGTTTTAATTCACTCTGATAGCAAATAAAAGCACATCAAGACTAGTATTAATAATACTATTATAGTTTTTTCACTGGTTTAAGTGCTTGCAAATGCTTTTAGTATAGTTCTGAGAGCATTCGTAGTTTAGCTGAAAGTGTTTGCCAAAAACTTTTTATTTTCGGGTCAGGTTCCATAGGACCATATTAACATCTTTTTTACAAATTTTCCATTTCTTTTCTTGGGGGGAGGGAGGCTGGGGGGGGGGCGGTTGGGGACATTCTACGGGGACACATTGTCTACTGAATTATCGATTCCCGTCCTTTACTTTACCCAAGATTACCATTAACGGCTCAAATAATACTTTTCTTTACCGTTCTGATATACTGACCTCTATACTTTTTCCAGTTGTCAATAGGGACTGACCAACAGAATCGACTTTTGTATTTTGCCTCGTTAGAAGCCTGTATGTTTGATAACATCTCTCTTTAGGGAAATATCATTGACATAAAACGATGAATGACTAAAACAGATGCTTTCAATTTTGTAGGCAGCGGCAGAATTCATGAACTGCTAACGTCTCAAAAACTGAAAAAAGTTCACCATGCTCTCTTGCTGACAACAACAATTAAGGCCTCAGGTACGTATCATATAGTGATCACTTTATATTCTGAAAAGGTTAAATGTGAGTTAAGGAAGATACGATCTTGTAAAGTACCGCTTTCCAAAGAATTGTTACAGATTGAAAATAGCAATAGGAACGATGTTTCATTCTGAAGCAATATTTAACATTGACTGAAAGGTAATTTCATTTCCAAGAATTAATTTTATTTATGACTTATAACTAAACCAGAGAAAACAAATTTATTAGTTTTCTTTCATTCCATGTCAGCTACAGGTTGTCGTTATTATTAATTATTATTATTATATTATATCTTAAGAAAACTGACTGAATGCAGAAATAGTAAGGTGCAAATAGTTTCCATGTATTCTGGTTTATGACTTTCATTAATCAAGATATTTCGCATAGACAACATAACCTTATTTCTGCATGATATTGTCGATATTAGGTGAGGTTGCCATGTACGGTAGATGTCTCCACTGTGCAACGAGGAAGACGGGAATACAGTACCTAGATTCCTGGACTCCCCAGAAAGGATTCCTGAGACGAGTGGACATCTCACGCGAACTGTTCAGGTAGCATTTTTTTCTTTAATCAAAACCGATAAAACTGAATACAATATTTGACAAGAAAAACAGTAAAACGTCGTTGTATGGTTTTATTTGCTTTCTTTCAAAACAGCATACTAATAATGAACCCATTTCAAATGAGAACAGGACATTGTAATCCCTTGAAAATTTTCAGGACACTGATGGAGAACTGACAATGTATCGCCATTGTAATATCATAATTTTAAATGTTCCAGTTTTTTTTAAAAGAATAAATCCTGAAACGCGAATAACAGATTCAGAAATAAAGTTAAATATCTATACATTTCGACAATGAGCCTAACGATGTGCATTTGTTTTCGTATACTTCTAGGTATCTTATAGTTTCCGCCGACTAGCCGCAATGGTGTAGTTACGCTATTATTATTATTATTATTATTATTATTATTATTATTATACTGTAAATGCTTTCAGCAATTTCCACGGCCATGTCTTCGAGACGGTTACGATGGACTTTGCCCCTTTCATCGACTACACACGAACTATCGATGAACCTGGCGGAGTAACAATCCCAAAGGACTCCATGGACGTTCGCATCCTGAAGGAGGCGGCGAGGCTGCTCAACTTCTCTTATATCATGCGTGAGCCTAAGGATAATCAGTGGGGGTTAGTACGAAGAGATGACGCATTTGTTTTCATTTTTTATTACTTAGCCGAAGACATGATTGTCGAACTACGTAAAGCCCGCAAGTAACGTTCAGTTATGCCTGCGCAGTTATAACTGCACAATTTGACTGCGCAATTATAACTGTGCAGGCATAACTGAACGTTAGTGGCGGGCTTAACGAACAAGAAATATTACTCACGTATATAAATGTTGCCGCTCAGTTCAGCTTAGCCTTCAGCTTTGTTTCTTAGCTCACGGGCTAGACTGTGCCTTGGCTTAGCTTTAGTTAGTTTACCTTTCCGTAACTTGGTTTGCATTCTTTTACTCTCCTCGAATGATCTCGTTTAACTCCCTTTCTTTTTGCTAAACAAGATACCTCCTCGAAAACGGTTCCTGGACCGGCACCGTGGGTACCATTCAGCGCGCCGAGGCCGATTTCTCCATGATGCTGTCCGTGACTTGGGAACGAACTTACGCTGTCACTTTCACGAGGGCGTATTACGTGGAACCAATGTCATTCGTCATGAGAAAGCCGGGGCCTCTGCCACAGTGGCAAGCCCCTATCAAGCCCTTTACATGTGAGTTTCAAGTGCACAACAACGCTGGTGAAGTGACTAATACCAAAGCTTCCCGATGCATTCAACTCGGTCTAATTTTGTTTTTGTCAACTTCTCTTAAGTATGGCCGTTGCTCTTTCCAGAGGTAGAAAAGGTCTTCTTTTTCTTCTTCATAACATCACTGACACCGCATTTGGGAAATTTATTTGTTGCCGGTGGCAAATAATTGTTGATGGAATACGCTCCATTTGATTGTAACGTGACCACATGAAGTGAAAATCCATAAGTAAAACATACTGAAAATTTGCTAGTTTCATATACTTCGCTAAAAAAGAGAAAAAAAAACTGTTCAAGGAAATTTTGCAGTGACTGGTTAGTGGTGGGAAAGGTATTTAGCTTACAGTACACTTTGTTATAATATCCTCAACTAAAGAAAATTAATATCAAGAAGCTCAAAACTAACTAAAACAGTATTTGATTTAGTAGAACCTCCAAATTACATTTTCATATCGTGATAAATTTATATAAAAAAACTTACACAAAATTATGTCATTTCCTACGAATGAATGAAAAAGGGAGACTTACATTATCTACTAGCTTCTATTCGTAACATCTCAACTTCTCGATTTCTTCACAATCTTTGAAAACGCTTGTCATTACAAAGCCTTGCTCATCATTTCGAATTCTAGGCTTTGTGGTGACGAGCGTATCATAAAAGTATGACGATGATGAAGATGTTTATAGATTTGCTAAAACGAAATTATATTATGGGAGCCATTCCTTTTAATTTCTCTAAACAGGGGAGACATGGATCTACCTGGTTGTGGTGACTATTTTCTCCGGACCAGTGTTGTGGGTCATCTTCAGACTAACGCCGGCAAGACACTTCCTGGAGGAGGAGAAGGCAAAAAAGCCCAAAGGCAAGGCTATGAGGTCTGGGATCGCCATAGAAGAGCAGGATTTAAGTTTTGGCGAACTCTGCTTGTATATGATAGCTCCATTGCTGGGTCAACCTTCTCCGTTTTTACTAAGGTAAGTACCTGTATTCATTTGATTCTTGAAGAATATAGTGCAAAATAACAAGAAGAGCGTAAATTTGCATGTCTGGTTTTCCCCTCTACCTTATTCAAGTAGAAAAATTACTCAAATAGCCTGTCTGATTTTATGAAATTATATACAATTTTCTATTATATCTACGGCTTCCTCTTGTGAGTTACCTTAGCTATAACTTAGCTCTCCCTTGAAACAATCGTCTCTTTCCATGCCCCGCCAAGAAGTGCTAAAATGAGTCCATTGCACCCGCATATCACTTGACTTTCTCTGAAGTTCGTCCACTTGTCTATCAAGCATTGTGCTCCAATGAAAAGAAAACAAGAACGCCGAGAAAATGTTGCAAAGCTTTTTCGCTATCGTAGAAAGAAAGATCAAATGATTGTATTTGTCAAAAACAGGTCCTCCAGCGGCAAAACCTTTTGCTGCTTGTGGTGGTGGTTCTGCTTTCTGGCGACGACCCTGTACAGAGGGAATCTTATCGCCGGTCTCACCGTCCCAGGAGTCAGCCCAACTTTGGATACGCTCGAGGAATTGGCTGATAGCAATATTAAGTGGGGGATGCTGAACACTTACGGATCAGATTACCAGCTCTTCAGAGCATCAACTGTTAGTCTCACCAATTGTCTTTTACCTTGAATTTTTTTTTTTTTTTTTTTTTTTTTTTACTGGAGTGTGTACTGTAAAACAGACAAGAACACTTCCAGACCATAAGCTGTCAGGTTTTATGTTAATGTTTTTCAGAAATTTCCCTTAGTTTCAATAAACTGGAAATTATCCCACATGTTTAGTCGGTTTGCGTTGATTTTATCACCTCTGAGTCTATGTCTGTGAGTGTATGTTTGTGTGTGAATGTGTTAGTGTCTCAGATCTTCTAACGAAGAATGGGGCACTGACATCAATGTCTGGAAAGTATTATGCTTTATAAGAAAAGAAATAATCGATAAGAAATATTAAAAGAACCACTTTCCAACAGGTTCCAGTATACATGAAGCTATTTCAGAAGATGCACTTCAACGGCGAACGCGATTCAATGGAACTGGTCCTGCGCGGCGGATACGCGTTCATATCCTGGAAAACCTACTTCAGAAACATTATAGTGAGGGATTACTCCGACAAGAATAGGGAGACGAAGGTTAGTTTAGCTGACTGGTTCATAGAAATGTTGCGTCACACACAAAAGCAAGGCAGAAAAAGAGGAAAAGAAAGGTCGACTGTCCCCATTGCAAATTGTGTAATCCTAACGTTAGCATAATGTTACGGCAAAACTATGCTCATAACGTTTAAACCAATTTTTGTTTCTTTTTTTTTTTGCAACGTTGGTTCAGTTACTTAACTATTGTAGATTCACATCACCGGCGCATCTGATGTCTAGGCCAGTCCCTTACGACGCTCCTGATTGGCTGTTGATAAGCCAATCACGGGCCTGAAAACTCTCAGTCTCTCTCAAGAGTTCACAGAGGCAGGATGTATGTTCCACCTCTCCTAAGGGATACGTCTTTCAAAAGCATCCCTCGGGAGAGATGGAATATACATTCTGCCTATATGAACTCTTGAGAGAGACTGAGAGTTTCCATCCCTGTCATTGGCTTATCAACACCCAATCAGGAGCGTCGTAAGGGACTGGCCTAGACATCAAATGCAAGGCCGATGTGAATCTACTATAGCTATGAGGTAACGTTAACAAAAGGTTAGTTCTGTCAATCAACGAACCAAGCAGTAACTATCAGACAACTATGTAATTTTATGTTATATATATATGGGGCTTCCTGGAACAATATCATTGGAATAACTGGTATTTAAACTATGTAATATATAACCTGTTCAGCATCTTTAAACGTATTTTATTTATTTCTTTGAAATGTCTTGTATTCAATTGTCATTTTATTAAAGTCTTTTGTTTTTCTAGCTAACTGCCTTCACACTTCTTTCACCCATCTTTCTTATGAGCTATATAAAAAAAATCTAGTTACCATTGCCTTCTAATCATATTTATAGAACTTCTCGTCTCTTACGTCTGTCCAATTCTCCCGCGCAGATTCGAATCGCTCGCGAAGAATTCTTTCCCGGTGGTTTTGGGTGGTCCTTCCCGAAGGGATCCGCTTACACGGAGAGTTTCGACCGCCTCTTCCAGCGCATCATCGAGGCCGGTCTGATCAAGCAGTGGATGAAGGACCTGATTAGCCTCTCGGCCTCGGGAGCCACTGCGTCTACGTCGACTTCCTCCTCCTCCAGCATCATCGAGGTGGAAGAGAAGGGCCTTCAGGCTTTCACAGTTTACCACCTGCAGGGTACCTTCTACTTGATGGTGGGAGGCTATTCCCTCGCCGGGCTCCTTTTGATTTCAGAGATATTCTTCGGAAACAAAGAATGAAAGGCTGGGAATCATTCCCTCCGTGCATGAACGCCCGCACATACGGGCAAGAGGGGGCACTTGCTCCCACCCTGAAATCCTGGAAAAATTTTTTTATATATATTACATTTATTACATTTAACTACATCACTTTGTTTTCCTTCCATTTTACAATACATTCTTTCAGTTTAAGTAAATTAAAGGTATTATGTTTTGTGTTATATTTGTATACAGTATATAACTGCGTTGTTCTATCCAGAAATATTTGAATTCAGCTGAACAGTATATGGGACTGCTGAAAAAAAGTCAATGTAACGTATTTTTTCTTTATCGCATCTTGCTTCACTTTCATTATTCTCATCGCGGTTCCACTGCATATTATATATATATATATATAATATATATATATATATATATATATATATATATATATATATATATTATATATATATATATATATATATATATATAGTATATATATATAAATCTATACGTATATATATATATATATATATATATATATATATATATATAAAATATATATTTTTTTGGAATTCTTCACCATACATGTCTCATTTGCTTAGTGATCAAGTCCACAGGTCAAAAACAAGGAAAAAAAAAAAAAGGATGGACGAAAAGCTTTAAGCTTTGTATAAACATATTCTCTCTTAGATAAACAAGGATATTACTGTGGATCCCTCTATTGATATATATATATATATATATATATATATATATATATATATATAGTATATATATATATATATAATAATCTATATACGTATATATATATATATATATATATATTATTATATATATATTTTATAATATATATATATATATATATAAAAAATCTATATATATATATATATATATATAATATATATATATATATATATGACTGGTAAAAATCTGTTATAACAGAATTCCATCTAATAAAAGGAGCCCATAAAACACCAAAATATATAGAGAGAAATACTATATTTCAGAGACTGCTGTCTCCCTCTTCAGGTAGATGAATGAGAAAAGTTACGGAAAAGGTGGTATTTATACCAAGAGGTCCATCCACAGGTAAGCCAATTTAGGTCACTTCCACATAATCTTCCTTTAATCTTCTTAAGCGTCGGTTGAATGAAAACCTGGTCGATGACATCTGAGTCCCATGCTCCCTTTGAGATATTCATTACCTGCCTCTTTTATCAAGGCCGATTCTATCATTTGACTCTCGTACCAACAGTTGCTGCTGTAAATTATGTGTGACAAATTCCAGTTTATACTATGGTTATGTAAATTATATGTGACAAATTCCAGTTTATACTATGGTTATGTTCATTTATATGGTTGAAAATAGCTGAATTCTGTTGTCCATACCTAACTGACCGTTTGTGCTGTATTTATCTCTGGGGAAGTGATTTTCCTGTAAATCCGATGTAAGATTGGTCACAGTCCAGGCATGGGATTTGGTAAACGCCTGTGTCCTTGAGGGATGTCTTTTGTTGGACGTTAATCAGGGATTTGGCTTAGGTATTTGGGTAAGTAAATGCAAAAGGGTTAGATTTTCCGAGGGTCTGGGTCACTGTCTTAATCCTGTCAAGATGTGGAATTTTTATTTTATTGTTGGGTGTGTCTCTGGTCTTGTCTTGTTCTCCAGATTTCCTGGAAAAAGAATTTGAACTAATTCGTAAGCAACTTTCGTCTTTAAGGTATTCTGACCAAATGATTGAGAAAGCAATTCACAAAGCAAAGGTAATTTTCTACTAACCCCCTCAAGACAAGACCAGAGACACACCCAACAATAAAATAAAAATTCCACACCTGGACAGGATTAAGACGGTGACCCAGACCCTCGGAAAATCTAACCCAAAGCTTTTGCATTTACTTACCCAAATACCTTAGCCAAATCCCTGATTAACGTCCAACAAAAGACATCCCCCAAGGACACAGGCGTTTACCAAATCCCATGCCTGGACTGTGACCAATCTTACATCAGATTTACAGGAAAATCACTTCCCCAGAGATTAATACAGCACAAACGGTCAGTTAGGTATGGACAACAGAATTCAGCTATTTTCAACTATATAAATGAACATAACCATAGTATAAACTGGAATTTGTCACATATAATTAATAGCAGCAACTGCCGGTACGAGAGTCAAATGATAGAATCGGCCTTGATAAAAGAGAGGCAGGTAATGAATATCTCAAAGGGAGCATGGAACTCAGATGTCATCGACCAGGTTTTCATTCAACCGACGCTTAAGAAGATTAAAGAAAGATTATCAGCGGGAGTGACCTAAATTGGCTTACCTGTGGATGGACCTCTTGGTATAAATACCACCTTTTCTGTAACTTTTCTCACTCATCTGCCTGAAGAGGGAGACAGCAGTCTCTGAAATATAGTATTTCTCTCTATATATTTTGGTGTTTTATTGGCTCCTTTTATTAGATATATGTATATATATATATAGCCTATATATGTAAAATTTGCCCCCTCTTGGAAAATATACTGCAGGCGCTCCGTGATAATAGCAATGGAGGAAACAATAACTATTGTACAAATAATATACATGTATATGTTAAAAGTTAAATCAAGAACATGCCTTCCATAACAGACAGTGTGGCTAATGGGATAGTATCATAAACTGCAATGAATAGTACTAAATGTGACTTCATACTCATTTTCATCCCTGTTCTCTTGTTCATTCGTTTGGTTTTATGTACAGCCTTCCACAAGGATAATTAGTACCTCTCTGGCGGGCCCTTGTACGTTTTCTAAAAAAATTTGCTTCTTATAGATTATAATTGTCTTTTAGTGTTTTTCATCAGTATCGTAGCTCCTGCAGAATAGGAGTCTTTAGTAATCTTTTATATTTGCTTTCTTCTTGTATGATCTAAAACGTTATACGTACTATAAACGGATTTTCAAAAAAACTCATAAGATTCTGATGCAGATAGGTTATTGCTCCAGGGACTAATGAGCACTCAAACAACGATCTTTTATGGTCAACAAAATGGAACGTTCATTGCAAAGACTTTGGTTCAGTGTGCTTCTAAACAAGTCACCTTGCCATTCTTCTGTGGCCACGTAAACAAAGGAGTGGCTGGAACAGCTCTTTCACCACTATTCATCGTCCCTTCCCGGTTCCCTCTCTTTAATACGCCGGCTCCTCCCACTCATTCAGTGGGGTAAAAGCCCCGTTCTGTCCCACTGATAGAAACAATTTAACATTAAGATAAAATTATAACAACGCCTCCTGTTGCTTTATGCTTACAACTCAGCAAAGTAGCTCCTGAATTCGAACTCAGCTTGATTTGAGAGGTCTTATTGTATAGACCTCTGCCACGGCCCAAATTCATAAAACGTTACTAATTTAGTTGGAGCTAAGGCTTAGCAGGCAGCTAAATCCTTAGTATCCAGCTAAATTGGTATTCATAAAACCTTTCTAATACCCTTGCTGGGGAGACCTTATACTGGAATGAGGTAGAGGATTTGTTCGCAGCAGTGTTGTTTGTAGCGTGCTGTAGTAACAAACGCCCAAAAAATTCCAACTATTCCCAAGAAGAGTGTCTATTCTTGTTTGATAAATACGAAGAATTAAAGGATGTTATCGACTCTAAGCAGAAAGACGTTAAGACAAACAGGAGAGAGAGAAAAGGCATGGGATTCAGTGCTAGTCCAACATCGAGCTAGATTTCCCCATGTCGAGAGAACGATGGAGGTCTTAGAAATAAACTCTCGAAATTTAAAAGCGAATTTAAAGACTGCTTAATGGAAGCACAAAAAAGTGAGAAGTTGACAGGAGGCGGCAAACCTCCTAATGAAGTCAATGGTTCTCAGCAAAATGTGAGGAGGAGACCCCAGGATTTGCAAGTATGACTGGAGGAATAGAATCGGCTGCTGGCGAATCTGTCTACAAAGATGTATAAGTGTCTAATCTAGATGATTATGATGGTGAGCAAATTAGGTATCCATAATGCAATGCGTATGTTTGTAATGTACACGTTACAGGGCATGTTTATAACATAAAGGTTACTCTTTTTCTTCATTGCGGTTTTATGATATTGAATAAGGATGGATTCTAATATGTGGCCAACAGGGATATCTGGTACAGCCACAATTCTAAGTACTGGATATCAAATTATACCATATATAAAAGCAATGAACTTTTCATGGGATTCAAATCATGAAGTTAATTTGATATTGTCTCCTTTCAGTCTCTGTCAAATATTTACTCATGATATGTCATTAATGTAATATGAATGAATGCCACATAACTGTTTCTGTTGCAAGCGTCTAACTGATTTAGTTGCCTGCTAAGAAGTCGGAGCGGCCCTTGATCAACGCTAACTTAGTATGGAACTTAGCACGCAATTAGCTTAGTAACCAACTAACTCGATTTAGTTTCCAACTAGATTTAGCAGAACCAGTGGTGGCTCGTGGCCATCATTCATAGGGGTGCTGTTTATTACAATTTTTTTTTTTTATTCCTTGATAGTAACTGCATAAACACTCTCTCTCTCTCTCTCTCTCTCTCTCTCTCTCTCTCTCTCTCCTTTTATTCATTGACATTAATGTGGTTACCATTATGTCCCATTTACTACAACTCCACCGAGTTTATTATTCTGTATTACATATCAGTATCGTCACTAATTTGATCGCAAGCACCTCGGTGGCGTGGTTGGTATGGTGTTGGCGTCCCACCTCTGTGGTCGCGAGTTCGATTCTCGGCCATTCCATTGAGGAGTGAGAGATGTGTAGAGATATGTATATTTCTGGTGATAAAAGTTCACTCTCGGCGTGGTTCGGAAGTCACGTAAAGCCGTTGGTCCCGTTGCTGAATAACCACTGGTTCCATGTAACGTAAAAACACCATTCAAACAAATAAACTAATTTGATCACTATCACTAATAGTACATATTGATTAAGCTTTGACGAATTTCAAAAGACACCTTCCCCACCCCCCCAAGACTTAGACGAACACTGCTCGAGAGGGCAGTGGCTGCTCCCCTCCCTTTTACCACTTTACGCACGGGCTGGCTACCACATTATCACCCTGCTAACAAAATTAGAACTGCTGAGCACCTCAGTTCCAGTTATTGTTTCAATTCATTTGCTTTTTACAAAAACAAAAGAATGGTAAAAAAAATTTAAGAATTATTGATAATCTATACTTAACTTCTCAGATTCCATGTATATATTCATAAATTATGTGCATATATATGAAATTTATAGGGGTGCTGCAGTTGCACATTGCCTACTGATAAGCCGCCACTGAGCAGAATTTGATTCAATTTGGGCCCTGGAGTCTAATTAAACGAAAGAAACCAAACTTCAATCTCCTTGCAGACATATTAAAGGCTGGAAAGAAGAAATGAATGTATTTAAAAGATGTTCTTGTGGAAACGAATGTGTTAAGATAGTTTTTGCTTACAAATTTATTCAGGTTAATTTATAGAAACGAATGTTTCAATGAAAAGGAATGAATATTTAGGAAATATATATATGGAAACAACCTGTTTTATTATTTTTATGAAAATTACAATATACAAAACTTATTTTTGGCGGAAACGAATGCATCCAAATTTATTTTTAATGAGAAGATGCTTCCATAACCCCAATTCACACTCGACTATCCAAATTCCACCTAATCCTCCATGAAAGATTGGTAAAATGGAAAGTAATTTCAAATGAGCAGAAAGGAAAATGAGGACAACAATTAACACCACTTTTTTTTCTTTCTTTTTTCTTTTTACTAAGAATCCTCGCCGGAAGTCTGAATCATTAAATGTTCGCATGAACAAAAAATAGTAACGAAATATATGCATGCTTAGAGAGAGAGAGAGAGAGAGAGATCGAACAAATATAAGATAACACATGATAACAGATGTGGCAAACATAAGATAAGACTGACAGACCCAGCCACAATGATCGTTATGCCCTTTGAGAAAGAGCTTTTGAACATAGATTAAGGTAAACAAAATGATATATGTGAAACCTAAATACTTTTATAAACCCTCTTGAGTCAAGTAACACAATAAGTCTGGTAAGAACATATTGCTGAATACAGCCTACTGGAAGATGATGAATTATGTATGATTTCTTGTCAGGTAGAAGACAATAGAAATCAGTTGGGTATGTCTGAAATTTTAATACTTAAAAAAAAAAGATGCCGCGTAAAGGTATATTTAATGCAAATGAGGTACTACCTAGTGCAGTGTCCCAGTCTTTTGCGTAGCCATGATTCTTCAATGTTTGATTGATGTGAATGTATAATTGAAATGAGTTGTATTAATGTTAAAACATTTTATAAGTCTAGAGTCAAGGAGAAATCGTATAATATAGCGTATTAAGTAAATTAATTAGTCACATGTGGAGAACTAATGGGATTACAGAATGAACTAGAAATAATTACGTGCCTGCTAAGGATTTGACATAAAAAGACACATACCTTTGGTTTGGTAAAATAATAGTTATAACTTTTGATACTATATAAAGCGTTATACTGATTTTCCCAATCGTTAACAAATATTTTACCCGGGTTTTAAATTCCCCCCCATTGTTTATTTTACGTCATCCACAGATTGGCCCCAGTATACTATAAAGAGCTAGACAGAAGAAAAATGTAAACATTCAAAATGGCCGAGTATTTGGCATCGATTTTTGGTACCGAGAAAGATAAGTATGTATATTTTAGCTTTACTTTGCCTAAAATTGTTTATAGAGTGCATTAGATCAATCATGAATGTATGCATGTTGTGCCTGTCCAGTTATTTTAAACAGAATTGATCGCAATACTATAAAATAATGTTAAATGAAAGGGCTCCCCGTAGGGTTTTCTTCACCATACCGGTAGCTCAGGATGGTCTTGACATTTCATCTCTGGTTCTGCTTTTTTTTGTTTTTGGTGGGGGACGGTTACAATGGGTTGCAATTATAGACTAATGTAGATACGCTAGTATAAGTTGCTCATTAATAGTACCATCTTCGCCAGCGTGTCGAGTTAGGCTAATCACTTTTTTATGGCTTTGCCTGTGACCTGTCATTTAGGTAGGTAGGTAGTAGTAGGTAGCTAGTATAGTACTAGCTACCAAACCCTCTTTGTAGCAAGTTTAAGCCCTCGTTGATGCTTTTGCCTGTGACCTGTCATTTACTCTAGTAACATTAAGCCCTTGTTGATGCTTTTGCATGTGACCTGTCATTTACTCTAGTAACATTAAGCCCTCGGTGATGCTTTTGCATGTGACCTGTCATTTACTCTAGGTAGTAACTTTAAGCCCTTGTTGATGCTTTTGCATTTGACCTGTCATTTACTCTAGTAACATTAAGCCCTCGTTGATGCTTTTGCATTTGACCTGTCATTTACTCTAGTAACATAAGCCCTTGTTGATGCTTTTGCATTTGACCTGTCATTTAGGTACTCTAGCAAGTTTACTTCCCTTGTAGATGGTTTTGTCTGAGGCCTGTCAGTCCCTATTAATTCTAATCCCTCTGTATGGCTTTGCCTGAAACCTGTCATTTACGCTAGTAGGGTTGTTGCCGAATGGCCAGCCTCTACCATAGCACGACCACCTTCCTGTAAATCAGAAATTATTGCCTTAATTTGTGACTTGGGAGAAAAGCTTACTACTTCGAGAGGAAAGTAGAGGTTTCGAGGTGTTACTTCAGCGGACACTGGTTCTTGACTGTCTGTCCTGGGTTACAGGACATGTTAAAGTACTTTTTCGGGAAGGTGGTCACGCTACGGTAGAGGCCGGCCATTTGGTATTATACCCTAGGTAGCAGAGGTCAAAAATTTTGCCACATTTCTGTTTTTTATGAATAAAATAAAATTAGGTTTACAATAAAAATATTTCAAGTTAGATATCTTTTTACTGTCAGTTTTAAACTTGCGACAATTAGGCTATTTGGGAAACTTTCCCTTGTTATCAGCTAGGATAACCAGGTCTATGAAGTTGTCTTGCTTACAGGAAACTTGGAATAAAAAAATAGTTGATTGGTGGTCATATTTTCCACAGGCTGTGAGGGTCAAGGAAATGAGAGGTCAAAGGCTTATCAATAAAAATAAGACGATTTCAGTGTATTTTAGGTTTATCCTTTTTGTCTTCAAAGCGTTCTGTACCTTATGAACATTGTTTGAGAGGTGTTAGGTGTTTGTAGCATAGGCAAAACGCTAGGCCTAGACTATAGGCTACACTAATGCATATGCAATTGTTTTCTTTGTTACATCAGAGTTAGCCCAGTAGCCAAGATACTAGTAACTTTTTAGTCAATAAATGTTCAGAGTTTCACCCAGTGTATTGAACAGGTGCTGCTGAATCTTATCAGTTTTCACCAATTATCACACAATGCATTGTTTAACAATGGCTGCCATGTATGTAAAGCACATAAGGCAGTGACGGTCATTAAAAGGTGATGGTGTTTATATGGAAATGAACAGTTAAATGACTCTGTCCATCCGGAAGTAATCCTTTCTGCTGTTAAAGGCATCACTACGGAAAGAGATTTGCTGTATGTCAGTTAATGGGATTTAGGGTAAATGACCGAGCGGTGACATAACAGCCACCTCTCTCAGAACGTGGCCACTTCCTGAAAAAGCGCTTGTATTATGCCATTATTTTGTATTTAGGAGGAAACACTTCCTTTGAGAGGAGCATAGAGGTCTCGTTGTGCTGCCTGGATGGGCTACAACTCTTGACTGATGCTCATGGCAGGGAATTTAAGTACTTTTTCGGAAAGGTGGCCACATTCCGGGATCATTGGCTACTATGTCACTGCCTACTATGTCACTGCCTACTATGTGTCTGCTCGGTCATTTACCCCAGACAAGATGAATGAATGTGTACCTTCTGGCTGTATCAAGTTCTTAGGTTGGGACGAGGGATGTTCCCTTGCTAGTTAGGCTATAATTCAGTGTGTAAGTTTATAGTTCTCCAGGTCAAATTAGGTGGGCCTGTTCAAGAGGGACCACAGGTACGATTGCGAAACATCTCTTTTATCTGAAACGTGTCCCTTATTTGATTATGTTTTCTTGTGTTCCAGACTGTTCTATGTTTGGTTTATTTTCATCTTTCTTATCAAAAGTAGTTTTTAGTACTTTAACTTTGCCTTGTGGAAGAAATTATACTTTCTTTTTCACTCATAAATGTAACTAAAACACAGCAAGAAGACCTTCAAGTGCTACAACTAAAGTTATTGTAGTACAGTATTATAAATGTAAAACATTAAGTTCATATATTTGGCATTAAATAAAAAAAAAATTAGCATTACCCTTCCAGTTATTATAGACTTAGTGCTAAGGAGACAGTTAGACCATTAAGGCAGAATGGTGTAAATCGCCATCAGTATATTCAGTCGGATATTCCAGCTTCTTGATAGACCATTTTGTTTAAGCCTAAGTATGGCCTCATAAAAAAAAAAAATTTTCCCTATCATAGAGTAGAAAAACAAATTTCATATAAGTAACTTACCAAGTAATTACATAGTAGCTAATGTTTCAACTTGTGTGGCAGCTTAAATTTTGAAATTCGTGGTGGTGCTTCTATTGTTTTAGTGTAAGTGACTAGACCCGCCCACTTTCAGGGAAGAAGGGGTACAGCACAGCTGAAGAGCTCAGTTCGTTTCTGCCGGTTAACGACTGAACTTCAGTCGTATAATTGGCTTGATTTTGGATTATCACCAGATGATTGCATTTGATTTTCATTTTGGTGAAGTATTCATATTTATTGTGGCCTTCATGCTATTTTTAGATAGTTTAGGGTTTTTAAGAACTGTTTGTTTACTGATTATGACACTACTGGGAATTTAAAAATTTAAGCTGCTGTGCGAATTGAAACATTAGCTATGTAATTACTTGGTAAGTATATGTGAAACTTAATTTTATTATGAAAATATAAATGTTTCTTCTCTGTTGTGGGTAGAGTCAAAAAGCCTATTTCCTTCCTCTCTTTCTGGGTTGAGGAGTTTCTTTCTTTCTTTTTTATCCCTGTTGTAGGTGAGTAGAAAGATGATTTTCTGTCCCTTGAAGAAGTGAACTACAAATTTTCTCTCTTCTGGTAGAGTGGAGAGCATGGATTCTACTTAAATGTCTTTTTGAGGTGGTCTTTTGGATTACAGCACTGTTATTGAAAAAGTGTTTAACAGGCAGTACCCGTGGCCATATCCTTTGTCATCAAGGAGAGACTTACAAACACGTGGTGACTACCATCTGATTTTCCTTATACTAATCTTAGGGTGGCAGGATCTAGCTATAAGTGCACTATTAACTGAATGTTACTTAAGGCTCTTATAGTATACAAAAATCTTTTAATTATGGTATACATTTGTGTGTTGTGATAGTGAAATATTTAACTTTTGATCACTGTAGAGTAGTTTTATTACTTATACAGTATGCTTGGTCATCTTAATTGAATTATTTCTTGCTGCCAGTTCAGCTCATCTAGGAAGACTGTTTTCCTCTAATAGGTTTACAATTATGATATAGAAAAATTGAATTTGGAATTTTGAAGGAAACTATGTCACAATTTTTCTTTTTTATCACCAGAGTATATTCTAATGTTGATTTTGTTTTCTTCTTGTTTTTATAGGGTTAACTGCAGCTTTTACTTCAAAATTGGAGCTTGTCGACATGGAGATCGCTGCTCCAGAATCCACAATAAACCTACATTTAGTCAGGTAGGTCTGTTATGTCACCTTTTTAGAAGTTTTTTTAATGACAGCTTGGAATTGACTCTTTTGTCTTTGTATAATGAGCTCAATTTACAAGTGTCTACTGATACTTCATGGACTTCTATCTCATAACTCCAAGTTAGGTGTTTGCGTATATATTGGCTATTTTGGAGTTTGTAGCCTGTATCATTGTATCCTTATTACCTCTTCATAGAGAAGATAATTCCCTGTTTGTTCTCAGATACTTGTTAAGCACTTTTGTTGATTCTCTTAATGTGTTGAGTGACACTTGTGATTTTTTTAGATTTTTAAAAGTTGTCATTGTCAATTTAGCCTTGTTTTTTAATAGTTATGAATTTGTGGTGATGCAGATCATTTCTGAATTTTAATCAAATGTTTGTATAGCATATAATGTTAATTGTTAAAGCACTTGCTGTATGAAGTGTGGCTTCACAAGCTGTAGATGGCTTTGGTCACATATATCATTTATATTATCTACTTTGCAGTAGTGATTGTTTGGTCATATAAAAATATCTTTTGATTTGCTTTCACCAGAAAGATACTGTCTTTTTAAAGTATACGAAGTTGAGGTAGTGTTTGGCCGATGGTACTGTAAATTAGTCCTCCTGTCTGGAGGTGGGTTGATTGGTTGGTGTGGTGGGTATTGGGGGAAAAAGTGGCCTCTTGTGTGTGTGACCCACTCAGTTGTATCTTTGTCTTTTTATCTAGCCAAGTATGATCACTCTGAGCCCAGGTTATCATACCAAACCAGCAAAGAACTACAATTACGCACATTCACTGGGTAGAACGTGAGATGGGTTAGTATGACTTTGTTATTACCATTCATCCTACATCCTGGATATTCATCATATTGTTCATCTTATAGTTTTTTTCTGTTTATTTGTTATATACAGCTTAAATATACCAAAGTGTGCTGCTGTATCATAGATCAGTACATGAAGTAGTTTTGTGTCAAGAAATCAAATTCAGTGCCCCAGTAAACCTATTCAGCTTCTGAGATCTGGAAAGGGCACAAAGGGAAAGGGGTGTTCTCTTGAATATAGTTACTATCTGTAATTTGTCAAGTTTCAATTGAATGTGAACATTATGGTTTCTCATTATACTATCCCTCATGCTTTGTTTTTTCTTCTTATTCCAGGCAAACCTATGGTTCTGTCATGTTTTCTGATGAATAGATATATGATTACTTGCTAAGATAAAAAGAATACGTTATTGCTTTATGCAAATTTTACATAACATGTTTGTTTACAGTGTGTTCCGGTTATTATATTCAACCCCCTCTTCCAGCTAATAGGCAAAAGGTAAAAAAAAAGGTAGTTTTCCATCACATTTCCTCAAGTTTGTGTTGCTTCTTTGGATGGAGATGGAAGCCAGAGTACATGTCTTCACTTCTGCCATGTTAATTAGGTTCAAGGCATGATGTAATGCATCACACACATTAATAGCAACTTGTGACAGTTTAATGGTTATGAAAGTACAGATGTACTTGCCTGTAAGAGGAACTACATTGCTGTACTATTGTGCAGTACAGTAGTAGAGTATCAGCTTGGTTACTAAATTGTTTCAGGAAATTTGGTCTATTAAAGTATCTTGCCTTTTCCCACTGTGAGATGACTTCTGATAGTAAGTTTTTGTTTGTACCTTTTCAACAAAAGAATAAGTTATAACTCGTTGTTTTGAAGATCTATTAGCTCAAAAAAGGTAGGTTGAGTTCTCTATAAGGTAAGTGATGTTAGTTTATTCTTTTAACACTTTAAACACTTGTGGATTTTTTTTTTAATATAGCACCACTTACAGGTGATGGTGATGTAATACTGGTTGTTTTGTCTTTTGATGCATTTTTAGGAAAGATGTATGTTAGTTCCAGAGGTAACATTTTATAAGATGAGGCTATGCAAAAACCACTTTATTTGTGCTGTATCAGTTTTCTTGGCTTCCCATGAGAGTTTCTACAGGTAATTATTTATCTGAACCTAAAATAGCCATACAGTGGAAAACGGTGTCCATTTATTGTCAAAACAAATTATTTTACTGATATACTATACTGCTCAGTCTGGTGCAGTTTTTTATGAAATAGTGTCCTCAATATGCAATAGAAGTCATGTGGTTTAATAGAAAAAGGTGTGGTGCTAGTTTATGAAAGTTGAGGGTGCTATCATTGTTTAGATTCTTTAATTTCATCCATTGGGTATGTTATACTATTACAGAGAATAGTAAGTTTTCTTTTGCACCTTGCAGTTAATAACACACCATATACGTACAGTAATGAATGTTTTAGTTTTTGTGTACCTAGAATGAAAGTCCAAGTTTTTTTTGTTTTCTGAAAGTGTTAGGCAGTTCTGCACCCAGATTTTTTCTTTTTCACAACTTTATTTTTATTGTGTACTTTATGCTCATTGTTTTACAAAGGGAAGATGTTGCAATTATCCCTGTTAGTGCCTACATATTTCTTATAACAGTTGATAGGTAAATATGCTACTTTTTGAGCTGGTCTTCCTTTGTTACTAGGAAACAAATCCTTTTGGATAGAAAGAGGTTGCAATAAAGCTACACTTAAATGTAGGACCCCTGTCATCTTGGACATCATGCATGCTGAGATGAACAGGAAGTTACAAGAGTTAAACTTCCCCTGATTGTTAACATGACAGGGAAGGAGACATTTCTGGACATGAGGTCAACACCAGTTATATCTAAAAAAAAATTCTTCCCACCTAAAAGCTAATTCTTATAAAAGGAGGAAAAAAGGTAAAGTTTCAAGACTATTTGTGTTTTTAATAGATACACAAACCTGAAAGTTGCCAAAAGTAATTATAAGAATAACACTAGTATTAGGCATGCCTATCTAAGGTCCTTTAATATGTATAGGTAGCTATGAATGAAACATAACAATCTTGCTTTAGAATGGATAACTTTCCCAAATGGCATATTCATTGAGAACAAACAAAACTGGTGAGCATGAGTAGAACTTTTTACCCATAAAATTAAGTCTTTCTGTAATTTTTGTGAATTTTTAATCACTTTCCCTCACCAACACAGCTGACACAGTGTTACCTTTGCTTGATCCTTAACAAGCCGACAAAAAGTAAGTTTCAGTGCTAAGAGAACCTGCAGGCTCGTTTTCTCTCAACTGTCGTAGACATCAATCCTTGACATGGTATGGTCATTCAGTTGCATTAACACTTACTGAACTGTCCTTGTCACAACAGGAGCTGCCCCCAAATATCGATGATTCCTATCACAAAGTATTTGTAGACTTCAGTCATTTTTAGACAGTAAACTATACTAGGGATGCAAGGCTTTTTTTTGTTGACATTCAAGATTATACGTAATTAAATTTTTTCATGGATCACAAAAATTAAAATGATTAATGTGACAGTTGATTGAATTTTAGGACCAGATCATGGTCTTACAGCTTCAGTCTTGGTTTTTTTTTTTTATTCTTCAGCAGTGGCTGCAATATTCTTGCCCTAGTGGCTGAAATTAATCTTTCCAAGTATTTGTTATCAATCTTTGCCATACTCATTTTGGTTTTGAAAGCAAGAAGCCATTTACAATTTAGTCGTAATGGTTATGAGACCCATTGAAATTTCATCCTTACCAGATTTCAGTTTTGAGGGATGCACGTCCCTTTACTATAATTTAGATTGACCTTGAGAATACACTGCCTATTGACCAGGTGATCAAGCTGCTTCATATCAATAAGTCCATTTTAAAAAGAATTACTAGACACTTCAGTTCTTGGTGGGTAGAGATTATTTCAGTCAGTGATAAATTGGATTCATTTGATAAAGTGCTCCATTACCAAAGGTCAGGACTATATATTGATTTTCTGTTTATTTTGTTATGTCTCATTGCTGTTATCAGTCATTTCATTTATCATTATTAATTTTTGGTGTTAGGATTAGATGGGAGAACAATTTTTAACAGTTTCCATGTCACCTTGTTACTTTCACCTTCTATTTTACGAGGTTGTCAGATGACTTACCACTATCTAGTTTGTAATGAGTAATGTTGATTTGTGTTGTGTCGTAATTGGGTATCACTGATGATAAAGTGCAAAAAATGTCACCTCCTATCAAAATTGCATGTGGAAAATTTTACATTGTGTTGATACACATTATGTAAAATAATAGTTTTATAGGTATAATCTTGTTAGTTTGTTGGCAGTTCTTTCTTGTCAGCTTCTTTGCTGGAGACCAACGTTTTAAAAGATTGCATAATTGTGACTTGTTTGTTTCGTGAAAATACTTGATAATAAGGATGATGGTAAAGCTTTGTTCACTATTTTCCTGCAGCTGTGTCAACTTAGAGCTTGAAGTGTTGTTGTGAGTAGCCTCCCTTTAATAAGGTTACCCTTCAGAGAGGAAGACTAGAGATGACTTTTGCTTATTAATTATAAATCTGTACCAAAAAGTTCAGTAAAGTATTAGTAAAGTAAGAGTTTTGTGTTTATGTAAGTTGCAAATTTTTTAGAACTTCGCATTCTGAAATATATGACAATGGCAAAATTGAAAATCAAGTTCAGATTAACTAGAAATGGTCAGAACATCGCCTATGTTACTATAGTTTCAATAGGAAATTAATATCACTCCTAAATCATTTTAAGTAAAAATTGAGAATGCTGTACCTTTTTCTTGAGCTTTTCTCTTATATCAGTGAATAGTTTCCTTTTGCATAGCATAGTTTGTTATTTAATTGCATGAAAAAATAAGTGATAAAATCACTTAATATGGAATTTTGGTGTTCTTATCTAGTGAACCTATCTGTAGTAACTGTCTCCATGTTTCAGTGAAGGCAGACCAGTCTCACAGTGCCTTTGCTTAGCCTCTCATGATGATGAATATGGATTCAATGGTTTCATCTGATAGCAGAGTCTGCCTAGCTTTGCAGCTAAGCCCCTCCCAGTAATTGACTAGTTCTCAAAGGGGGAATAACATCACACTAGTTAACAGTTGAAATGATTACCAGTCCAGTACGGTTTTAACTCCGTTCGGTAATTTTGAGTTTCGTGTACAATTGGTGACACTGCAGATTTGAGTTCCCAGAGTTGTGAAGTATGCAGTTGACATCTCCGATAAAAGATTGATAAATTTATGTCATTATGAAGCTCTTGGTTCATTTTGTCTGTTCAGCTTTTTTTTCATCATGCGCAGCCTGAATACACATGCATCTTTTTTTTAATTGGTGTTGGCCTGCATATGCGATCCAACATAGACCACATTAATTGAAATGGAGCATAGACTTATGTAGCCAGTTCCAATGTTAGGGTATGAATTCATCATAATCTTGCATGTCAAGTGTTAATATCATTGAGATTTTGGCTTACACATCAATTTCTTATATTTTGAGGCAATGATAGGGCTGAGACTACTCGTCAATCAATTTCTTGTATTTGAGGCAGTGGCAGGGCATAGGCTTACAATCAAATTCTTATGTTGTTCATACATGAACAAACCTTCGGTCTTAACAATAGGATAATTTCTAGCGCCTAGCTGGATCCGGTTAAAAAGCAGATGAAAGCAAGGAATCTTGTGATATCTGGCAACGCATGCGTAGCTCGGGTGAGGAGTGGTCAAGGACCATGCCACTACGCCAGTCTTTCTTTGACCGCCTAGGCGAGAGTCGTGTTAACTTCTCTTAGCCTTTTTCCCGGTTCATTGCCCGTTTCACTTGTGTTTAGTGTGTGTGTGTGTGTGTGTGTTTGGCTAATATTATGGCTTCTTCTGCTCCTTCTCGGCCTTGTCAACGTATGTGCCCTGGAGTTCCAGGTTTTCTGTGTTCTCGTTTTTTTTACTTTGGCAGCGACTGACCCCCACATTACGTGCAGGAGGTGTCGTTCTAATTTTTTTACTATACGAATCCTTGCACGGAATGCCGGTCATGTCCTAAAGAGCAGTGGAAGTCGTTTTATGGCAAGAGAGAACATCGGAGGGTTTCGACTCTTCCTACTTGGGAGGGTTTTTCGCCGCTTCCCGATGCTTCGTCTCCTGCAGTAGTCAACCCCCATAGTAGGGTTGTTCCTGTGTCTCTTTCCTTTTCTTCCATTAATTCGTCGCTGGAAGTATTGGGAGGCCACTAGGCTGATGTTTGTAGTGTAGCCCCTTCTTCCTTGGGAGTTAATTTTTCATCAATCTCTTTTCTTCCAGAGTTGGAGGCCTCCAAAATGGCGGCGATTTGGAAGACACTCGGACTAGAGGGTCTCCCATCCTTGGGAGGTTGCTAGTGCATTTTGTGGAGGCTCGCACATCCCCCTCCCCGGACTGGCTTGGCCATCCCCCTCCTCCCGGCCTCGTCTTCGTGGGTAGCCGAGGTCGGTCATCTTGTTCTCTGGCACATCAGTCTGAGGTTATATGCCAGGCAGTGCTTCAGAGGTTGGACTCTGTTGTGGATGTTAAGCTGGCTGCCTTATCAGTTGGGAGGACTGGTAGGAAACGTGTTGCTTCGTCCCCGCCTCCTGAGAAGAGTTTGCATAAGAAACCAGTGCTGTCTTCCTCTTCCTCTTCCCCCTCTACACCCCGTCGGCGTATCAAGCGTTGGAAGGCTAAGGACTTTGCCCTTTCTTCGCCTACGAGGGAGGAACAACGCAGACGTGTTCCCAAGAGTGTTGATGTTTCGGGCAGTGTTAGTGTTCCTTCCGTTGTGCACCTGCAGGGGATGCTTCATCCTCTGCTTCGAATCACGGGCATGTTACACCCCCCCCCCCCCCCATCTATGCACATTGCCAGCGTGTTGCAACCTCCCCCGTCCATGCACATCGCGAGCATGTTGTAACCTCCCCTGCCCATGCACATGATGTAAGTGTTCCTTCTTCTCCAAGGCCTATTCGTCGTCATAAGGATCTCAAGGCGCTTGTCAAGAGGTCAAAGGTAGTGAGCGCGGAGTTGGTGCACAGGAGTGTTTGCCTGCCTCTCTCACTGGTGCTTCCAAGAGTTCGAGTCTGGGGGATTCCCCTTCGATCTCAAGTGTTTGGGATTCTCCACCCCATCTCACATTCGTATGAATGCCACACTTGACCATTCACGTACATGTTAACCCTTGAACGCCGAAGCGGTAAAAAAAAAATTGTCTCCTGTGTGCCGGAGGTGTTTCAGAGTGAGCGCGGAAGCGAAAAAAATATTTTTTTCAAAAAATCACAGCGCGCTTAGTTTTCAAGATTAAGAGTTCATTTTTGGCTCCATTATTTGTCATTGGCTGAAGTTTAGTTTGCAACCATCAGAAATGAAAAAAATTATCATTATCGTATATAAATACGTAATGCGATATATGATAGCGCAAAAACGAAATTTCATATATAATTGTATTCAAATCACGCTGTGCGCAAAACGGTTAAAGGTAACAAGTTACTTTTTTTGTTGTTGTAATGTACACTAAATTGCGATCATATTGGTATATAACACATTGTAAAACGATAAAAGCAACACAGAGAAAATTTTATCACAAAATAATGTATGAATTCGTAACGCGTGGACGTAAACAAATATTTTTTTCAAAAATTCACCATAAATCTAAATATTGTCCTAGAGACTTCCAATTTCTTTCAAAATGAAGACAAATGATTGAATATTACTATACTGTAAGAGTATTAGCTTACAATTGCAGTTTTTGACCATATCTGACGAGTTAAAGTTGACCGAATGTCGAATTTTTTTATATATATTTTTTTATATGCAATTATTTCGGAAATAAGAAAAGCTACAACCTTCAAATATTTTTCGTTTTATTCTACATAAAATTGCCCACATTTTCATATATAAAACTCTATGAAATGCCTAATATGAAATGGAGCAAATATTCTGAGAATGGGACGTACGTATTTCGGAGATTTGTGGCGGAGAATCCGCGCACGGAGGGAAGGAAAGTTTTTTTTTTAAATTCACCATAAATCTAAATATTGTGCTAGAGACTTCGAATTTGTTTCAAGATGAAGATAACTGACTGAATATTACTAGACTGTAAGAGTTTTAGCTTACAATTGCGTTTTTCGACCATTTGGGTAGAGTCAAAGTTGACCGAACGTGGTTTTTTTTCTATTTATCGTGATTTATATGCAAATATTTCAAAAATGAGAAAAGCTACAACCTTCAATTATTTTTTGTTGTATTCCACATGAAATTGCACACATTTTCATATATAAAATTTTATGTAACGGCTAATTTAAAATGGTGCAAACATTACCACAATCGCACTTATGATTTTTTCGGAAGAGTTACCGCGCGGATGTAAAGAAAATGTGATTTTTTTCATAAATTCACCATAAATCGAAATATTGTGCTAGAGACTTCCAATTTGTTGCAAAATGAAGGTAAATGCTTGAATATTACTGGGATATAAGCGTTTTAGCTTACAATTGCGTTTTTCGGCCATTTCGGTAGAGTGAAAGTTGACCGAAGGTTGAAAATTCGTCACATCATTTTTTATATGAAAATATTTCAAAATTGATAAAAGCTACAACCATGGGTTGTTTTTAGTTGTATTGTGCATAAAATTGCGCACATTTCCATTTATAAAACTTTATGTAACGGCAAATTTAAAATGGTGCAAACATTAGGACAATCGCACGAAAAAAATTTATCGGAAGGGTTACCGCGCAGACGTAAGGAAAAAGTTTTTTTCATAAATTCACCATAAATCGAAATATTGTGCTAGAGACGTCCAATTTGTTGCAAAATGAAGGCAAATGATTGAATATTACTAGCTTACAATTGCGTTTTTCGACCATTTCGGTAGAGTCAAAGTTGACCGAAGGTTGAAATTTTGGCACTTATCGTTATTTATATGAAAATGTTTCAAAACTGATAAAAGCCACAATCATGAGTATTTTTTGTTGTATTCTAAATGAAATTGCGCAAATTTTCATATACTATAATACTTCATGTAAAGGATAATTTAAAACGGTGCAAAAATTATGTCAAAGTGGTGAAATAATTTTTGAGATGTGTCACTGATACTTTTTAGTGCGATAAGAAAGAAATTCGCGCTTGTGCGCCTGCGTAACGATTGTAAACAAAACAACACCTTGATCTGCGAACTCCCAGCATCCCCCAAGGCGCGTGATTCAAAAGTTTTCGGCTGGTAGGCCTATAAGTATTTTTCCGCGAATTTTTAAAAAAACTTTTTTGAGTCGACGTATGGTACGTCCATTCGGCATATGGGAGACATTTTGACTCGACGTTTAATACGTCCATTCGACGTTTAAGGGTTAATGAGTCATCTGTTGGGGTAAGTGATGTTCCTAGTGTTATCGTGGGTTTGTGTCAGAAGCCAACATAAGGACCCAGCCCAGACAGGTTAGTTGGGGTTTCGGGCTGTTTGGCTGGTAACCCTTCCGTTGATTTTAGTGGGGAGCCTGCACATCCTTCTCGTCGTTGGTCTCCGTTGCCGGAGCAGGAGGAGGGAGACACGCAAGAGTTTTTGTCTTCCTTTTCAGAAGTTGTTGATCTCATTCCTGGGTTTAACAATTTGGAAAGTAGGACTCAGGCTTGGTCGTCTTACATTCCTTGTTTGGAAGCCTTAGTGGCAGCTACTCAGGACCCCAAATCATCTCTTCAGCTTCCTTTGTCGGGGCAAGTTCAGTCGGTCTTGCAGAAGGTTAGCACCTCTGTTTCGGACTGGGACAGTTCGCTTCGCTCTAGGGACTCTACCGAGCTACTACCCCCGCCTCTCACGAGACATAGGAAGTACTATGCTACGAGCTCTGCTCTTTTGTTGTCGCGCCATCTTAACCCAGACATCATTCGCCTGAAGCCGGGATTGACTTTGGAGCAGGTGAGGTTGGTGGCTCCTTCCTTGTCTTCGCAAGATGCCTCAGCATTGGAATCTACGGCGGCCTCCATGTTGCAGACGGTTTCTTGGCGGACTTCTGGTCTGTGGTTATTGCCAAGATAGCTTCCGACAGGTCCCCGGAAGCGTTGGTGAGTGCATCCTCACTTGCCAGTCTGTTGCAGTGCGGGGCCAAGGCGTTTTTATATTTGGCCCACCTCGGTGCTAATTTATGGGCTGACCCTCTTCTGATTAGAAGAGATGCAGCTTTGTCTAGGATAGAGAGATCGCTCGACACGGAGTCCTTGCTGTCATTGAGGAACGGAAATCTGTTTGAGTCCCAATATTTGTTTCCTCGGACAGAGCTCGAGAATGCTATAGACCAGCGCCGGGCTGACACCAAAGACAGACTGGTGCACCAGGCCGTGTCTAAGTCGGAGTCTCATCCTCGGAGACATCCGGTTCCCCCTCCTCCCCCTGTCCAGCAGTAGTCAAGGAGATCGTCGCCTGGTAGGCCATCGAGGGCTTCAAGTTCGGCAGGGCCTTCCTGTTCGACTCGGCCTAAGTCAGAAGATCAATGCCCCTTTCGCTCTCGTTCCTTTAAGCCAAGAAGGGGCCCAAGGGCCAGAGGTAAAGGGGGCTGTCGGTAGGTTAGGCGCTTCTCGCTCTCCTGTGCCATGGGTGGGGAGGTGCCTGGCGGGCCATTGGGCCAAGTGGCAGAGTTATGGGGTGGAGAAGTGGGTGGTAGATGTCCTTCGGGTGGGATACCTACTGCCATTCGACTTCTCTCCTCCTCTGTCGGACAAGCCACAGCTCAGGGAGGCATATCCTCCAGATTCTCTAAAGTTCTTGGCTCTTCGGGCAGAGGTGCAGAAAATGCTGGACAAGGATGCGATAGAGGAAGTGGTGCATCCGTCTCCAGGGTTTTACAGTCACATCTTGGTGCCCAAGGTGTGAGGAGGATGGAGGCCTGTGATCGTCTTATCCACCTAGAATCACTTCATCAGGAAGACACGGTTCAAGATGGAGACCCCGTGCTCAGTGTTGGCAGCCTTTAGGGAAGGCGACTTCATGCTGTCGATAGACTTAACCCTCTTACGCCGGAGCGGTAAATAAAAAATTGTCTCCCGTGTGCCGGAGGGGTTTCGGAGTGAACGCGGAAGCGGAAAAAATATTTTTTTCAAAAAATCACAGCGCGCTTAGTTTTCAAGATTAAGAGTTCATTTTTGGCTCTTTTTTTTGGCATTGCCTGAATTTTAGTATGCAACCATTAGAAATGAAAAAAAAGTATCATTATCATATATAAATAATGCCATATATGATAGCGCAAAAACAAAATTTCATATATAATTGTATTCAAATCACGCTGTGCGCAAAACGGTTAAAGGTAACAAGTTACTTTTTTTTCGTTGTAATGTACACTAAATTGCGATCATTTTGGTATATAACACATTGTAAAAGGATAAAAGCAACACAGAGAAAATATTATCACAAAATAATGCATGAATTCGTAACTCGCGGACGTAAACAAATATTTTTTTCCAAAATTCACCATAAATCTAAATATTGTCCTAGAGACTTCCAATTTCTTTCAAAATGAAGACAAATGATTGAATATTACTATGCTGTAAGAGTATTAGCTTACAATTGTAGTTTTCGACCATATCTGACAAGTTAAAGTTGACCGAATGTCGAATTTTTTTATATATATATTTTTTATATGCAATTATTTCGGAAATAAGAAAAGCTACAACCTTCAAATATTTTTCGTTTTATTCTACATAAAATTGCGCACATTTTCATATATAAAACTCTATGAAATGCCTAATATGAAATGGAGCAAATATTCCGAGAATGGGATGTACGTATTTTGGAGATTTGTGGCGGAGAATCCGCGCGCGGAGGGAAGGAAAGATTTTTTTTAAATTCACCATAAATCTAAATATTTTGCTAGAGACTTCGAATTTGTTTCAAGATGAAGATAAATGACTGAATATTACTAGACTGTAAGAGTTTTAGCTTACAACTGCGTTTTTCGACCATTTGGGTAGAGTCAAAGTTGACCGAACGTGGTATTTTTCTATTTATCATGATTTATATGCAAATATTTCAAAAATGAGAAAAGCTACAACCTTTAATTATTTTTTGTTGTATTCTACATGAAATTGCGCACATTTTCATATATAAAACTTTATGTAACGGCTAATTTAAAATGGTGCAAACATTACCACAATCGCACGTATGATTTTTTCGGAAGAGTTACCGCGCGGACGTAAAGAAAATGTTATTTTTTTCCTAAATTCACCATAAATCGAAATATTGTGCTAGAGACTTCCAATTTGTTGCAAAATGAAGGTAAATGCTTGAATATTACTAGAATATACGCGTTTTAGCTTACAATTGCGTTTTTCTACCATTTCGGTAGTCAAAGTTGACCGAAGGTTGAAATTTTTGCAATTATCGTTATTTATATGAAAATATCTCAAAACTGATAAAAGTTACAACCATGGGTTGTTTTTAGTTGTATTGTGCATGAAATTGCGCACATTTCCATATATAAAACTTTATTTAACGGCTAATTTTAAAATGGTGCAAACATTACCACAATCGCATGTATGATTTTTTTCGGAAGAGTTACCGCGCGGACGTAAGGAAAAAGTTTTTTCATAAATTCACCATAAATCAAAATATTGTGCTAGAGACTTCCAATTAGTTGCAAAATTAAGGTAAATGATTGAATATTACTAGAATATTAGCGTTTTAGCTTACAATTGCGTTTTTCGACCATTTCGGTAGAGTCAAAGTTGACCGAAGGTTGAAATTTTGGCAATTATCGTTATTTATATGAAAATATCTCAAAACTGATAAAAGCTACAATCATGAGTATTTTATTGTTGTATTCTACATAAAAATGCGCACATTTTCATATATAATACTTCATGTAACGGCTAATTTACAATGGTACAAAAATTATGTCAAAGTGACAAAATAATTTCCGAGATGTGTCACAGATACTTTTTAGTGCGGCAAGAAAGAAATTCACGCTTGCGCGCCTACGTAACGATTGTAAACAAAACATCACCTTGATCCGTGAACTCCCAGCATCCCCCAAGACGCGTGATTCAAAAGTTTTAGGCTGGTAGGCCTATAAGTATTTTCCCGCGAATTTTAAAAAAAACTTTTGTAAGTCAACGTAAAATACGTCCAGTCGGCACACGGGAGACAAGAAATGTCGACGTAAAATACATTCAGTCGGCGTAAGAGGGTTAAGGGACGCATACTTCCAAATCCCTGTTCATCCGACGTCTAGGAAGTTCCTTCGCTTCTCTCTTGGGGACAAGGTCTTCAAGTTAAAAGTCTTGTGCTTTGGGCTGACGACAGCCCCTCAAGTGTTCACAAGGGTCTTCTCTCTCGTGTCAAGTTGGGCCCATGCTCAGGGGATCCGTTTGCTGTGGTACCTTGACGATTGGTTAGTCTTAGCAGTTTCTAAAGAAAAGCTGCTGCAGGACAGCGATCGTCTACTTCGTTTCTGTTTGGAACTGGGCATATTAGTCAACCAGGAAAAGTCAAACCTCGCACCCAGTCAAAGGATCCTCTACCTGGGCATGGTCATCAATACGACAGTGGCAAAAGTTTTCCCGTCAGATCAGAGATTGGAGAAGTTGCGGGTGGTGGCGCGCAACTTCCTGTCAGAATCACATCAGTCAGCTCATCAGTGGCAGGTTCTTCTGGGAGTGTTGTCTTCCGTGGAGAAGCTGGTCCCTCATAGGCGTCTTCATCTTCGGTCTCTGCAATGGAGACTGGGAGAATTCTGGTCTCCGGGTGGGGACTCTCCCCTGTCAATGGTTCCTGTCTCTGGAAGTGAGAGAAGACCTTCGTTGGTGGTTGGACAACCAGAATCTGTTGAAGGGTGTCCCTCTGCATTCTCTTCCACCGGACTTTCTTCTGTTCTCGGACGCCTCCCTCGCAGGTTGGGGGCCTCATTTAGGCGGCCTCATTGCTTCAGGCATTTCAAGTTTGGAGGACAAGCAGCAACATATCAACGTCTTGGAGTTAAATGCAGCCTTCCTGGGTCTGAAGGAGTTTCGGGGGAAGGTAGAAGGTCATTCTGTCGTTCTCATGTCGGACAACACCTCGGTGGTAGCCTACGTGAACAAACAGGGAGGCCTGGTTTCACGTCAACTTCATGCCTTGACCGTCGAGCTTCACCAGTGGGCGGTCAGCAATTCGGTAGAGCTCTCAGCCAGGTATAGCCCAGGCAAACGGAATGTGGTCATAGACAAACTCAGTCGCCGGGATCAGATCCTAGGCACAGAGTGGTCCCTTCATCAAGTGGTGGCAGACAAGCTTTTCCAGATTTGGGGGAGTCCCATGCTGGGCCTTTTTGCGACTCGCTTCAACAGGAAGCTGGAGATATTCTGTTAAGTGGTTCCAGATCCTGTAGCATTGGCAGAGGACACATTCCAATATCCCTGGGACAATGTGGAGGTGTATGCCTTCCCTCCGTTTTGTTTGATCCGTCAGGTTCTGAACAGGCTAATGAATTCACAGGGTCTCTCGATGTCTTTGGTAGCCCCTCTGTGGCCTCAGGCGGAATGGTTCCCAGATCTGCTGTCGTTGTTGTCAGAGGTTCCAAGAGAGATTCCCCCTTGGCGACATCTCCTGTGTCAGCCCCATGCAGAAAGGTTCCACCAGTCAGTAGAATCCCTGTCTCTTCACGGTTGGAGGCTATCAAGTATCTCCTCCGAGCGAGAGGCTTTTCTCAGAGACAGCTGGGCATGTGTCCAGCAGTCTTAGAAAGTCGACCTCCACGGTTTACCAAGGCAAATGGGCGATCTACTGTGATTGGTGTCGTAAACGGGGTTTTTCTCCACTCACAACTTCTATTCAGCAAATAGCAGACTTTTTAACCTTCCTCAGAGACGAGAAACGTTTGTCCGTTTCTGCCATTAGAGGATACAGGGCAGCCCTGAGTTTGGTGTTACGCCTTAAAGGTATCAACATGTCCTCTTCCAGGGAGCTTTCCCTGTTAGTTAAGGGGTTTGAGCAGTCGAGTTCTCCTAGAGAGTTCAAGCCTCTGACGTGGGATGTTTCCTTGGTTCTTAAGAGCTTCAATAAGAGTCCATATGAGCCCTTGCGTTGCTCATCTGACAGGAACCTGACGCTCAAGACAGTGTTCCTTCTGGCCTTGGCATCATCCAAGAGGGTAGGAGAGCTCCACGGTCTGAGCTATGAGGTGAAGCACACCAGTGGGGGTGTTGATGTCCTTCGAATTTGTCTCGGAATTCGTGGTCTTGGCCACAAATTCCTTTGTGCATGATGACAGGTTCATTTTGTTTTCCATTCCATCATTGAATGACTTTGTGGGTGGTGATGCTCAAGAGCTTTTGTTTGCCCTGTCCGGGCCCTGCGTTGCTATCTTAAAAGGACTCGGCACCTTAGACCAGGCTGCCGCAGACTTTTTGTTAGCACAGGCCATACAAAGAAAGAGGTGTCTAAGAATACTGTCTCTTTTTGGATACAGGAAGCCATCAGACAGGCATACTTGGCTCTTGATTCCACCACCACGTCTGTGCAGGCTAGAGCGCATGACGTTAGGGGTATTGGTCCCTCTCTGGCCTGCAAAAAGAGCTTGGCTGTATACATAGAGTGCTGAGCGCTGGTACTTGGTTACACCAGTCCATGTTCACTTCCTTCTATCTTAAGGATGTTGCCCACAGATCTGTGGACACGTTTTCCCTGGGTCCTGTAGTGGCTGCCCAACAGGTTGTCTAACTCATAGTTGCCCTTAACAGGGCACCTTTGTATCTTACCTAAGATGATTGTGTGGATGAGAGAATGAGTTGGCTGGTCTCCTTTCTCTTGTTCTTTTCCTTCTTCTTTCGGGCAGTTTTAAGGAATAGACGTGTCATTCGCTGGACTGGTCTGATACAGGTGAGTAAGGTAGTCATACTGGTAGTGAGGTCATGTAATATACAAATATTTTACCCACTATTTGGTAGCATATGCTCCACTCCTTTGCATGGAGGGGTTGGGAGTAATACAAACCCTGGTGTCTTGGTTTGTTATTGGGCAGTCAAAGTTTCTCTTTGGTTCCCCATACAATGGTTCTCCCATATATCATTGTACGTCACTCAGGTTCTGAGTGGTTGGATATCAATTTATCTACCTTCTCAACGGGCTTCAGTCCCTCTCCAGAAATCATTTCTTCTGGGAGCTGGACTGGTGGGTAGGCCCCCAGCCAGTCTAGGATGTCTTGTACCTCCCTCCAAGTATGAGTCTAACCTATTGTTAAGACCAAAGGTAGGTTCACATATGAACAAATGACAAATTTTCTAAGACAATTTGTATTTTTCATAGCTACAAACCTGAGGTCTTAACAATAGGATAATTTCTAGCGCCTAGCTGGATTCGGTTAAAAAGCAGATGAAAGCAAGGAATCTTGTGATATCTGGCAATGCATGCGTAGATTGGGTGAGGAGTGGTCAAGGACCACTCGGCTACGCCAGTCTTTCCTGACTCAGGATGATTTAACAAACAGAGGGGTGGCTAGAGGTGGGCAGTATAACATTAAGACCTCAGGTTTGTAGCTATGAAAAATACAAATTGTCTTAGAAAATTTATCATTTTGTTCATGAAACTTACCTGTCAGATATATATATAAAGCTGGTAATTCCGACGACCGACAGAATTTAAAACTTACGACACACGTAGTGGGAGTCAGGTGGTTAGTACCCATTCCCACCGCTGGGAGGCGGGTATCAGGAACCATTCCCATTTTCTATTCATAATTTTTCTGTCGCCGGTGTTGTGAACATCTGTTTACAGCACCTCCGTCTGGATTTGGAAACTTTTGGCTACTTGAGTATCCCTTTTGGTTCTTTTTTGGATTAATTGACTTGGATCGGTGGCTAGGGACACGTTATTAGTGGATTGAATTGATTTTGGTTTGGATTTCTCTTTGGATAAAATGTCAGGGTCTAGTACAGCTAGCGCTAGATTTTGTTCTAGGACTGATTGTAGAGGTAGGCTACTGAAAGCTTCAGTAGACCCCCATACGGTATGTAAAGGTTGTAGGGAGCATGAATGTGTGTTTGAAAGCCGTTGCAAGGAGTGTGAAAGGTTAACAGATTCTGAGTGGAAGGCGTATGAAACCTATCTTAGGAAACTAGAAAAGGATAGGTTAAGGAGGTCTTCCTCCAGGAGTGTTTCGGGTATGCAAGAAATTATTGTTTCTCCTTGTTTAACCCTCCTTGCTTGTTTAATTTCTCCTACCCTGTAGTGTTGCCTCCGGGCCCTGAAACAGTGTCAGTAGAGGGTAATACTTTGTCCTTAATTTTGGAGTCGATTCGAAATTTAGAATCGAAAGTGTTGGCTCTTGAGAGCAAAAGTGATGTGCAGAAGTGCAGTGATACCCCTTGTGTAGTGGAGGGTGCGTCAGATCGGCCTCGTTTCGCCGCTAGGCCGGGACCTCTGCTTGACTCCCAGGACCTGGGGAGGGAGCATGTCGAAAGCCTAAGGAGGGTTACAAGGAATCCCCACCGATCTGGCGTGCCTTCGGCAGTTTCTGATGAAAATCCCCAGACTGCCAAGGAGCGTGCGCGTGCACGTCTCTCAAGGAGTGTTTTCGTCTTCGTACGGCTTCATCCCCACGTAAAGGGTGGAGTTCTCATGGTGCTTCCCGTCCGCTGAAAAGGACGGCACGTGTTGGTGACGCTTCACGTCCAAGTTCTCCGGAACTTCGATCTTTCCTGATAGTGCGTTCGCCGCTTTCCCGCCGCAGAAAAGGCGTAGAGAGTCTTCGGACCTGGATTCGGTTAACTCGTTCGAGCGATACAGTCGCTCTAGAGTTCGGGAAGAGGCTGTGCCTGGGAGGAGGAGGGAGGCGTCCCCTCGCCACTCTCCTGCTCACAGGATCAGTCCCTCCCCAGAACAGGAAGATTCGCCAACCAAGAGGATGCTTCAGTCACTGCAGCAACAACTTCAGGACATTCTTGCTTCTAGAGAGTCTCTTCCGCATCGTCGTAGGAAGGATGATAGGCTTCCTGTGAAGAAGTCAAGATCTTCTTCTCCTCCTTCTCCTCGCTCTCCTCTCTCTCCATTTGAGTCTCCCTCTAGAGTTCGTTCTGCTCCCCAGCGGCTCTCTAGAGGAGGTGAGAAGTTAGTTTCTCGCTCTCAGGATGAGGTTTTTCCCGCTCGCACGTTTTCGGATGTTCGTAAGCGAGCTGTGGACGCTGAGCGCGCTTCTGTGCAAGTGGAGCGTGCTTCTGTTGCCGCCAAGCGCGCACTTGTTGATGATAAACGTGCGCCAGTGGACACCGGGCGCGCGCCAGTGGACGCCAAGCGCGCACTTGTGGGCGCTCGGTGTGCGCCAGTGGGCACCAGGGGTACACTAGTAGATGCCGAGCGCGCACCTGTCGGCGCCAAACGTGTGGCTTCGGACGCCAAGCGCGCGCTTGTGGACGCCAGTTCCTCACAAACGCAAGCACAGGTGGAAGAGGGAGCCCTACCTGTTCGTAGAATTTCTTCAGTACTCCCTCCAACTTCTCCAGTTTCTGAAGAGGGAGTTAGTGACGATTTCGTCGAGCAGAGGAAGAGCACAGCCAGCTCCTGTCTCATCGGACTACAAAGTTTTGACGCGTCTTCTCCAGTCGGAGTTTGGAGAAACATTTCAACCTGAAGCCCCTCGTACTCCTCCTCCTCAATTTTCTTCATTCAAAGCGTCGAAGGCATCGGGATTCGTTTAAAATGAAGAGTCGCTTTCCACTAAGCAATTTGCGTCTGCAAAATCCACGATTGGATGGAGAAGAGGAAAGCGTCAGGCAAGTCCTCTTTTGCTTTGCCGCCATCAAGACTCTGCGGAAAAGGGGGCATGTGGTACGAGACGGGATGAGAACGTAGGCGTTAAACTACCAGCCTCTGCTCAGGGTGATTTCGGGAGCATTGTGGATGCCTCCAGAAGAGCCCTCCTGTCTTCATCAAAAGTCTCTTGGACTCATAACGAGTTCGACTTCCATCTAAAAGGAGGCCTCTTCAGGACTCTAGAGGTCTTCAACTTTCTCGACTGGTGTCTTGGAGTTTGGATGCCAGGTCCAGGAGTTTCTGATACCATTAGTCTGGGGGGGGAGCTGTCCAGTGTACTGTCTTGCATGGACAAGGCCGTCAGGATGGTTCTGAGGAGTTGACTACTCACTTTAGCTTTGGGGATTTCTCAAGAAGAGTAGCACTTTCTTCTGTAAACTTTACCAGCCAAATCCGTGCTACTCCAGCGCAAAAGGCGGGACTTGCTCTTCGCTCCGTTTTCAGACCATCTCTTCCCCCAGACTATGGTTAAGGACATAGCATCGAGCCTTCAGGAGAAGGCAACGCAAGATCTTCTGGCTCAGTCTTCAAGGAGACCAACAGCTACTTCTTCTTCTGGCGTTTCTTTTACCAAGAAACCGAAGCCCTTTCGAGTTGGATCTTCCTCGAAACCAGCCTCTCGAGGAAGAGGCTCTTCCAGAGGAAAAAACCCCTGCTCCGTCAAAGAGTAGGAAGTGATATGGAAGTCCTTCAGCCGCCGGTAGGAAGCCAGGCTTCTTCTGTTCGCGAAAGCTGGGAGAGAGAGAGGCCGACCCTTGGTCGCTAGATATTGTGAGGAAGGGATACAGGATTCCGTTCATGAAATCACCCCCGCTATCCTCAACACCAAAGGATTTGTCTCCTTTGTACCGAGGAGAAAAACAGAAACTGCTTTTCGATCTGCTAGATCAAATGATCGAGAAGCAAGCGGTGGAACAGGTCTTCGACCTGGATTCTCCAGGTTTTTACAACCGTCTGTTCCTAGTGCCGAAACAGTCGGGGGGGTGGCGACCCGTCCTCGATGTCAGCAGCCTAAACCTCTTCGTCACAAAGAAAAAATCTTTCAAGATGGAGACACCTCAATCTGTGCTGGCAGCTTAAGACCGGGGGATGGATGGTCTCACTAGAGCCTCCAAGAGTGTATTTTCACGTCCCCATCCATCCCCAATCAAGGAATACTTGCGATTTGTCCTGAAGGGGAAAGTATTCCAGTTCAGGGCACTCTGCTTCGGTCTGAGCACAGCGCCGATGGTTTTCACCATTCTGATGAAGAACGTGGCGAGGCTGCTTCATCTTGCGAAGATAAGGATCTCTCTCTACCTAGACGACTGGCTTATTCGAGCTTCATCGCGAGACCGGTGTCTGGAGGACCTGCACATGACCTTATTGTTAGCGAAGTCCCTGGGGCTTCTGGTAAACCTCGAAAAGTCACATCTGACTCCTTCTCAATCCTTAGTCTATCTGGGGATTCAAATGGACTCAGTGGCTTTTCGGGCTTTTCCGTCCCAGGGGCGACAACTTCAATGCTTAGAAAAAGTGGCGACCTTTCTGGGGAAGGAAAAACATGCTCGGTGAGGGAATGGATGAGTCTGCTGGGGACCATTTCCTCACTGGAGAAGTTTGTTTCTCTGGGAAGGTTGCACCTCAGACCTCTTCAATTCTTCCTAGCCAACAATTGGAAGAGCAAACAAGATCTGGAGGCGACCTTGTGGTTGACGAGAGAGGTGAAAGAACACCTAAGTTGGTGGTCAGATCCACGGAAAGCTTGCAGAAGGCTTCTCTCAAGCTTCGGAACCCCGACCTAGTGTTGTTTTCCGACGCGTCGTCCACGGGTTGGGGAGCAACACTAGGAGGGAAAGAAGTGTCAGGCACCTGGAGAGGGGAACAGGTGTCCTGGCACATCAATCTGAAAGAGCTATCAGCGATTTACCTGGCGCTCAGGTTCTTCCAGGAGGAAATCTCCAGCAAAGTCATTCAGATCAACTCGGACAACACCACAGCACTGGCATACCTAAGGAATCAAGGGGGAACCCACTCGCCTTCTCTGTTTGCCATCGCGAAGGAACTCCTGACAAGGTTCGTGTCAGGAGTACAGAACGTTCAAGCGGACCTTCTCAGTCGACGAGGACAGCTTCTGCCGACGGAGTGGACCCTTCACCAGGAGGTTTGCCAGTCGCTGTGGAACCTGTGGGGTTGTCCGCATGTGGACTGTGTCGCAACTTCCCAGGACGAAAAGACTTCCGCTGTATTGCTCCCCAGTTCTGGACCCGGGAGCAGTGGCAGTAGACGCCCATACTTTGGAGTTGGTTGGGTCTAGACCTTTACGCTTTTCCCCCGCTCAAGATCCTCGGGGAAGTAATGAGGAAGTTCGCGGCATCGGAAGGAGCGAGGATGACCCTCATCGCTCCCTTCTGGCCAGCAGCCGACTGGTTCACAGAGGTGATGTCCTTCTTGGTAGACTTTCCGAGGACTCTGCCCTTAAGGAAAGATCTACTCAGACAGCCCCACTTCGAGAGGTACCACAAAAACCTCCCCGCTCTGAGTCTGACTGCGTTCAGACTATCAAGAAGTTGGCCAGAGCGAGGGGTTTTTCAAGACCTGTGGCTAAGGCGATTGCCACCGCAAGGAGGCCCTCCTCAATCGCTCTGTACCAATCGAAGTGGGCTGTCTTCAGATGCTGGTGCAGGAAGAAGGGCATTTCCTCCACCACAACCTCTGTGAGCCAGATAGCTGATTTCCTTCTTTATCTGAGAGAAGAAGTGAAGTTAGCTGTTACCCACTATTAAAGGCTACAGGAGCGTGCTTTCTGTAGTCTTCGACACAGAGGACTCGATTTGACTAATAATAAAGACCTTCATGATCTCATTAGATCTTCGAGACTACGAAGGTCATCCAACCTAAAGTACCTCGTGGAACTTGGATGTGGTGCTTTAAGTTCCTGATGTCAGGTCATTTTGAACCGCTTCATTCAGTTTTTGCTGAGGAATCTGACGAAGAAAACGATCTTCCTAACCCGCTCTGGCGACGGCGAAGAGGGTTAGCGAAATCCAGGCTATCAGCAAGCAGATTGGGGTTCTCGGACAATAATGCGGTTTGTTCTTTAAGTCCTGCGTTTCTTAGCAAAAAAACGAGAATCCTTCCAACCCGTGGCCGAGGACGTTTGAAATCAAAGGGTTGTCAGAAATAGTGGGAAATGAACGTGAGAGGTTCCTGTGTCCTGTCAGGGCTCTAAAGTTCTATCTGCAGAGAACTAAAGCCTGCAGAGGCTCTTCTGACAATTTGTGGTGCCTCAGTGAAGAACCTGATCTTCCTATGTCGAAGAAACGCACTGGCGTTCTTCCTAAGAAGTACGATTAAAGAAGCTCATGATAAGTGCAGTGATAGTGATTTGAAAGCTTCTAAAAGTGAAAGCTCACGAGGTGAGAGCTATCGCTACCTCGGTAGCTTTTCACAAAAATATGGCGCTCAAAGATATTTTGAATGCCACATTTTGGAGAAGCAATTCGGTGTTTCGCTTCACACTACCTGCGGGAGGTGAAAGATGACATACGAAATTGTTCTTCTCCCTCGGACCATACGTTGCTGCAGACACTGTTTTGGGGGCAGGAGGTAACACTCATCCTATCCTTTAGGGATTAGGTGGGTTTTTAACTTGTGTTTTATGGTTGTGGGGTGACCGCCTGGGGCGGATCTCCCTTCCATTAGCTTAGTTAAGTGGGATACCTTTGGTAAGCTAAGCCAGGTGGTTGTATTTTTGCCTCGTTGCCCTCATCAGTATGGTTCATGGTCTAGTCACGTCGTGGTCTCGCCCCTGTTGACAGATCATCTGGAGTGCACCAGCTATATAGGTCTCTACCTTGCTGGCAACTCTAGTAGCACAAGCAGACTTACGTGGCAGTAATCACGAAGCCAGCTATGCTAACAGGTTAGGAACCAAGATATCAAATATCTGCATATATGTGTTTCCTAAATCCTCTATTCTGTCTCTCCCACCTCCAAAGGTGGGATTCAGCTATATATATATCTGACAGGTAAGTTTCATGAACAAAATGATATTGTAATGATACAATTAAGTTTGTTCATACTTACCTGGCAGATATATATAATTAAGTACCCACCCACCTCCCCTCAGGAGACAGTGGAATAAAAATTATGAATAGAAAATGGGAATGGTTCCTGATACCCGCCTCCCAGCGGCAGGAATGGGTACTAACCACCTGACTCCCACTACGTGTGTCGTAAGTTTTAAATTCTGTCGGTCGTCGGAATTATCAGCTATATATATATCTGCCAGGTAAGTATGAACAAACTTGATTGTATCATTACAATATCATTTTTGAGGCATGACAGGACAGGCGTACAATCAATTTCTTATATTTTGAGATAATGGTAGGGGCATAGGCCTACAATCAAATTTGTATTTGTTCCGACACGGCATACAAACCTTCGGTCCTTTTACAATAGGAAGGTACTAGCGGCAGCTGGATAGGTCGTAAGCTTTCGAACAAGGGGTTCGGTAGTTAACTGCTTGTCCGACAGGCGCGCGCGCGCGACTGGGAGGTAAACAAACCACTTTTGCTTTCGGCCTCGCAGTGGATGGACGTGTTGTTCGACGCTCTCTGCCCGCTTCTCGTCGTTTGCTTTCTGAGTATTTGGTTGTAATTGTGTATGAAAGAGTTATTGTAAGTACAATTATTCTCTTTTTTCATATTAATTGCTGCCTTCAATTATTGATTATGATGGAATCTCCTCGCCCCGCTACCCCACGGAGACTTTGCCCGGGTATCGAAGGGCGTAAATGCGGGAAGTTCAGATCGTTCCCGGAGATTGTGACCCTCATATTTTGTGTGTGCTCGGTGTCGGTGGGCGCGAATGCACCCGAGCCGAGCCCTGTGATGTGTGTATTGATTGGTCGGAGGCGCAGTGGACTTTGTATGAGGGCAGGAAGAAGCGAAGGCCTGCAAAGGAGTCGTCGGAAAGCTCTCCCGCGACTCCTTTGGTGACGGACACTTCGTCTTCTTTCCTGCCGCCCGCTCAACTTCCACGTCTCGCGCCTTCCCCTTCGGGGGGGGTTTCTAGGTCCTTCTCCTCTCCTGACGTGTCGAGTGTGGAGGAGGGCGCTAGATACCCTGACGTAGAGTTGTACTCTGGGTCCTCTATCCGTTCGTCTTCGCGCGAACGGGTAGAGGATCCTTCTAATCACCCGACTTTTGCCTCCTCAGGTGCGGTTGCCGCGAAGGATGACCTCGGACAGGTGTGGGCATCGTTGGGGCTGCAGGGCGTGCCGAGTGTCCAGGGGCTGCTCTATCATCTCGCTGGCTCCGTGGCGGTCACCCATGCAACGTCACGACCACCACCACGACCCTTACAACCCCTGGCTATGCTTCACCTCCTCACCTGGGTGTACACCCAGCACGCGGTCTCTGTAACACCCACTACATCGGTGCAGGGGCCAGTCGCCGTAACTCGGGGGAGTGTGATGCCGCCACCTGGGTTTGCCGTGCTGCCGCGACCGGACTTCATGTGCCCGAAGAGCTCGCCCCTGGACCTCCCACCGGTACCTAGGATGTCTGTGCCGCTGGTTCGAACCACCTGTACCGCCCACACAGTCTGCCGTACCTGCCGTGACCACCGCTGCTGTACCTGTACCTGCTCCTGCTGTCTCGTCTGCCGTTCCTGTGATGTTCGCACCTGCCGATGTTGTTCCTGTTCCTGGCGCCGCTGCTCCCGATGCTGGTCTGTTCGGACAGGTACGTCCGGGCCCTGTTGCTTCGGCAACAGCAGCCCCGGCTCCGTCCTGGATGACAGATCTGACGTCGGTCCTGAGGAGGTTGACGAAGAAGAAGAAGAAGAGGAGGAAGGTGTCGTCGTCGTCTTCATCGTCTTCTTCGTTGTCGTCGTCGTCTGCCGCCTCTTCCCCTTCTTCTAAGGCTCCCCCGCCGAAGAAGAAGAAGGTCGCCTCCCCCCCCCCTCCCCCCCCCCCCCCTAAGAAGTCTCCTTCGGGAACTTCTAAGGGCCCGTCTCGCTCTGGTGAGACGGGGGGTTCTTCCGCTGGTCGCCCTGCTCCTTCGGGAGCAGGACCCGTCTCTTCTCCGCAAGGAAGAAGACTACGGGGCACCAGAGGGTGCCGGCTAACACCGGCACCTCCTCACCTGCTGTCAGTGGTTCGGCCACAGCAGCAGGGTCCGGCTCGGCCGCTCGTTTCGCGAGAGGTACCGAGTGTACGGTCGCCTACCAGCGACCGTGCAGCCAGGAACCAGACCTCTGAGTCCGCTCAGCGTCAGGTTCACGGCACGGAGCGGAAGACTGGTGACAGCCGCTCACGCGACTCTCACCAGGCCAGCTCTCACTCTCGCGGCGAGCAGCTGGCTACCCGGGCGGACGTGACGGTCCATGACGGCCACGGGCTGAGGCTGGGAAGAGGTCCCCCCGTTCGCCGGCACCAGCCACGGCTGGTACCAGCGAACTGACGCACCGTGAGGATACGCACGATCTCACCGTGACAGTGGAGCTCGCCGGTCGCCTGACCGTCGCTCTCACAGAGAGCGATCGGGTACGGCGACCAGCACCAGCTCCTCTGACACACGAGACCGGGGCCGCTGTTCTCGGTCCAGCCGTTCTCCACAGCGAGACGGCTCAGACTAGGTCTGCAGCTCGATCGCCACCGCGGGTTGGCGATCGCCTGCAGTCCTCCAAGCCCGCTGGTTCTACCAGCGAGCGAGGAGGAGAGCGTCAGGTCTTCCTCTCCCCATACCTTCAAACCTCCTCGGGTTACACCGGAGGGGCGAGGTATTGAGGAGTGATCGTGAGGGGTGCGCCCCTCAGGATCCGCCACCGCGTCGTACGCACCAGGCTCGGTTCTCGGACCAGCCAGGTCGTACGCACAGGTGGTTGGAGGAGACCGAGAGGGGGCTGTCGCTGCTCCTCTCTTGAGGGAGGAGGGGTCTCGGGAGGTGCTCCTGTTTGAGGGACTGGACGGTCCAACTCCGCAGGATGCAGTCACTCCTGAGATCCAAGAGGAACTTTGCCGAGGTTATTGCGCTGATTCGTCAGCAC